>NW_012100654.1:5416715-5422600 GCF_000951045.1 Mandrillus leucophaeus | reverse complement strand
TTATTTACTCTAAATAATTCTTATATCTTAGAGATATGCTCTGAAATATTTACTGATAAAATGACATGATGTCTTGAATTTGGTTCAACATAAGGAATTAAAGTCAGATTGGTCTTGGTTTGACAATTGTTGAAGCTGAATGATGGGTAAAAGTGAGTTTGTTATACTACTCTCTCTACTTTTGCATGTTCTTAAAATTTTCCATTATAAATATGTTAAAAATACTTTTGTGAACTCCTACTAGGTGACAGGTGCAGAGGATGCAACAGCAGGTTTTGATAATAAAATAATTCAAATTTATTTGATTTCTTCTTACCTAGCCACTTTTCTCTTGTGCTCTGCTATAGATGAAATACTTCATTTCACAGAAAGAGAGTCCTATCCCAGTTTACATGGTTGGCTTGAGTTCTCAGCTATGTAATGGGCTCAAGAAAAATTATTGTTCTAGATTATCTGGCATTTTCTCTGCTAAATTGGGAGCAACACTCTTACATAATTTTTCTACATTTCTTTTCCAATCATAAGTACAAATATAGGAATTTTGACTAGAATTTTACTAAAGTTAACATTAGAGATTGTACAACATTATATAATTTGATCTTATATTCAGAAATACGGGTATTTTCACTCATTTTACAAAAAGCATCTTCCAGATTCTTTATGATATGGAGTTATGATTTGTTAACTGATTTTAACTTAAATTCCATATTGTTACAAATACAAACTGAAGTGGCTTCAATTTTATGGTATTAAAACATATTTAAAGCAAACATGGAAACTGAAAAGTATTAGGTTGGAACCAAATAATCATAAAGGTACCTAGGATTATAACAAAAATTAAACATTATATTTAACTCTGAGATTCCTAGGAGAAAAGACAAAAAGGGAAACTGTACATTATATAGTTCTCATAGTTTAATAGAAAGAATGCATTTTTTTGGTAGGTAGTTCCTTTTAGAAATAACAAAATAGAAAATGAGTTCAACCACTGCTTTATAGAAAATAGGGAAATATTCTTCAATTGAGCATTTCTTTTCCTCACATTAATAAACTCTGCACACACCTCCTACGTTAACAGGAAATAGGAATTCCAGATAACAAATGTGGAAAGTTGAAATAATCCTGACAAATTTTTCAAATCAATTGTTGAAAATCTTTATTTAGAAAAAAATCTTTAGTTGGAAAACAGCAGAAACTAAAGAAAAACACACTTCATGTAAACAACAGAACACTATGCTAAGTTTAGTTCTACAATAAAAGCCACACAAATCTGTGTGTGGCCAAGGATGAGGATACAGAGAAAAGAAAAAGAAAATTGAGAGAGAGGTAGAAGATAACTCTTTGCTTACTGCAGGTCTTGTCACCTCTGGAAAATAATAAGTTAGGATGGCCCTAGTCTACTAGCATGCCAGAGGTAGAACCAATATAATCTCCTAAAATATGAGATTTGTGTCAATTCTTAGGGTAACTCACTAAGGTGGTTTGGTTCCACCAATGAATAAAGTTTCTAATTCTACACTAAGCTCATCCTTTGGAACATCAATCTCATCTCCAGATTCTTCCCCAAGCTTCTTCCACCAGGGTGCTTGTATGTGCTTCAGGGTTGTGAGATGGGCCTGCTTGGCCTTGGCTGCCACAGGCCTGGATCTACTTAGGAAGAGCTCAGGTTCTTTGCCTTCTGCCTCCTTTAGACTTGGTGCCTCTGTAGTGGACAGAAAATAAATAGATGAGAACAAGAGTCCTATGCCAGGCAGGTAGGAACTTGGAAGCTACAGAGCTGTAACTCTGCAGGCAGAAACAGCATTCCAACTCTGAATGTATTACTTTTGAGACAGGGTCTCGCTCTATTGCCTAAGCTGGAGTGCAGTAGCATGATCACGGTTCACTGCAGCCTCAACCTCCTGGGCTCAAGTGATTCTCCCACTTCAGCTTCCTAAGTACCTGGGACTATGCCAGCACACCCAGCTAATATATTTTCTCTTTTTTGTAGAGATCTCACTATGCTGCCCAGGCTGGTCTCAAACTTCTGGACTCAAGCAATCCTTCTGCCTCAGCTTCCCTAAGTGTTGGGATTACAGCCATGAGTCAACATATTTGGCCCATTTCTGTTTTTTTTGAGATGGAGTTTTGCTCTTGTTGCCCAGGCTGGAATGCAACAGTGCGATCTCAGCTCGCTGCAGCCTCCGCCTCCTGGGTTCAAGTAATTCTCCTACCTCAGCCTCCCGAGTAGCTGGGATTACAGGCGTGCACCACCATGTCTGGCTAATTTTGTATTTTTAGTAGAGATGGGGGTTTCACCATGTCAGTCAGGCTGGTCTCGAACTCCTAACCTCAGATGATCTGCCTACCTCGGCCTCCCAAAATGTTGGGATTACAGGCATGAGCCACCGTGCCCGGCCATTTCTGTGTTTAAAGGAATAAAAAAAGATGTAGATTTTTGTAAGATGGTTTATTTATTTATTTATTTTATTATTTTTGAGATGGAGTCTTACTCTGTCACCTACGCTGGAGTGCAGTGGCACTATCTCTGCTCACTACAACCTCCGCCTCCCGGGTTCAAGCAATTCTCCTGCCTCAGCCTCCCGAGTAGCTGGGATTACAGGCACCCACCACCATGCCCAGCTAATTTTTATATTTTTAGATGGGGTTTCACCATGTTGGTTATGCTGGTCTCAAACTCCTGACCTCGTGATCCGCCACTTCGGCCTCCCAAAGTGCTGGCATTAGAGGCGTGAGCCACCTCGCCTGGCCAAGATGGTTTATTTAAAGAACAGAAACTTTAATAGAACCTCGTCCTATAGATGAGAGGCTCAGTTTCAGCCATTTATCCAATTTCAAAATATAAAATTCCCAAATAGTAGCCATTAAAGAAAACACTGGTCCTTTCTGTTCACATACACTAAAGAAATCCAAGAGGCTGACTGAAACACAGGGGCTTCATGGATGGGATCTCTCGTTAAATGGGTCAGTGGTTATGATGAATTAATTTTTGTAAAAGTACTTCATTAAAAATTATAGGCCAGGCGCGGTTGCTCACGCCTATAATCGCAGCACTTTGGGAGGCCGAGGTAGGCAGGTCACAAGGTCAAGAGACCGAGACCATCCTGGCCAACATGGTGAAACTCTGTGTCTACTAAAACTACAAAAATTAGCTGGGCATGGTGGTGCTCACCTGTAGTCCCAGCTGAGGCAGGATAATCATTTAAACCTGGGAGGCAGAGGTTGCAGTGAGCCAAGATCACGCCACTGCACTCCAGCCTGGCAACGGAGGAAGACTCCGTCTCAAAAAAATAAAAAAAAATTATAAAATGCGCTACAAGAGAATGACACTGTAACTATTGTCATCATCTACTTATAAAATATGACCAAAAGCTTTTCAGATTACATAGTAAAAGATGGCTAGTAGGGCTCAGCATCTGAAATTAATAACTTCGGGGTGACACATATGAATGATGGCAAGGCTTGGGGAAACACGTAAGAAGGAGGTTATAAAATCTGCATCATTTGAAAACATTATGTGCTGGTCTGATCTATGTAAAAATTTCCTGAGGTTAGGGGATGAGCTAAAGATGCTTACTAATGGTTTCCTTCTGAAGGTTTTGGATGTCACAAACCTTGCATAGGTTGTTCCTTTTAGAGAACAAAAGTAAAATGAGCACATACTCATTAGCTGTTCAACATTGGTGCTGATCTGTGCCATCAGAGCTTCTCTGTGCTGCTGGGCTCGCTCTTCCACGGCCCTGCCCATGAAGTAGTGTTGCAGTCGTTCTTGAGCTTGGGCATGGAGTTCCCTACTGACCACATCTGACATTGGAGAGCCCTGGAAACACAGGACAGAAAAACTTATCAGAAAGAGGACATAGGTATCAAAGTACCCAACCACTTAGCAGAGGTTTTAGAATGCTTAGCTGTCTCTCATTTTATCAATTGAATCTTATGATTGATGTCTATCTTGTATTCTTACGCAAGTATTAAATAGTCTCTTAAAAGTTTTAGATAAAAATAATGGTGGAGAAGTTTTTTGTCTTTCTTTTTCGTATGTGACCATACTTTACTTTCTCAGACACTGTGGAATTACGGGAGAGGAGATAAAAAACAACTACAAAAAAACAACCTGATTAAAAAATGAACAAAATATAATCCTGTGGAAAAAAAATGACTTGAATAGACATTTCTGAAAAAAGATAAAGAAACAGCCAGTAAACACATGAAAAGATGCTCAAAATCACTAATTAGGAAAATGCAAGTTCAAACCATAAGATACAACTTCATATCTATTAGCTGCTATCAAAAACAACGACTACACCAAAAATAACTAATGCTGACAAGGATGTACAGAAACTGGAACCCTGTGTGTGACTGGTGGAAATGTAAAATGGTACAGCCACTATGGAAAACAGTATGGCAGTTCCTCAAAAAATTTTTAAAAAGACTTAGCATATAATCTAGCATTTACATTTCTGGATACTCACCCAAAAGAATTGAAAGCAAGTACACAAACAGATATTTGTACACACATGCTCACAGTAGCATTATTCACAATAGCCAAAGGGTGGAAGTGTTCCTTGGATAAACAAAATGTAGTATACATAATGGAATATTATTCAGCCTTTAAAAAGTAGAAAATTCTGACACATGCTAAAACATGAACCTTAAAGACATTATACCAAGTGAAACAACGAAGTATGATTCCACTAATGGGGTACTTAGAGTAGGCAAATTCATAGAGACGGAAAGTAGAATGGTAGTTGCCAGGAGCTGGGTAGTGGGGGAATGGTGAGTTAGTGTTTAATGGATGCAGAGTTTCAGTTCTGCAAGATGAAAAAAGTTCTCAAGATGGATGGTGGTGATGGTTGCACAAACAATATGAACGTACTCAATGCTAGTACGCTACATTTAAACATAGTTAAAATGGTACTTTTTACATTTTATCTATTTTACCACTCTGAAAATAAATAAATTTTAAAAATATAGGTACATGAAGCCACACAAAACTTACTGTATCAGAATTTCTTGGGGTGTGTGGGGCTTGGGTATATAATTTTTATAAAGGTGATTAAATTTGTAAATGATTAAAACTGTTAAAAGCAATATGTCCTCTCTACAGAGCTTAGGAACTGATTATTTATTGGAGAGAAGGCATGCTTCTGTCTGTCCTCATTCCATCTCTGCTTTAAAAACTTTCAGTTATGGTTCTGCCCCTCTCTCCAATTAGGTTCTGGTGCTTGGCTAAGGGAGGAGTTGCTAATATGCTTGATAAGCACTTAAGAGATTCATTGGCCATATACACCATGGAATACTATGCAGCCCTAAAAAAGGATGAGTTCATGTCCTTTGCAGGGACATGGTTTATGTCCTGGAAGCTGGAAACCATCATTCTCAGCAAACTAACACAAGAACAGAAAACCAAATACTGCATGTTCTCACCCATAAGTGGAAGTTGAAAAATGAGAACACGTGGACGCAGGGAGGGGAACATCACACAGTGGGGCCTATCGGGGGATGGGGAGCTAGGGGAGGGATAGCATTAGGAGAAAAACCTAATGTAGATGACAGGTTGATGGGTCCCAAACCACCCATGGCACGTTATACCCATGTAACAAACCTGCACGTTTCGCACATGTATCCCAGAACTTAAAGTATAATAATAACTAAAAAGAAGAGATTCATTGGCCATGTTTTATAGGTGGCCAGGCTGATTATTTTTAAAAGCTCAGGACCCCTAAAATTTTTTTAAGCACTTAGGTTAAAAGAACTTTATTAAAAATACAGCTTTATTCACTCCTCAGCAAATGTACAACAACAGAAATTATAACAAACTGTCTCTCAGACCACAGTGCAATCAAACTAGAACTCAGGACTAAGAAACTCAATCAAAACCGCTC
>NW_012100654.1:5400188-5413935 GCF_000951045.1 Mandrillus leucophaeus | reverse complement strand
CTATTCACAATAGCAAAGACTTGGAATCAACCCAAATGTCCATCAGTGACAGACTGGATTAAGAAAATGTGGTACATATACACCATGGAATACTATGCAGTCATAAAAAAGGATGAGTTCGTGTCCTTTGTATGGACATGGATGCAGCTGGAGACCATCATTCTCAGCAAACTATCACAAGAACAGAAAACCAAACATCGCATGTTCTCACTCATAGGTGGGAATTGAACAATGAGATCACTTGGACACAGGAAGGGGAACATCACACACTGGGGCCTATTATGGGGAGGGGGCACGGGGAAGGGATGGCATTGGGAGTTATACCTGATGTAAATGACAAGTTGATGGGTGCTGATGAGTTGACGGGTGCAGCACACCAACATGGCACAAGTATACATATGTAACAAACCTGCACGTTGTGCACATGTACCCTAAAACTTAAAGTATAATAAAAATAAAAATAATAATTTAAAAAAAGGTCACAATATTTCTCCATTGTTTCCTTTTAGAAGTTTTATAGTTTTAGGTTTTGCATTTAGGCCTATGATCTACTTTGAGTTAAATTTTGTATATGAAGTGATGTATGGCTTCAAGTTCAATTTTTTTAATATATGGATAGCCAATTGCTCCAGTTTTTCTACTATATTAACTGTGCATCTCTGTCAATAATTAGTTGGCTATACATGTGGATTTATTTCTGGATTCAAGTATATTCTACTGATTTGTTTTTGTATCTTTGTATCAATATCACTGTTTTGATTCTATAGCTTTATAATTGCAATCAGGTAACGTTAGCCCTCCAACTCTGTTCTTTTTTGCAGTTTCTTAGCTATTCTATTCTAGGTCCTTTGTATTTCTATATGAATTTTAGAATCAGTGTGTCAATTTCCACAAGAAAAGCTGATGGGATTATGATTGTGCCGAATGACATTCTGCCTTGTTCCTAATCTTAGAGGAGAAACATTCAGTCTTTTGTCATTGAACATGATGTCAGTTGTAGGTATTTCATAGATATCTTTCATCAAGTGGAGAAAATTTTCTCCAAATTCCCAGTTTGTTAAGATTTCGTTCTTGGGGTGTGTGGGGTGTCAGGGCTAGATGTTGTATTTTGTCAAGCTCTTTTTCTGCATTTATTGATATAATAATATGATTTTTCTTAGTTTGAGTCTGTTAATATGGTAAATTATACCTGAGATAAACTTTACTTGTTCATGATATACTAGCCTTTCAACATATTATTAGATTCAATTTGCTAAATGAATAACTATTTTGAGATTTATCCATGTTGTTAAAAGTTTTAATGTTTAGAATTTTGAGATAAATGTTCATGAGGAATATTGTTCTGAAATTCTTTGCTTGTAAGGTCTCTGGTTATGGTGTCAGGGTATTGCTGGTCTTATAAAATGAGTTGGAAAGTATTTCCCCTTCTTCAATTTTTTATGTAATTGGCATTATTTCCTTCTTAAATGAATCAGTGAAGCAATCCAGCCATGCAAGTTTTCTTGTGGAGAGGTTTTCAGCTACAATTTAGTAGACATATAGATTTATGAGATTATTCACTTTATCTATTCTCAGGTGAACTGTAGTAATTTGTCTTTTGAGGATTTGTCTATTTCATAAAAATTGTTGTATTGGTATAAAGGTACTAATATTCTCTTATTCTTCAATATCTGTATAGTCTATATTGATGTCACTTCTCTTACCTCCTGATGTTGGTAATTTATGTCTTTTTCCTGGTCAGTCTGGCTGCAGTTTTATAAATTTTATTGATCTTCTCAAACAATCAGCTTTTAGTTTCATTTATTTTTCTCTATTGCTTTTGTTTCCTAGTTTATTGATTTCCCTTTGATCTTTATTTCCTTTCTTCTGCTTACTTGGAGTTTAATTTTCTCCGTTTCTAGTTTCTTAAGTTATAAGCTGAGGGTTTTCTTGTTTTTGTTTTTTAGTGAGAAAGGAGGGGCTGTCTGTTTCTGTTTGTTTTTTTTTAAAGAGACATAGTCTTGCTATGTTGCCCAGGCTGGAGTACAGTGGCTATTCACAGGCACAGTCATGGACCACTATAGCCTTAAACTCCTGGGCTCAGGAAATCCTCCCGCCTCAGCCTCCCAAGTAGTTGTCACAGGCTACTGTGCCCAGCTCTTTGAGGCCTTTGATTTGAGACCTATCTTCTTTTTAAAATACAGGTGTTTAGTGATAAAAATTTCCTTCTAAATACTGCTTTTGGGGAATCTACAAGTTGTGAAAGGTGGAGTTTTCATTCAGTTTGAAATACTTTATAATTTCCCTTCTGATTTCTTCTTTGAGCCTTTGGTTATTTAGAAGTGTGTTGTTTAGTTTCCATATAGTTGGTAATATAACCAGAGATATTTCTGTTATTGACTTCTAACTTAATTCTATTGTGGGCAGAGAATATACTTTGTATATATATATTTTTTAGTTTATTGAGATTTATTTGATGGTACAGAACATAGTCCATCTTGGTAAATATTCTATGTGCAATGTTCATTAAGAAGAATGTTATTTGGTGAAGTTTTCCAAAAATGTCAATTAGATCAAGTTGTTTAATAGTGTTGTTCATATCTACCATATCCTTGCTGCTTTTCTGCGTGCTTGTTCTATAAGTTGTTGTTGAGAGGGTTATTGAAAGAATTGTGGCTTTATTCCTCATCACAGTTCTATCAGTGTTTGCTTCATGTATTTTTTTATTGTGGTAAAATATACATAAGATTTATCATTTTAACCATTTTTAATTGTACAGTTCAGTGGTATTAAAGTACATTCATATTGTTATATGACCACTGCCACTGTCCATCTCCAGAACTTTTATATTTGCCCAAATTGAAATTCCATACTCTTTAAATACTATCTTCTCATCCTACTCCCCAACTTCTACTCCTGAAAACCGCAATTCAATTTTCTATTTCTATCAGTTTGCCTTCTCTAGGTATCTTAGATAAGTGGAATCAGATAATATTTGTCCTTTTGTATCTGGCTTATTTCAGTTAGCATGTCATCAAGGTTCATTCATGTTGGCTACATGTATTTTGGAGCACTGTTATTAGGTATATAAACATTTAAAATTCTTATGTCCTCTTAATTGATTCCTTTATCATTATACTTGTTCCACCTTTTTTCATATTTAAAGTATGTTTCTTGTAATCAACATATAATCAGGCTTTTTTATTCAGTCTGCTACTCTGCTTTTTAATTGGGGTGTTCAGACCATTTTTAGCTATTGTAATTACTGATACAATCACATTTGAGTCTATCATTTTGCTTTCTTTTTGTCCCATCACTTTATTTTTCCTCTTTTTCTGCCTTTTTTGATCAAGTATATTTTATGATTCAATTTCATCTCTTTTGTAGACTTATTAGCTATTTTATTATCAGTCGTTAGCTATAACTCTTTGTTTTTTAAATTTTAGTGGTTGCTTTAAGGTTCATACCATACATGGTTAACTTATAAATCTACCTTCAGATGATAACATATCACTTCATATACAGTATAAGAACCTTTCAATAGTATAGCAATCCCCCAGTTATCCAAGGTTTCACTTTCTGTGGTTTCAGTTACCTGCAGTAGAGTACAATAAGATATTTTGAGAGAGACAGAGAGACCACATTCATATAACTTTTATTACAGTATATTATGATAATTGTTCTACTTTATTACTGTGGTTGTTAATCTCTTACTGTGTGTAATTTATAAATTAAACTTTATCATAAGTATGTATGTATAGGAAAAAACATGATATATACAGGGTTCGGTACTATCTGCAGTTTTAGTCTTCCATTGGGTGTCTTGGAATGCATCTTCTGAGATTAACGGGGGACTACTGTATATTTACCCAAGTACAGTCATGCCTTGCTTAACGACAGGAATAGGTTCAGAGAAATGTGCTGTTAGGTGATTTTGTCACTGTGCGCCTGTCGAGTGTACCTACACAAACTTAAATGGTATAGACTACTACCTATGTAGGCTATGTGGTATACCCTATTGCTCTTAGGCTACAAATCTGTACAGCATGTTATTGTACTGAATACTGTAATCAATTTTAATGCAATGGTAAGTTTTTGCATATGTAAACATATAAAAATATAGAAAATGTCCAGTAAAAATATGCCATTACAATATTATGTGACCACTGTTGTATATATGGACCAACACTGACTGAAAATTCATTATGTGACACATGGCTGTAATTACCATTTCCAGTGCTCTTAATTTCTTTATGTAGAGCCAGATTTCTCTCTGGTGTCTTTTCCTGGCATCATTTTAAACAGAAATGTTAAGTGTTTTACACCTTAAAGAACTTAACATTTCTGATTTACATTCCCACCAACAGTGTGTAAGTGTTCCCTTTTCTCCACATCCTTGCTAACATCTGTTGTTTTTGACTTTGTAATAATAGTCATTTTAACTGGTATAATATGGTTATTTATTATGATTTTAATTTACATTTCTCTGATGATTAGTGATATTGACCATTTTTCATTGTTTGTTGACCACTTGTATGTCTGTTCATGTTTCTTGCCCACTTTTTTTTTTTTTTTTTTTTTTGAGACAGGGTCTCTCTCGGCCGCCCGGGCTGGAGTGCAGTAGCATGAACATGCCTCACTGCAGCCTCAACCTCCTGAGCTCAAATGATCACCCTACTTCAGCCTCTCAAGTAGCTGGGACCGCAGACAGGCACCACCATGCCTGGCTAATTTTTAAATTTTTTGTAGAGACCAGGTTTCACCATGTTGCCTAAGCTGGTTTCGAATTCCTGGGCTCAAGTATTCCTCCTGCCTTGGCATCCCAGAGTGCTGAGATTATAGGCATGAGCCACAGCATCCGGCTTTGCCCACTTTTTAATGGGTTTTTTTCTTCTTGAGTTGAGTTCCTTGTAGATTCTAGATATTAGCCCTTTGTTAGATGTATAGCTTTCAACTATTTTTTCTCATTCTATAGGCTGTTTACCGTTGATTGTTTATTTTGCTGGAGAGGAGTTTGCAATATAAGCATGTAAATGTGCATTTTTACTCCCTCAATCTATATGAATAAAAAGAATTTAACATTTTTTATAACATTTCTGGAATGTTAAATTCTTTTTTGGTAGTGCAAGTGTCCTGGTGATCAAGTCTTTCAGCTTTTGTATGTCTGAAAAAGCTTTTTTTTAACAATTTTTTTTGCCAGGTACAGAATTCTAGGTTGGACAACTTTTTTTCCTTTCAGTACTTTAAAGCAAGGTATCTTCTTGCTTGCACTGTTCCTACTGAGCAATGTAATTTTTGTCTTTATATAACATTTAAAATTTTTTTTGTTTTTAAGATTTTCACGTATCACTGGTTTGACAATTTTGATTATGATATTCCTTGGCACAGTTTTTTCCATGTACTTGTGCCTTAACTGGTTTGGGTATGGGCTTATCATTTTTAGTTTGGAAAGTTTTCAGCCATTATTTTTCTCTACATTTCCTTCAGGGATTCCAATTTTTCATTTATTGGGTCACTTACAGTCCCACAGCTCAGTAATGGTCTTTTCAAATATTTTTCTCTTTTTTCCCTCTCTGTGACTCATTTTGTGCAGTATCTACTACTATGGCTTCACCTTTATTATTAATTTATTATTAGACTTCCACCAGCAAAGTCTAATCTGCTATTAATTTGATCAAGTATATTTTTCACACCATACTTTGAAGTTTTTATCTCTAGGAGTTTGATTCAGGTATTTTAAAAATATTTTCCATATTTCTACTTGACTTTTTGAACATATAGAATACAGTTATAATGACTGTTTTAATGCCCTTCTCTGCCAATTTTAACATCTATGTAATTTCTGGGTTGGTTTGATTGAATATCCTCCTCATTATGGGTCCTATTTTCCTACTTCCATGCATGCCTTTAATATTTGATTAGCTGCTAGACATTGTGACTTTTACCTTGTTGGGTGCTGGATATTTTGACATTTCTTAAAATTTTGAGTCTTTTTTTGGAATGCTGTTAAATTACATGAAAACATTTTAATCTTTTTTTGACTCTTGATTTTATAATTTGTTTGGCAGAATGGAGCTGTCTAGGCTAATCATAATCTACTATTAAGGGAAGGTCTTCCTGAGTACGCTTCACCAGACCCTGTGAATTATGAGTTTCTCCAGCATATTTGATGGGAACAGGCACTATTCCTGGACCTATGTGAGTTCCAGACACACTTCTGTCTTACCTTTTCAGATGACTGTTTGGAAAATTTGGCTTTAGATAATTTCCTCACATGTACATGCTGATTAGTATTCTGGAGAATACTCAAGGGGTAGATTCTGTAGATACCTGGGGTTCTCTCTCTTTGCAGCTCTCTTTGCTCTGGTACTCTGTTCTATGAAGTCTAGCTCCCTTGGTGTCACCAGACTCTCAGTGCCATCTCCTTAACTCAAGGATTCTAAAGAGCTCTTCTCTTCCTTGAGCTATGGCCTAAAAACTCTTTCAAGGCAGTAAGCTGGGGTAATTATAGGGCTCGCTTTGTTCCCTCTCAGAAATTATTGTTCTTTGTTGTCTGATGTCCAGGGTCTTGAAAACGATTTTCTCATACATTTTTATCTGTTTATGTTTGTTTCTTTTTCTGGTTGTTTCAGGCAGGAAGTAAATCTAGTCCCTGTTACTCCATCTTGGCCAGAAACAAATGTCAGGACTTTTTCCACTGTCTACCTCTTTATGGTAATCACAGAGGGCCTGACATAGAAGGGTGGTTTTTTCCTCCTCTCTTTCTCCACAGACTCCACAGACTCCATTAGGTTTTGGGTCCCTAAATACAGATAAGCAGGAGGGGAAAAGTAAGAGGGCTTACTTACACTTCTTGGACTAAGCTATGCTATCCAATTCAGGTTTTACCATTGCTGTGTTCCAGTGATTACCAGATACATGCTCAGCTACTAATATATTTGCACTTCATTTCCATTTGTATAGTGGTTTTTGTTTGTTACAAAAAGTCCTTTCATTTTGGGCGCTCTGGAGGAATGAAAGGGTGAATGATAGGACTGCCTAAATATCACATCAAACCTCTAACATCAGTTATCCAGAACCTTCAAATTTGAGAAGTGTGTGTGTGTATCTGTGTGTGTGTATGTATGTGTGTGTGTGAGAGAGAGAATGAACTCAGGCACAAACACCACCACCATAATCACAACAAAACTCATGAAAAGCACCAAGATACACTATGAGTGGTTGGTTCAAATGAGGGAATAATTCTGATAGATTGAAATGTATAAACTGCCAACTTTGTCCATAAAATTACAGAAGTGTGAAAGCATGGGAGAAACTGTAAGAGTAAAGAAAGTAGAGGTAATCAGCAAAGGTGCAGGTGATTAAAATTAATGACAGGAGTGGTGAGTTACTCCCAAGGCAGAAAGGGAAATGACCTTTGAAGACACATAGGAGTAGATGGTCAAGAATTCAGGTGGGAGAAGTGAATAACACGTGACCTGCAATACTGTGGTCATAGAAAGTCAAAGATATGGACATTTCTGTTGGGATAAAGGCGCTAGCAGTATATTTGTGGTAAGATCATAAGAGGCAAATAGTCAAATGCTATATCTTATTGGCTTCTGGAGGTACATTAGTAGTCCAACAAATGTAAGAATGAATAATCATTGATTGACAATTACATATACTCTTTCTGGAAGGTTCAAAATAGTTCGAGTTTTACTGTATATTGCAAAAGAAGCAATGAACAAGTCTTATTGACGTAGTATGGGAAAAAACTGATTTAAAGCAGAGTCTCCTTCACCACTGACTATACCTCTATGGCTATGTAACTATAAAAAGATATACCATGACTTCTATGGAAAAGCCAATGCATTACCTTATACCAGCAATAAATGTATACACACACACACACACACACACACACACATATATATATATGAGAGACACTGTTTTGTTGATCAATATCATGCACTGGAATAATGTAATACTGATATGGCACAGAAGCCTACATACCAAATGTCTTCTGACGTAGTCATCCACTTGTTGCTTCAGTTCAACTCGGCGTGCATCAGTGAGTTCTTGGAGTCCTTGCCAAGAAGCAAATAGTTTCTTTTTCTTATGGCACTTTGCTAGGAATTTAAGTGCCTGGAGGAAAAAAAAATTGAAGGTTTGTGATTTTTCTCCCCTAACTAATAGAACTATTTTCTCACTACAACATATGGTAGTGACCACATTGCAATATTGATTAACTCTGAGTGTGTATAAGGAGGGGAATGGGACTGTGACAAGACGCAGGAGAATAGTGATTTTGAAAATACACAGTCTTCTGTAGTGCTTTTTACAAGGATATAGTCACGTATTATTTGTGCAGTAAGCAATGAAGAGGAAAAAAGCAATAGATTCTAGTCTCAATTCTAGTCCCTCATAAACTATGATTCTGGACAAGTCACTTGATCCCTAGAGGACAGATTCTATGTCTATAGAAAAAAGGGGCCTTAATTCTACACAGCCTACAGGATTGTAAACACCTAGGAGACAGTATATTTCTGTCTGAATTATTTCCCATGTCCTTCAGAATGGACTCTGGTAAAAAGAAATTTTGTAATAGGCATGATATGGGACAAATTTGTAAATATTCTTCCCAATTGTTTTCACTCTTCTTGTGTCTTTGTTGTTTTTATTTTCATCAAAGTTACATGTTCCCATTATTTAAAGCAAGGGTCAGCAAATCATTGCCCACAGGCCAAATCTAGCCTGCTGCCTGTTTTCATAGGGCTTGAGAGCTAAAAATGTGTGTGTGGTTTTGTTTTCGTGTTTTTGTTTTGTTTTGTTTTTTCATTTTACATTGTTAAACAATTTAAAGGGAAAAGAATATTTAGTGGCATGTAAAATTATATGAAATTCAAAATCTAATGTTTACAAATAACTTTTTTTTTTGAGATAGAGTCTCACTCTGTCACCAGGCTGGAGTGCAGTGGCACAATCTCAGCTCACTGCAACCTTCAACCCCCCAGGTTCAAGCAATTCCCCTGCCTCAGGCCAGAGTAGCTGGGATGACAGGCGTGCACCACCGCACCCGGCTAATTTTTGTATTTTTTAGTAGAGATGGGGTTTCACCATGTTAGCCAGGCTGGTCTCGATCTCTTGACCTTGTGATCCACCTGACTCGCCCTCCCAAAGTGCTGAGATTACAGACGGGAGTCATCGTACCCCACCTCTACAAATAACATTTTACTGGAACACAGACATGCTCATTTGTTTACTATTGGCTATGGCTGCTTTTGTGCTATAACTGAATACATGTGACACACTGCATGACCTGCAAAGCTTAAAATATTTTATTATATAGCGCTTCCCAGAAAAGTTTGCTGATATAACTCTATCGTTTAATGTGTCAGTTTCATAAGAATTACTAGAATGCTATTGTTTAATTTGTCAGCTTCATAAGAATTACTAGAATTCTTACTAGAGTTACCCATTTACCCTGTCCCCTGACTCAAGGGCAACAATTTAATTCAGTTTATTCTTTTGACATTTAGCTCTGCCTATTTTTCTGTGATTTTTTTTTTTTTCAGATATAGGTATTACCTATTGATTTTCTTGTATGAAAGGTATGAATTTAGCTCTCTTTCACTTGCTTCTACTCCCCATCCATCCTGTATTATTATATCATAATTTTAGTTAAATTAATGTTCAATGTTTGTAAAATTATGACCACATAAAGGCTATTCACTTTTGAACAATATAGTATACTATAATTACTTTTCCTTCCTTGCACATTTTTATTTTCTCTGGAATTATTAATTCTCTTTTCTCCCATGCTTTGTTTTCCATACTACCGATTATATTTTATAAACTCTGCCCTACTTTTCAACACATTAAAATACATCAGGCATTCTATCAAATTCATTTTCTTGGACACACTTTCTGGAGCTTCCTGATCTGCTCTCTATACCTTGGGCATAGCTGTCATCCTGTGGTCTCCATTCACCATCATCTCGGTGACTACTTTTTATCTTTCTCGTGTGTTTCTTGGATTCCATGTTGCCTTCTTTCTCAGGTTATTCCCTCTTATCTAAAAATGTCTTTGGTCTGTCCTTATCTTTAATTAATAATTTGGTTGGGTATAGAATTCTAGTTGGAAATCATTTTCCTTCAAATATGTGACAGTCTCACTTCAATACTTTTTAGCTTCCAATGTTGCTGTCAAGAAGTCCTTT
Source organism: Mandrillus leucophaeus (assembly GCF_000951045.1). NCBI lineage: Eukaryota > Metazoa > Chordata > Mammalia > Primates > Cercopithecidae > Mandrillus > Mandrillus leucophaeus. The sequence continues at coordinate 5,403,754 of NW_012100654.1, read as the reverse complement.
TGTTCCTAGTACATCTCACAGTATTATGAAACAAATGTGGAAGTGTTTCTGTCACTGTATTGGACACTTAATTGGTCCTCTTAATCTAAAATTCGTGACATTCAGTTCTGGGAAATCTTCAGTTATTTGACTTTTTCTCTTCTGTTTTTTCTTGTTCTTGATTTCAAATGTTTGGCTGTTTGACCTCCTAGACTGGCAGTGTTTTCTATCCATCTTTTTTTTTTTTTTAATTAAAGATTCTACCTTTTTTTCTTTTTCTAATGATATTTCATATGTTGACCAGGCTGGCCTAGAACTCCTGAGCTAATGCCATCCTGCTGCCTTAGCCTTCTGAGTAGCTGGGATTGCAGATGTGTGCCTCTGGCAAAATCTTTTTTCCTTGCTTTCTGTGAGATTTCTTTAACTTTTCTCCCACAATCCTTTTATTAGTCTTTCAGTTTTCCCTGTCGAATTTTATTCTGTGTGTTCCCTTTTATATGGTATCTTGGTTTTGTTTCATATATTATGTTTCCTTATCTCTCTGAGGATATTAATAACAGATTAAAAACATTTTTTCCTTATACCTGCAATGTTTATATTCTATCAAGTAGTTTTATTCCATTTGTTTTGTCTTTGGCTTTCCTTAGATATTCAGTGATAATTATCCTTTAGTTGATATTTAAGAGTGGGCACTAAGAAGCGGTTTAGAAAATTTCCCTAGTACCCTTTACTTTTTTGGTATTTTTTTTTAAGACAGGGTCTCACACTGTCATCCTGGCTGGAGTGCAGTGGCTTGATTATGGCTCACAGCAGCCTCAAACTCCTGGGCTCAAGTGATCTTCCCACTTCAGCTTCCTGAGTAGCTGGGACTACAGGTGTGCGCCACCAAGCCCAGTTAATTTTTTGTAGAGAAAGAGTCTTATTATATTTCCTAGGCTGGTCTCAAACTCCTGGGCTCAAGTGATCCTCCTGCCTCAGCCTCCCAAAGTGCTGGGATTTACAGGCGTGAGTCACCGTGCCCGGCCTTGTTTTCAGTATGGTACTTGAGTTTTCAACTGTGCTTGCATCCTTCTGTTGAGACTCTCTTCTTTCCTTCTATTCTCCCCTTTCATTTATTTTTCTCTTTTAGCAAATTTCCTCAATTTTTAGCCACCGGAGAAACAACGCCTCTGTTTTTGCATCAAGTAAGAGAAGAACAGAAGGTGGATAACCGTTCTGGCCTTTCTTTTCCTGCCGAGGACACTAATAACCGGTTCTTCCTGAGGGACGAGTTCATTGAAAGGATATTCCTACTCCTTTATACTCCTTTATGTTACTTTTTTTTTTTTTTTTCAGGCTGGATCTCATTCGTATTGTCCAGGCTGGAGTGCAGTGGTGTGATCACAGCTCACTGCAGCCTCAACTTCCCAGGCTCAGGTGATTTTCCCCACTTCAGTTTCCCAAGTAGCTGGGACTACCATACGTGCTACAATGCCTGGCTAATTTTTGTATTTTTATTAGAGATGAGGTTTTGCCACATTGCCCAGGCTGGTATATTACTTTCAATGAGGCTAATGAATTATTTCCCATTTTTTTCTTAGCAAGGTCAGTAGCAGTGCCAACAGAAGTATAATGTGAGTCATATAAGTAATTTCAAATTTTCTAGTAGTCACATTAAGAAAATAAAAAATGGGCAAAACAATATTTACTGAGTTATATAAAACATATAACTCTGTATACACAAAATATTAGTATTTCATCATGTAATCAATATAAAAAAGTATTAATGAGATACTTTACACTTTTTTTCATGCTATGTTTTCAAAATCTGGTGGGTATTTTATACTTACGACACATTTCAATTTGGACTAGCTACATGTCAAGTTCTTCATAGCCAGCTACGTATGCTTAATGATTATTTTATTGAACAGTGCAGGTCTCTAGTGTGTCTTAGAAAAGGATACCTTAGGCCAGGCACAGTGGCTCACACCTGTAATTCCAGCACTTTGGAAGGCTGCAGCGGGAGGATCACTTGAGCTCAGGAGTTGGAGACTACCCTGGGCAACAAAGTGAGACTTAGTCTCTACTGAAAAAAAAAAAAAAAAAAAATTAGCTGGGCCTGGTGGTGCAAGCCTGTAGTCCCAGCTACTGTGGAGGCTGAGGTGGGAGGATCTCTTGAGCCTCGCAGATCAAGGCTGCAGTGGGCTATGATTGTACCACTGCACTCCAGCCTGGGAGACAGAGAGAGATTCTGTCTCAAAAAAAAAAAGAAAGGATGCTTTAAAAATATGGCAAAATGTATCCTTTATTGACTATTGCCTTGTTATACTTTTCTCTATTTTTCTATTTCTTTTCTCAGTGTACTTTCCCATTTTTCTTTCTCTTTTCCTTCTTTGAAAGTAATTCTTGGCCAGGCATGGTGGCTCACACCTATAATCTCAGCACTTAGGGAGGCTGAGGCAGGAGGGTCACTTTAGCCCAGGAATTCAAGGCTGTGATGCACTGTGAACACACCACTGTACCTGGGTGACAGAGTGAGACCACGTTTCTTTAAAAAAAAAAAAAAAAAAAAAAGTAATCCTCTTATTTCCTTTTCCATTTTGGCTAACTTCACTTTGACTTCATCTTATTTTTATTAATGAGATGCAAAGACTATAAACATGACTTTGACCCATCCCTTTTTGCTCTTAAACAGAGACGCATTCCTTTTTTTTATTAATGAGATGTAAAGACTATAAACATGACCTTGACCCATCCCTTTTTGCTCTTAAACAGAGACTCAATTACCTTTTTTTTAACCAGATATGAGGCAAATGCGACTAATCTTCCTTTTGTGCCACTGGAAAGTATAAAAGCCAAAACAACTTTGCCTTCATAGCCTTCAGATACATTCTTATAATGACCCCTACTTCTTTCTCTAAGAAATGATAGGCAAACCAGGATATTTCACTTTATAGTAGAGGATCCTTTTACAAAGTATTTAGGGTCATCTAAATCAGGCAAGGTAGTAAGTCAACTTAATAAGGGCCCACCTAATTCTATGACAGGGAAGACTTTAAAAAGGAGGTATTTATGAGTTAAAAGTGTTAGAAAGAAGCCAAAGGTTCCTCCAAAGGAAGTGTCTCCAACCCTGATATCAACTGGTTAATCCTTAGATGACTTTGTTTTGCAGAAGGTAAATATCAGGAGTATGTGTGATTCAGTGATAGTGCAGGACTGTTTGTTGCAGATACAACCTGAGATCCCCAGAAGAGCCTGAAGAAGGAGTAGGAGGCAGGCATCTCTTCCTATTTCTCTAGCATTTATTCTACTATGTTTTTGGATGATTTAAAAAAAAAAAAAAAAACTTTGTAAAAAGTTAATCACAGAGACTGTTCAAAATCTATCACAGTAGAAAACTGAAATTGACCTAAAAATTCAATAACGGATTGTTAAGCTAAATGCTATAGGACCTGAAATCCTAATATGAAAGTTAACCATGTATAAGACAATAACTGGATGTTAGGAAAACTGGTCATTAAATTTTAAAAACCACCTTGTGCTATGCTTTTCCAAGGCAACAAAATAGTACTATGCTCTAGAGAGATCACAGAAAGATTGCTATTTAA
>NW_012100654.1:5368627-5399858 GCF_000951045.1 Mandrillus leucophaeus | reverse complement strand
AAAATTCTACAATTAAAATGTTATAATGATCTAAATATACCTAATATCTGTGCATCAAAAAAATCAAATATCACATGCTGCACTTGCAGAGAACTTTGTAATTTACAAAATACATTCCCATGAATTAGGGTAACTGATCCACATAACAACTGAGTGAAAAGGGTAAGGGTAAACATCTATTCACACATCAAGCACATGTGATGAGCTGACAACAATAAGACTTAGCTCCTTATTCCTGAAGAACTCACAGCCCAAGTAAGAAGGGAAATAATTAACAAAACAACATTGTAGTATAGTAAATGATGTACAAGGTTCTAAGGTAGTACTAAGGACTGAGTGTCTAAACCAGCTTGGCCAGAGGTAAGGAGGTTTTCTTTTACAAAAGAAAAAACTAAGGCTCAAGAAAACTAAGTGTCTTGATTAAGGCTTTACAACAGGTAATTAGCAAAGTCAGGTTTGAACTCATGTTTTTGCCTCTTGATTCAGAGCTCTTTTCACTACATTAGACTCACTGCTCTTTGAAGTGTGACAGCTGCTTTATACTCTGTGAGAGACTGCCTCTGTTGGTGAAAATTTTTCCTTTCCCTGTACCCTCTCCAATGTTTCTGGATAATCAATGCTGATTTTTCTTCCATTTCCCGATAGTGTTTCTCCACCTGACCTAAAAAGATGATAGACACTATTACAACATACTCACTGCCATGCTTTCTTAAGTTCTGGAATCAGGACAATGATAATAATAATCTTGCTTTCTTTTTATTTTTGTTCACTAATACTGTTCACTAATTTTCCCAATTCTATTATTTTACCATGGTTCTAAGATTTTAGAAACAAAGCTTTCCCAGATTATGCAGCTTCTTTAGAGAAAGAACTCATATAATATTTTTGTGGTAGAGTAATAAGAAAATCGCTGAAAATCCAACATTAAAAACATTTAAAAAACCCCAAAAAACCAAGAATCCTAAGCACACGATTAAGAAGTCATTCAGTACCATCAGAGGGAAAGGGCAAAATGTATGTATGTGTTCTCTCTACATGCTTCCAAATTTCTCTTAAGTCACTCAGTCAGTTATATAGATGACTTTCTTTTTGCTTTCTTGGAGTTGCTCAGCATACAACCCAGGGTTCACAGTACATACATGACAGAATAAGGTAGTAGAATTGTTAATAAAAAGGGGAGTGTATTTGGGGGAGTATAAGAAACTGATATAATTTAATGATCAATTGGATATAGAGGTAAAAGAGGGAAAGGACTCTAGGATGTCTCAAATGGGAAACTGAGTAAGTTACTAGTGCCATTACCTGAGATGGGGAATAAAGGAAAAGGAAATCTGAGGGGTAAGAAAATGACTTTGATGTTTGGGTTGCCTGTGGATATCCAGGTAAAGCTGGATCCAATAGGCAGTTGGGTACAGAGGTGTGTTATTCAATAGAGTAGACATTATCCACAAGTGGCTACTTGGGTTAAAATAAAGTAAAATTAAAATTCAGGTACTTCAGTACACTAGCCACATTTCAAATACTCAGTAGCCATCTCTAGCCACTGGCTACCCTACTGGATGGTACAGATATACAACCTTTCATTTTTGTAAAAATTTCTATTGGGCAATTCTCCTCTAAGAGCTTAGGAGAGTAGGTGAAGACAGAGACCAGATTTGAGACTGCTCAGCACTCAGTTGAGAGTTGAGCTGTAGTTATGGATGGATACCCCAGGAAGAGCAAAATGACAGGAATAAGGTGAGGATGGAATCCTAGAAAACATCTATATTTAATGGAGATGAAGTGAAATAAAAGGCTAGTGAAGAACCCTGGATTGAATAACAAGACGACAGGTAAAAGAACTTGAAGATAATATTGAAACCACTAAGACCTCTCAGACCACACCTTATTATTAATTTCAGCTTAGTCTGTCAAAGGTAGAAAGAAGATGTCACAACATTTGTACTAAGGAATGAGTTAAGTTCTGATGGCAGAATGTGATAATATTCCAACTCCTTATTTCAGTTCAAGAAGTATCTTTGTGTCTCTAACAGCTATCTTTATGCATAAATTTTTATGTTTCACTAAACTATCTGAAGGATAAGAAAAAAAAAAACTGGTGGGCAGATTGTTCATCATCAACGAATAGGTCTGAATCAAAAAAAATAGTAACCGTTTTTGAACTCAGAAGATTTAATAAAGTTTATCTAAAAAACAGAGAAAAAGGGCAAAAGTCCAAATTTTTAAAAAATCATCATGTAGCTAGAAAACTTGGTTTGTTAAAAGATAACCTAAATATTCTTATGTTTATAAAGTTGATACTGCCACTTACCTGGATGAACTATTTCGAGCATACTCAGTCGCAATTCTCGAGAAAGTCTCATGGCTCTCTGTCTTTGAAGCTGCAATCGTAATTTGAGGTCCTCTTCTTCCTTCTGCCTATTTATCTCCAGCAACATCTTTGTTCGTTTAGATCTGTGATGGAAACAGTGTGTTATACATAATTTTCATAAATCATATGAAAAATGCATAACCTCCCTGGTAATCAAATAAATGTAAACAGAAAAAATTTTAAGGTAATTTCTAGTGTTAATAAGGTATGATAAAATAGCCTGTCATCTGCGGCTGTTGTGCAACCTTTCTGGAGAAATATTTGAATATATGCATTAAAAGTCTGCAAAAATATTTGAAATATATAAATAAAAAGCCTTAAAAGTGATGACCAATTAGTTCTATTACAAATAATATCCTTGAGGAAATAATCAGATATATATGTAAAAACTTCTGTTCAAAAATGTTCTCCACAGTATTATAACAGTAACAAGTTGAAAACAAACTTTGTCTCACAACAGGGAGTTGGATAAATAGATACTGGTTCATTCACCTGATGGGATGGGATTATATGAACTATGAAAAAATAAAATGTTCGAAGAATATTTAGTGACATGAGAATATATCAATGATCTAATGTCAGGTAAAAGTAAAATCAGGATACAGAAGGATGAGATCAAAATTGTGTCAAAAAATTTACATTTACTTACACAGAAAATTAAATAAAAAACATTAAAATTTCAAGTGATTTTTACTGCATGATGTGATTACAGTTGATTTTTATTTTCTTCTTATGCCTATTTCTCAATTATTGATAACTGAACATTACTTTTAAAACTGGTTATGAAAACCTTCATGTGGCCACATTTTATATAATTATCATTTCTGTATTACCTCCTTTTATTCACCAAAATTTCTCCTTAGCCATTCCCATCTAGTTTTTGTTGCTTCCAATATCACTATGTAAGGAGACTACAAGTGTCAGTTTACAGTAAATATACTCAAAATGCTTTCAGATACCCACAGAAAAAGAAAACAAGGATAAGAAGAGAGACAGAATAAACTAGTTTACCTCTATAGACTTAATTTGACATGTGTCTCTCCCAAGAACATTTTCTCTTAAATGTTTTTTTTAAACTGTATTCTTAGAATTAAACTGTAAACAAATGTGGTACCTTGGCTATAGCTTTGTACTCTTAATAGCCAGACATCATTATAGTATAATTAGAGAGGATTATTATGATTTTTCAACTGAATTTTCAACTCAAAATAGTTTATTTTGATTAAATTGTTTTGATAAAATGTTGTGTGCCTGTGGTTGTTTCTCATAAATTCTTCCATCAATTACAACTTAAATTTTCTCTAGATTTCTACTTAGGACACAGTAGAGAATTTGTTTTGAAACTTCTTTCTTATCTCTCTTATGGAAGACAGAGAAGACCTCAAAAGTGTATGTGTGTCAAAAGGTTCTAGAGAAGATCTAGGGCTAGTTGAATAGTTCTAAGTGTCTCTTGCTCTTTGTGAAAGCTGGAAATGAAGCAGGTAAGGGCCTCTCCCTTCCCAAAGAATAGCTGATGGCATCTTGCCTGTTCTACAGAACTCCTTCGCCTCAAAACTTCTGGGTTATACAGCATGCAGATAATAATGTTTTATCTTTTACCCATTCATAGAGGGTAAAAGAGAGCAGGCACTAAACACAGCCTCCTTTTAAACTGGTTTTTAAAAAACTAACTCTGCGGCTTGGTGCACTGGCTAACACCTGTAATCCCAGCACTTTGGGAGGCCAAGGTGGGTGGATCACCTGAGGTCAAGAGTTCGAGACCAGCCTGGCCAATATGGTGAAACCCCATTTCTACTAAAAATACAAAAATTAGCCAGCTGTGGTGGTGTGTACTTATAGTCTCAGCTACTTGGGAGGTGAGGCAGGAGCCTGAACCCGGGAAGTGGAGGTTGCAGTGAGCCGAGATCGTGCCACTGCACTCCAGTCTGAGTGACAGAGTGTGACTCCACCTCAAAACAACAACAAAAAACTACCTCTGTTTCTAACTTCTAATTGACTATAGATTATAGTGTTTAATACTGCATCATCAATATTTTAAATATCATTTCATACTATTAGTATGAAAAACATAGTAATCATTAAAATTACATCTGTTAGAATATTTAATCTGTCAGAAAACCGGGTTTGGGAAACAATTTAGGTATGTAGGCTATGAAATATGGCAAAAATAAAAAGACTATGGAGCACGAAGGTGGAAGTAAAGTACAAACCAGAAAGACAGGACAAAAGTGAGGTTTGGTGATTTAAATAGGGACTAAATTGTAAACAGATGTGCTTACTGGATTCATGTTTTACTTTCATGTTTGAAAACATTAGGAACTGATGTGATTTCGAATGTAATTCCCCCATTTATTATTAAATAACATCTAGTTATTTAGTTCAGAGTTTCTATAATCACTCAAAAATCAAACAATTATTCTTCCAACTGGTTTCTTTGTAAGAATTAGTAGGCACTGGACCACCTGGCCTCTGTATTACACTTCTGAAAATAAAATGACTGATCAGATGTCATATTCTGAAAACAAGTAAATTCCATGATTTACATTTAATCAGTCTGAATTTTTATCATTAAAGTGGGAGTTGACCAAACTTTCTGCTGCCAAGACACTGTGCCTCGGAGGGAGAGAAAAAAGATACTATTCTGCATTTAAGAAGCTCAGTTTCAAGGTGAAATCAACAAAAGTAATTAAAACACTTAAAAATCAGCACTATGATAGAGGTAGGTAAAGTGTAAGGTTTCTCTAAGAGAACTAGAGCAGCTGTTAGCTGCTTCAGAAAACTTTGCTGAAGAAGAGTACTTAAGAGACAATAAAGTTTCTGAATATGAGAAATGACTAAATAAAAAAGAAACCACTATGAAAGTGCGTTAGCAAGGGTGTGACTATAAAAGAATGCCTCTTGCTGAATCTAAAGAACACTAATCAATCTGAACCCATAAGTGTGACTGGTGGGCAGTCCCTCTCCCAAAACCATGGGAGGGGGAAATTACTGAGATAAGACCTGAGCACAAAAAGACAGAAATAACCTTTGAAAAAAAACCAAGCTACAAAGGAAGTAAGAGACTTTGCATGAACTGTAACAACTAATAGAAGAGGGAAGGTGCTGAACTGGAGCAAACTGAAAATTAAAAAATTAAATAGAATCCAACAGGTTAGAACTGCATTTCAGTATATTCTGGAACCTCAAATGCAAAAATACTGGAAAGGTAACAAACACAAAATGTGAGACTTAAATAATTTTTGCTTCACCGTTTATCTTTTTTAATGGAAATATTTATAACTCTTCTGGTCACATAAAGAAAGCAATGGAATTTCTATTTTAAAATAATGGAATATTAGATTCCATAGAATTTTTCCACTTAGAAGTGGGAAAAAATCTGTAATCCTGGGCTACTTTTAAATAGAGATTTTAATATTGAAAGAGAGAGTATATGAGCAAATTTGGCAACTATTGTGGGACTAAACATTAATGCTCTGAATCCATGTATAAGAGTGCCTTTAAATTTAAGATGCCCGATAACTAAGGATGACAGCAGGTAGAACCCATAAGTAATACCTACTCTATCTGAATTCACCACCAAAGGCAATACCAAGAGCACCTCAGATTCTTTGGGTAGAAAAATATATACTGTGACTCAAAAAGTACTCAATATTTCCCAGATTTATCTAACCACAGAAATGCTTTTTTAAAAAAAAAAAAAGTTTGTAAGATAGGCAATAAACTTTGAGTAATAATAGATCGATAACACTTGCCTCTCAGTATTATCTATTTAACGCATCTATTTGTCTAGCTAGATTTGTAAATTTTCAAGGACAGAAAATGTGCCATATGCATTTTTCCTCCTATCATTTTCTAAGTGCCAGAAAATATGCTAAAAACTTTGTATTATCTCAAATTTTACATTATCTTGATCATACAAGTGTATAAACTATTATTCTCGTTTTATAGATTGGAAGTTTGAGGCTGAGAGAGGTGGGGCATTGTCCAAGTTCACTCAACCAGTAAGTTGCTGAAATGAGATACAAACTTGAATCTGTTAAACTGCCAGGGGATGGATCCCCTGGCATATACTAGGCACTTGATATGTATTTAAAAATTAATTCTTTTCTTTGCTACCAATAATATTCACACCCAATAATATTTTAAATCCATCTTGAATTCTTCCCTGAAGAAAACGTTCATCAATTAATAGGATACCCACTAAGAGACACAGTTCGCTAGAGTGATTTCAATGTCTTCAACTCTGTGACTACATAGTATTTTGAACCCCAGAGCTATTTTTAAATGTTTTTATAACTGAGAAATGTATCTGCAGTTATTAAAAGAATAGTTTCAGTTTTCTTTAAAAAACTAACTTCTGTAAAATGCCAGTTTCATTTTAATGAACTAAAGCTTGGCTGTAAGTTAGGCTGCATGAAAAAGTCACCTCTGAAACAGTTCTTCTTTATCATAAATTACCTAGCAGCTAAGTTACTTTTTCTTGTTCTGTGACCTCGGAGAATCTGGATTGGTTAGTCATTTCAGAAAGTGGGCTATGTCTTCAGTATTTCCTTTTCAGTCTACTTGAAATAAATGCCAAACCAAATCATAATTCAATGAAGATATCCATCCAGGCCATATTTATTCAGGAAAATCAGGTTAACAGACTTAAACTCTTATATGCATACATGTTATTGTTGTAATTATATACACACAATCATGATAACTGTTGGTTTTGAGGGTTTAATAATATAACTATCGTTGGCTTCCTTTGTAGGCTTGTCCCCTCCCCAAATATCTTAAGTGGATAGGATTGTATATTTAACACATCAGATTCCTGTCTTATGTCCTTTGCTTTGAAAGTGCATCTGGTTACTGGAGTGTTGGTACCCAGAAATGTACAGAAAAAGAACGAAAAGATAACAATAAACATACTAGGAAATTTTTTAAAAATCACCTAAATTTCAATTCAACTGTACTCCAGTAAGATTCTCTGATCATCAATCCCCTTACCAAAATTTTTTACCTGAAACTCCTCTGCAAAGCAATCACAGCAGATGGAAGCTTCTTTAATCTCTTCCTTGTCTGAAAACCCTTCCAATAGGCTTGAATTAAGCATGCTGCTTGATGTAGTTTCTGAAATTAAATGCCAAAAACAACTTAGAGATATCTCTAGGAAGGTCTTAAAAAAAAATACCTCTTAAAGTATCAGGCCAGGGCAAGTATTAATCTCTAGCTCTAACAAGATGTGTAGGGATATTAAACCTTACCTCCCAAAGGAGGTATGTTAGGCTCGATAAGGCAATTTCTAGAACATACTCAAGATATAGTCTAGTTAGCTCCAAATTCTCCCTGGATAATCTCACTTCCATTTCCTTTTCAAAGATTTTATAGTCCACCTGACCTTTCATAATCTTTTTTGAGCTACCATGTTAATGTTTTTATTTAATAAGCAGTCAACCTAGTTAGGTTCAAACTATAAGCTCTGTTGACCATTGTGGATGGTTGCTTGAATCTCTGTCTAGTTCTGTGAGCTTTTGGTATGCTATTCTCCTGATGGACCATTGGGCTTAAAAGGTCAGTGAGCTGTCTGAGTTCTTGACTGAATTCTGTCACAGTCTCCTGTTTACTTAGTAGACTTCTGAGTCCTCACATGGAATGAAAAAGGGTACAGCTATTAATAACAAAATGTGATTTCTATGATTTTGTTACCTAATCATATGAATTTGAGCACATGCATAGTTTTGAGATTAATCTAAACTCATGATGGTTCATATATACAGAAAAAAGAAATTCCCTTCTTCTGCATTCTTCCTTCCAGCCTCCCCCAACCCATTCTCCTGCCTTACTGGACTTCTTTTCATGGTTTCTGCTTGTATTTTTAAATTTATTGCCTTTTTGGTTTTGGATTTTAGATACACAATGTCCCCTTTTCCTTTTAAATTAAAAAATATCTTTAGTCATTTTAGACGTTTTCCATATTTAAGTCTTTATCTGGAAATCAGAAAGCTATATGCCTCTTCCTGTTGGAATGGGCTATTTAGAGCCATCATTTTGAGTATACTAGAGGAAGTATGATGAAATAATCAATAACCTGCTGCCTCAAATTTCTAAATAATTTTTATTAAGACCATTTCTTACACAAAGGAAAAGGTGTTATTGTTGTATCTCAAAGAACAAGAAGGGTAGCCATAGGTGACCATAAGTACAGTTTGCTACCATTAGAGATTTTTTTGGAAAAACAATTTTAAAATTTTAAATAGCTTATAGATAAAATAAGATAAACATTAGAGATGGGGCTTTCATGAAAAATGTTGAGTGAAACTGATGTGGCAGTATCTATAAACAGATGAAAATGGGAGATTGAAATTATGTTTTTCAGCAGGTTGAAGGCGGAGAGATACAATTTTGTAACATTATATTTTAAAGATGGGGTTTTGCTATGTTGACCAGGCTGGGGTGCAGTGGCTATTCATGGGTGTGATCATAGGGCAGTCTCCAATTCCTGGACTCAAGCGATCCTCCTGCCTCAACCTCCTGAGTAAAAATTTTAAAGATATTTCTATTTTGGGAGTATTTTGCTTGAAGTCTTAAGAGAAAGAAAGTGAGGAACATTTAAGGAAAACTAAGGTTTAATACAGTCAGCGAATATCATGCAATTTTTTTTTTTTTTCTGTAACTTAATACCTGCTCTTCTACTTCCTGACAGACCGTTGGGCTTAAAAGGCCAACGAGCTGTCTAAGTTCTTGACTGAATTCGGTCCCAGTTTCCTGTTTACTTAGTAGACTTCTGAGTCCTGAAATAGAATAGCAAAACGTACAACTATTATTATAACAATAAAATATGATTTTGTTATCTAATCAGTATTAATTTGAAGCCAAAAAGTCTGGCTTAAAAACAAATGAAAACAAGATTAATCACATGATTTTTCTTTTTCCTTTTCTCAGAGACTTCCAGGTTGAAATCTTTAAGACATTCCTCCCTCCTGAGAATTCTTCCGTGCTCAATTGTGGGATCTGATAAAAAGAAAATCAGTCTAGACAATTTCTTTAATAAAAAAAAAAAAAGGAGGAGGATGGAATCACTGTGGTAAATCAAAAAGTAGAGATAAATTTTTTTTATTTGAACATAAATACTTTAAGTGGAAACATTTTAAAGGTAAATTACTACAGACACATATTCAGTAAAAGCTTGTCCTGTGGAAGCACTCATGCAGAATTATTATTAGTCATTATTAGTTGAAAAAGATTATTAAATATAAACATATGATAACATATATAATTTGGGGCAAATCAATAGGTTCCTGGGAAAACATTATAGGTGAAGTGCTACAACACTAGGATAGTACATTTTCATGCCAAAATAATACATAGCAGTAGTAAAAGGTACAAAGTAAGTACCATTTCCAGGTACTTGAAATGGTGTATTATAATGTGTGTATTCAAAATAAATACATAAGGTAAAATTGCCTTGTAGTGTATAATTGGGGAAACCACTGTATGGATCTTTTAATGCCTTATACTCTCTTCAAGACCCAAGTTCTCAGCAGTATTAATAATTGTAAAATATCTTCAGGAACCTGAATTAGTTCTGCTATTGAGATATAAGTCAAAGAAAGGGAGAAGGATTCAGGTAAAATTCCTTTATAACGACTCTGTTGGACATTCACATTTCTTTAGGAATTGAATTACAGAATTGGAAAATGTCTATCTGGCACAGTATCAACTAAAGAACTCTATTACTGGTACTTTTCCTCTCTATTCCTACAATACCCCCAGTAATGACTAATGCAAGGTACATTATTACAATGTCTTCAAAATCATCAAGAATAATAAAGACTTTTCTAGTAGTTTAGGTATTAAATACATCATATTATATTCTAACCTTTAAAAATTCCCATACAGTATCACCCTATATTAATAAGTATATTTAATGGACTAGAATCCCATTTTCTGACCATGTTGAATAAGAAAAATAGGTTATAATACATATATGGCTCTGGTCATCAAAGAAATAAAACAAAGATAACATATAACTTTGCTTGGCAATTAAAAAATATATATACTACCTTTGTGATCTTGGACAAATTACCATGTCTCTGTTTCTATATCTATAAAATAAGGATGAGAATATCTATCCCATAGGATTGTTGTGAAGATTAAATATTTTAACGCATGTAAAGTATATAGAATGTGCCTGACACACAGTGAATGCTCAATTAAATGAAAGCTATTATATAAGAATGTTAATACACTTACTCCTTTCATCCTCAAAATGTCTGACTTTTAATTCACATATGTATTTGAATTTGGAGGTAAGGCAATTTTTTTTTGTTTGTTTTTGAGGAAAGACAGTGTTGAGTAATTATGGATAGTTCAAAATACCTTAAGGGCTACTGGGCTCTCAAGCACAGCTCCATTTTCTCCACTAAAGCTGGTCTTGCTAAGGTCACTGATCTTTTTGGTCATTATTTTACTATACTATATGGTATATCCAACACATAAGCTTTTTGTCAGAGAGGGAGTAAATATTCATTGCAACCTGATCAGAAAGGTATCTTCCACTTGCTATCTGTAGTGACATGAAGATAGCTTGATTATATAAAGACTTTTTTTTCCCCTGAATTGGTATAAAAATTGATGCCAATTTTTATGTAGAGTTTTATCTACATAGTTATCAACTCTTTAAAATATAAGAATTTTGTTTTTCATAAACCATCAATAAAAAGTTTCTTTTTGAGAATCCCAAGTAAAGAAAGAATGAATGCACTACCTTTGTAGCAGGTACTTTGTCTCAGTAAAATCAAAATTTCCTGATGGGATTCAGCCATCAACAGTAGGAGTTTTGTAGCAGTACTTCTTATGACTGGACTAGGAGTTGAAAAAAGCTTGAAAATAACTTCATCTAAAATTGAATACAGGGCTTTTCTTCCTATTCTGAGTAAATCACCACTAATAGAACAAAATAAAAAAAAAGTGCCATTACTAATTGATGCACAGGTATCACAACAAATTTAAAATAAAAGATTCAGTAACTTGATGCCGGACTGTGTCCTGATCCAAGAATATAACCCCTTTTTAAAATATATGTTGGTTCCAAGAATATATCATATTCAGTCACTTAATATTTATTGAACTCCTACTATGTGCAAGGTACCATGTGTGCTAGGTACAATAGAGAATACAAAGTAGCCAAAGGCCCTCTCCTTAGAGAAGCTTGCAATCAAATCAAGGAGGAAAGATAAATGTGCAAAATACTAAATAATAAATAATTTAAAAGCTTCAAGGCAATGATAAAAGTGAAATCAAGACATGTACACAGTTAATTGTTAAATGATGTACAAAGACAAAAATGCCATAGGAATTCTACCATGTGCTTAATATAGGAGAAACTTAAAATCTTTCCTTGGTATTTCCTTTATTATACTAACAACCCATCTTATATTACTGATGTCATGAAAAATTATCTAAAACTTAGAAATAGTCAAAAGAAAAAGGTTAGTGAGTGTCCTTTTATTTACCCCCTTAAGGAGTATGTGATTTTCTAGGCATATGTACCTCTGTTTAATTTTCTACTCACTATTAAAATATTTTACAATTCTGTAAAAATAGAGGTTGGCTGGTAGAAAACAATGCCAAAGATTCTTATCTAAGAGCAATGTAAACGACTCTTATTCAAAGCAATACAAATTATTTCTGTCCAGTAGAAAAGGTAATTCTAAAGGCTACATTGCTTTATAAGTCATATTTTCCTATTAGCAAATTTTTTAAAATCTATCAGCAAATTTATTTCTATATTCCTTCAACAAACCAACTCCATAAATCTATTTTCCTCAAATTCTCCTTTGAACCTGTATAAATATCTTACTTGTTCCTCATTAACGAGTTGAATAAAATTTTGAGCAGTCAAATTTTATATTTGTATAAGACTCATGTTTGAGCTTTTTGAAAACTATACTTTAGTAGTTACTAAAATAATTTTGTTAAGAGAAAAGAGATCAGCAACATATCTTAAATGCAAAAATCTCTGGGTTGAAAGACTTTATAAAGTTATCCAATTAAAATATGTGAGAATCTTTGTGACATCTACTTCTGTGCCCCTGTGTCTCTTAAATGCTATTCCCTATGCCTAGGATGCTCACCCTTTCCCATCAGTCAATGTCATCACACCATTCAAAACTCAGATAAAAAATACGCTCATCTCAGAAAGCCTTCTACAGATATCCCTATCCCAATCTTATCATATCTTTACTCCATATCCCACCAAGAGTTTGTGCTATAATGTAATACAGTAGTTTAAATGCTTTTAGATGCTCTTCAACCTCCTAATCTTAAAGACATCCTCTCTATACCACTACCATCTTATCTCTCTGCTTCTCTTCTAATCCAAACTTCTCTGACGCCACTACCTCATATCTCATTTCTCAAACCACTGCATCTAGTTTTCATTTTTTACTATTTCACTATACTATCCTTGGTAAGTTCATTTCATCAGTATAACTTCCCAAATGTCAAGTCACATATATATCATGAGTGATTCTTTTCCTAGACTTGTTTGTATCTGATACTTTCTACTTAGCTTCTGTGATACAAAGTTCTGGTCTCCCCTCTACTTTCCACCCATACTTTTCCGATCATTCTTTTTAATTTGTCTTTATGGGCTCCACTTCCCCAATATAACCCTAAAAGGTTATTCCCCAAGACTCCATTTTCAAGTCATTTATTTTCTCACTGTATTCATAATTCCTATCAATCTCACTTTCTGTCATGTTTTTCACTACCATGTATAAGCTGATTTGTAAATCTGTAACTCTAGTCCCCACCTCTTCCAGAAGTTAGTTTACCTATTCACCTGATGGACATTTGAGTTATAGCTAGTCCTTGGTTTTTACAAATAAAGCTCAATGAACATTTGTGTATAAGTCTTTATATAGATACTTACTTTTACTGCCTGTTGAACTACCTATACTCAACATAACCAACACTGAATTCATCATCTGTCTCACAAAACCAACTCCTTATATATTCTACATACATACATATATTCTGTCTAATCACTCAATACAGAAAACTTGGTATCATATCTGACTGCACCATTTATTTTACCTACCCCATATCAAAACACTTACCAAGTCCTCATAATTTTTGTTTTTAATAGCTCTTTAAAAATATAATTGATATGCAACAAACTGTACACATGTAAAGCATATAATTTCATCAGTTTGACCTGTTTCACCAATATAAAACAAGAAAATGAATATATCCATGACTCCTAAAAGCTTCCTTGTATTTCACTGTAGTTCCTCCCTTGTTGCCTTCCCTGTCATTCTATGCCCAGGCAACCACCGATCTGCTCTCTGAGAAAGTTCCCTTCTATTACTACTTTGCCGAGAGGCCTTTTTTAAAAATTAAAATCAGGGGTAGATAATGGATTTTGTCAAAAGCTTTTTCTGTATCTACTGATATGATGGTAGTTTTTTTTTTTATTTTTAGCTTGTTAACATAAGTTACAATGACTGACTTTAGAATATTAAACCAGCCCTGAATCCTGGGATAAACCAGACTGATTCACGATGTATTAACTTTTTAATATATTGCTGAATTCGACTTATTAAAATTTTGTTCAGAACATTTGTATCTATGTTTATGAGTACATTGATGCGTAGTTTTCTTATAATGTCTTTGTTTGGTTTTGTATCAGGATAATGCTGACCTCATAGAATGAGTTGAAAGTGTTTCCTCCTTCTCGACTTTTTAGAAAAGTTTGCTTAAGATTATTATTTCTTCCTGAAGTGTTTAATAGAATTTACCAGTGAAAAAGCCATCCAGACCTGGAGTTCTCTTTGTGGGAAGGTTTTTAGCTACAAGTTCAATTTTTCTTTATAGCTATCTATATTTGGGTATGTATTTGGGTTCTCTATTGCTTCTTCAGTAAATTTTGGTAGTTTGTGTCTTTCAATCAATTTGTCCATTTCATCTAAGTTGTTAAATTTATAAGCATAAAGTTGTTCATATTATTCCCTTGTGATATTTTTAGTATCTGCAGGCTTTGTTACAATGTTACCTCTCTAATTCCTGAGATTGGTCATTTGTATTATTTCTTTTCCTTTCCGTATTAATCTTAATCTTGCTACAGGTTTCTTCTTCTCAAAGAGCCAGTTTTGGTTTAATTTGCTTTCTCAAAGAACTTCAATCTTCTCAAAGATCCAGTTTATGGTTTATTTTCTCTCACTTTTGCTTACTATTTTATTGATTTCTGCTCAACCTTTATCATTTTCTTTCTTCTGCTTAGAGTTTAATTCCCTCTTCTTTTCCTAGTTTCTTAAAGGGGAAAGCTGAGGTCAATGATTTGAGATTTTTCTTCTTTTCTAATATATAGGCATTAGTGATATAAATTTTCCCCTAAATATCATTCTGCTTTAATTAAGAATTTCCCCAGAAATTCTCATGTTGTTTTTATTTCCATTCATTTAAAAATAATTTCTAATTTCACTTTTGATTTCTCCTTTGTCTTGTGAATTATTTAGATGAATGTTATTATTTCCCACATATTTAGGGACTTTTCAGAGATCTTCTTGGTATGAATTTCCAACTTAATTCTGTTGAGGCCAGAGAACATACTTTGTATAACTGAAATCCCTTTACGTTTTTCTTGTTTTTGAGACAGGGTCTCGCTCTGTCGCCTAGGCTGGAGTGTATCGATGTGATCTCAATGCACTGCAACCTCTGCTTCCTGGGCTCAAGTGATTCTCCCACCTCAGCATCCAAGTAGCTGGGACTAGAGGCACGTGCCACCATGCCCAGCTAATTTTTTGTACTTTTTGTAGAGATGGGGTTTTGTCATGCTGCCCAGGCTGGTCTTGAACTCCTGCAGTGCTCTGCTCACCTCAGCCTCCCAAAGTGCTGAGATTACAGGCGTGAGCCACTGTGTCTGGCCCCTTTTATGTTTCTTGAGACTTTATTTATGGCCTGGAATATGTATCCTTCTTTGTAAATGTTCCATCTGCATTTGAAAAGAACATGTATTCTGTACTGTTCGGTAGAATGTTTGTAAAATGTCAATCAGGTCAAATTGGTTGATATTACTGTTCAGATCTTCTGTGGTCATACTAATTTTTTGTCTACTTATTCTATTAAATATCAAAAAAGGTATATTAATATCTTTTGCTCGAATTGAGGATTTCTTCTTGTAGTTCTTGTCAATTTTTGCTTGTGTATTTTAAAACTCTATTAGGTAAATAAACACATCCTTTTGATGAACTGACTTTTTTCTGATTATGAAATAACTTTCTTTAGCACTAGTAATATTCTTTGTTCTGTAACTTACTTTATCTGATACTAATACAGGTACTTCAACTTTCTGTAGTATAAGCATGGTATATCTTGTTCCACCCCATTACTTTTAACCTATTTGTGTCTTTATATCTAAGGTGCATTTCTGGTAGACAGCATATAGTAGGTTTGTACTTTTTAAATCCAATCTGTCAATCTGTCTTTTAACTTTAGTTTTTCAACATTTACGTCTAATATAGATAGGTTTAAATCTACCACTTGGTTTTGTTTCTCCTTTGTTCTTTTTTTTTACTTCCTTCTTCTGGATTGCATATTTTTTAATGATTCATTTTTATTGACTTTGTTGGTTTACCAGATGTAAATTCTTTGTTTTGCTATTTTCTTCATTGCTTTGAGGTTCAAAGTATACATTTCAATTTATCACAGTCTTATCACTTATCATAGTGATATTATACCACTTCATGTACAGTATAAAAGCTTTACATCAGTATACTTCCATTTATCTCCTCCTAGCCTTCATGCCCTTTTGGAATACATTCTACTTATACATATGTTCCTCAAGTACATTATTATTTTTGTGTAGGCAAATATATTATAGATATATTAAAATAATATAAGAAAAACTATCTTATATGTTTATGTAATCACCATTTCCGATACTCTATTTCTTTGTGTAGATGAATTTCCTTTCTGGTGGAAGGACTTCTTTGAATATTTTTTGTAGTGTTGGTCTGCTAATGATTTCTGAAGAAGTATTTCATCTTTGCTTTTGAATATATTTCTGCTGAGTATAAAATTCTAATTTGACAGTTTTCTTTTTCAATATTCAACTGTCTTTTTACTTGTGGTGTTTCTGATAAGAAAGTTGCTGTCATCTTCATCTCTATTTCTCTATATAATGTTTTTTCATCTCTGGTTGCCTTTAAGATTTTTCTCTTTATCACTGGTTTGAGCGTTTTGATTATGATGTGCCTCAATGTAGAATTTTCTTCATATTTATTGCCCTTGTGGTTTGATGACCTTTTTGAATCTGCATGTTTATAGTTTTCATCAAATTTGGAAAATGTTAAGCCATTACTTCTTCACACATTTTTTTGTGACCCTACTGCCTACTTTATGTACTCTGATTACACCTACGTAAGGTTGCTCAAAGTTGTCCCACAGTTCACTGACATGCTTTTATTTCCTTTTGTTTCTTTTTTGTTTCATTTTGGATAGTTTCTACTGATATGCCTTAAAGTTCATTAATCTGTAATGTTAATCTGCTGTTAATCCCATCCAGTGTATTTTCCATCTCAGATATTGTAGATTTCATCTCTAGAAATTCACTTTGAGGCTTATATGTCTGTATTCAACTTTTTTAATATATGGAATATGGTTATATGGTTATAATAACTAGTGTCCTTGTCTGTTAATGCCAACATATGTATCAGTCTTGATTAACTAATTCTTCTCATTTTAGATCCTGTTTTCTTGTTTATTTGCATGCCCAGTACTTCAGTACCAGTAAAATCAAATCACCTGTTGAACCGTAGTATGTTTTGTAGCATAGTCATGACTGCAGAATCTATCAGTTTGTAGTAATGGCAAGAAATAGTTATTTTGCAGTAATAAAGAAACAGAAAAAAAGAGTCATCAAAGCAAATATTCTATGATGACACAGGTGGGATTTTTCTCACCCTTTTAAAAGCCAAATCGAAAGATTTCTAGTGAACTTCCTACCTTTGTATAACCTACAGTAAAAAAAAAAATTTAAATACAGCCAGGTTCAATAACCACATGCAGTTAAGTTACTTGGAAACAGTTTGACCCTTTTGGGTCTTGCTTTTATGATCTGGAATAGTGCTCATTCTAATGTGAATTATTCCTCACTACTGGGGTAAAACCTTCCTGAACACTCTACCCAATGACCCATTGTTTATGAGACTTTCCAGTTTGGCTGCTGGAAACAGGTACTATTTCTGGCCCTGTGTGAGCTCCTTGCACTGTTCCTTTTAGTCCTTTTGGATTATTATTTTCCCTGGCGTTGGGTAGTTCCTTACATATATGTGCAGATCAGTACTCTACTTAATACTTGAAAGATACCGTCTGCAGATCTCTGGGGTTCTCTATGTGTATAGCTCTCTTCTCTAGTATTCTGACTTGTGAACTCTAGTCATCTTGTTCTCTCCAGACTCTGGGCTCTATTGCTTCAACTCAAGCTTGCTAGGATGCCTCTGCCTATACTTCAACCTGAAAACTCTCTCAATACTGTAAGCTAGAGCATCGTAAGACTCACCTTGTTTATTCCTTTTTCTCTGGGCTTACTTTCTTTCACTGACTGATATCCAGTTTCTTTAAAAATTATGTTTCATGTTTTTGTCCTTTTTTTTCAGATGGGAGGATAAATGCATCCCTACTATTCCATCTTGATCAGTAAAGTCTTGATGATTTTAATTCTTTTTTTTTTTTTTTTTGAGATGGAGTCTCGCTCTGTCGCCCAGGCTGGAGTGCAGTGGCCGGATCTTAGCTCACTACAAGCTCCACCTCCCGGGTTTACGCCATTCTCCTGCCTCAGCCTCCCGAGTAGCTGGGACTACAGGTGCCCACCACCACGCCCGGCTAAATTTTTGTATTTTTTTTAGTAGAGATGGGGTTTCACCGTGTTAGCCAGGATGGTCTGGATCTCCTGACCTCGTGATCTGCCCATCTTGGCCTCCCAAAGTACTATGCTCACAGGCTTGATCCACCGCACCCAGCCTAATTCATTATTTTAAAAACTCCATATCCCAGGTACCAATGCCCAAGGACAAGATATCATTACTTCACTTGGATTAGTATGATTGCCTTTTTTGTCTAGAGTTTTCTTTTCTTTTCTTGTTTTTTTTTTTTTTTTTGAGACAGAGTCTCGCACTGTCGGAGTGCAGTGGCGTGATCTGTGCAGTGGCGCGATCTCGGCTCACTGCAAGCTCTGCCTCCCGGGTTCCCGACACTCTCCTGCCTCAGCCTCCTGAGTAGCTGGGACTACAGGCGCCCGCCACCGCACCCGGCTAATTTTTTGTGTGTTTTTAGTAGAGACGGGGTTTCACCGTGATCTCGATCTCCTGACCTTGTGATCCGCCCGCCTCGGCCTCCCAAAGTGCTGGGATTACAGGCCAGAGCCACCGCGCCTGGCCTTGTCTAGAGTTTTCTTCCCCTTAATCTTTCCTTCACATAGTCACCAGAGTAACAAAACTGAAATGTAATCTGACCACTTTCGTCTACTTTAAAAATCTTCAATGGTCCCCGTTGCCTATAGGATAAAACTTCATTTCCTTAACACAGCATATAAATTCTTCATGACTTTGAGTCTCAGCCGAGCTTGCTAGCCACCTCCCTATATGGAACTTTAAATCCCAACAATAATGAATTTGTACCTACTTTTCATCCTCAGCATGTTGTTTCTTATCTCTGTATTTTTGCTTATGTTGCCTGGAAATACTGCTTTCTTTTTCTCCTCTTCCTCCCTGGCCAATATACCATCCTTGAAGTTTCATCTCAGATATTACCTTCTCCAGAAGCATCTCCCCTCAGTTTGGATTAGAAGGTCCTTTAACATTTATGGTCACTTTTAATATTGTAACAATGTACTATAATACAATGATGTTTGTGTGTCTGTCTTTTCCATTCTATTGTAAGCTCTTTGAAGATAAGGTTTATATCTTAATCAACTCTATAATTATAATGACAGACACAGCAGCTGCATAATAAATTCATACTAAACTGAAAGAATGGATTATTCCAATTGTGTATACACTGCCCTTCCATTTTACCCTGAATAATTGCCGATTGCTTCTTTTATACCCTTCTTGAGCATCTGTAAAAATACCAAGCTTGAAGTTATTCAATAAGTGTGATTAAACATTTTTTGTTGTGATCTCAATATTTTTCTTCAGATATCACACTAATTCTCTTCTTTAAGCCTGAGATTTGAGCTAAAATCTTAAGCTCTGGGATAAGGTATCAATTTAATAATACATTTCTAGTCTTTTGTAGTATTTTATATTTTTTTCTGAAAGACAATGGTGATGGAGCTTCAGCATTATATACAAGTATATGTACTCTATACTTGTATATACATTATATATACATTATATACAAGTATATGTACTATGAACTTGTATATACATTATATACAAGTCATATGCAGTCAATTTTAATAAAATTGGAATAAAATTGGTAATGCTTCTGATTAAAAAAACAGTAACAGTTTGTGAAAACCAAGTAACCTGTTGATCTGTAGTATATTCTGTAGCATCATCATGACTGCAGATCCTATCTGGACATTGTCAGCTTGCAGTAAATGTAAGAAATGATCACTTTGTAGTACTAAAGGAAAAGAAAAAAAAAGAAAGATTAAAGCAAATATTTTACAATAACAAAGAAAGATTTTGTTCTTTTCAAACCAAATCAAAGCATGACCATTTCTGCTAAACTTTCTGACTTTGTAGACTCTACAATAAAGAATATTTTAAGATGTAAAATTCATGGCAATTTTACATAGCCATAAATAAGTCATTTCATTTTTATGAAGATAGTCAGACAATAGGCATAAACACTAAGGTAAGAATCTATTGTTATCTCTCTCTAAATAGAAAATAACATACCCTAAATCTGAATCTTTTTCTTCTATCAATGAATTTCAGTGAATAAAAACAAATTTTCTGCAAAGACAGAATATAAGGAAATGGAAATGGCACAGATGACTATAATTGGTTGCTCACATCCTTAAAAAATTTAATTTTGTGACATACTGTTTTATATAATAATGAATACATTAACTACAAAAATTTCCTTTTATTGATTTGTAATCTTTAAGCTCTGAGCAGCTAGTTATAACGATTTAGCACTGGATACTTATACAAGTAGCTTAACCTCGTAGAAGCTATTTCTTCATCTGTAAAACTAGAAATAGCTCTCACATGAGCTAATGTAAAATATCCTAGAACAGGGAACGTTTCTAACAAATGTCAGTTTCCATTCCATTCCATACTCAATAACTGAGCATAACTACCAAGGTATTAGTTATACTAACTGAAAGTAGTTGCCTTTGGAAAATGGGAAATGGAATGGGCATGAGAGCCAGGGATTGTGTGTATGTTTTAATGATCCTTATAGAACTATTTCACTCTTCAACTTATGTGCATGCAATGATTCTGAGGAGAAAAGCTAAAAGTAAAATTTCAGTTCAAGTATTACTTAAAAAAATATTCTTAGAGTGTTACATTTATATTAGATGAAATTTTTCTAGGAAGAGCGCCATGAATGTAACTAAGAATTATTTTTTCGGTCTTAAGAAAACATAAAACTCATACATGTTTAAATCTCTCAATGTAAACAGAAATATCCTATAACTTCCAAGTTCACTAAAAGGTCATTAAATAAAAGTTTACTCTTACTTGGATAGTTAGACTATATGAGTTAAATCATATCCACCCTGAACATAGGGATTTCTCTCACAATACATCTAAAACATTGACTGCAATCTTTTAAACTTAAAAGTTATTTTCAGGAATAAACTGTTCAAATTATCATTTGTCTTCATCTTAGATTTGCTAAACAGAAAAAGCTAAAGTTTTATTTCAACAGTATTCTCCTTAACTTAATATTCACATTGTTGATGTTGGCTATGTAAAACTGGAATATCCATTTTTAAAAATTGTGAGTTTATTTCAACATGGTTTCATTTCAGTGAGGTTATCTGCACAGTTAATGTGGCATTTGTTTTTGGAAAAAAAGATCAAACTGTTAGCAGTTGATTCACAATAGCTATTAGTTACATTAAAATCTTTTCTCTTACCATTCTGAATAAGTTCAACATGGCCTCCCAAAAGCCAGAAGAGAGAATCAGTCACAATTTGGAAAAAGTGTAGTAATTCATCTTTTTCTTCAGCCTTAACATAAAAGATAAGCCCAGTTTACTTTTCCATAGTTTTTTTTGTTTGTTTGTTTTTGTTTTTTTTAAGGAGACTTCTCTCTGGGGAGTTAGAGTATACAGTTTCTGGATCTAACTTAGCCATTTATGAGGGACATGATTTTGTTGACGTTAGTTTCTTAATTTGTAAAACTTGTGGTTACAGGATAGTAGTATCTACTAGAAATGGTTGTTATCCAGATAAAATAAAACAATATAAGTAGTGTAAGGGCTACAAGTTGATACACTAGGATTTCTTAATAGTTGCTATGCATCAGAATCACCTGTTGAGCTTTTTAAACACATCTATGCACAAGCTTTAGTTCAAATATACTGAATTTGAATCTCCAAAGGCAGTCTGGATATCTGTACTTGCACAAAGTTAGGTGGGTGATTTGGTTATACAACTCGGATGAAAACAACTGCAATATGCAAATGTAGGTGTCAGCATGAGAGACATTATTAATAGTGTATTTCAGTTCCCGTTTCTACTCATAAGTTTAGGAGGGCAGAGATCATGTCATTTAGCTCCCCATACAAACTCAGTTTCTAGGACAGTTATGACACATAGTAAATGTTCAATCAACATTTAGTCAACAAATAAATGACAATTTTTTTCTGGCTCTTCCTTTCTGGAAAGTAGGGTGATAAATTATTATAAATTAGAGTGCCACAAGGAGAAATAAGAAGCATAGATTCCATTTACAATTTTGTCATTTATTGGCCATGTAACTTTGGTGGAACGTTGGATAAAGGTCACTAATCTTACCCGTGTCCTGAATGTTTATACTATAGCACAAAAGTAATGATGAGACCAGCAAAAATATTATGACTGCCATGATTATTCTTTATAATAATGAAAGTATTTTCTTCCTAATATTCTAGCACAGAGCTACATAGGTATTTAGTAAACTGACATGTGCTGACTTGAATATAACAATGGAAAAAAAAAAAACCCCGTAAGAAACGTCACATTAGGGCAAGAATCCTTTTATCCTTTTAGTTCAGGTAACTACCTTTGCCAGAGTTTTACTTAAAGATACATCAAAAAGGGCATGGTAATTCTCATTGTTGTCAATCCCAAAGGATAGTGTTGTACTCTTAGACTTCCTACTTTCCTTAAAATGCACATTAGATAATGTGCAAATTCATGGTTCCTGAGACAAGTTAACACAATTAAGCTTTAAATCAAAATTGTCACATACAAACATACAAAACCACTTTGTATTTTAGGCCAGAATGTGTATGTCCCACCATGTGATCTACTAACTACATACTATCTAAGTAAAACAGAAATCTGATTGAAAAGCTCCGAGGTAAATAGACTAATAAATTAATTCAAGTTTTTGTCACATCTTTTTTATGTCCCTGTTTTAATTTTGCCCTGTGGTTAAGTGGCCCTACTTTTTCTGTAGCCAATTAATTCTTTGATACCATTAAAGAATCTTTTATGTCAATAAAAATACAATAATAAAGGACAGAAAAATATTATGAAAAGTATTAAGGACTCTATAAATGAAAATAATTAACTGAATAAGTATATTTATAATGAAAGCAATATACAAATCCATAACATATTAATATATAATTTTAATAATATATAAGGAAAAAGCATCATTAATGCTCTTAAATAGGAATATTAAATAAAGGTGCTTTGAAGAAAAGATAAAGCTTACATAATGGTCTGAGCTATTAATGGGACAGAAATTATTTTACAAATGAGGAAAATGACATACAGTGAAATCCAGTGATTTGCTATTGAACCTAGAGTTAGTTTGTGGCACAGCCAGCAAAAGAAATCAAATCTAACACAATTCTATAGTTCATGTAGCTTCAACTGACCTGAATTAAACTAACTCTAGCAAATATTTATTTAGTGCTAACGTCCCACAAAATGCCAGTGGAGATTTCAGAAATGGAATTTGTAACCTATTACATGGAACGCATATGCTCTACCACTGAGTTAAATTATCTGCCAGGGGCATCTGGCAAGATGGTTGAAGAGGAACAGCTCTGGTCTGCAGGTCTCAGCAAGACCAATGCAGAAGGCAGTGATTTCTGCATTTCCAACTGAGGTACCCAGTTCATCTCACTGGGACTGGTTAGACAACGGGTGCAGCCCACAGAGGGCAAGAAGAAGCAGAGTGGGGCATTGCCTCACCCGGGAAGTGCAAGGGGCCGGAGACCTCCCTCCCCTAGCCAAGGGAAGCCAGGTGGGACTGTGCTATCCAGCCCAGATACTACGTTTTTCTCATGGTTTTTGCAACCCACAGACCAGGAGATTCCCTATGTGCCTAAACCACCAGGGCCCTGGGTTTCAAGCACAAAACTGGTCAGCTGTTTGGGCAGACACCGAGCTAGCGGCAGGAGTTCCTTTTCATACCTCAGTGGTGGCTCATTCCTCAGCAAGACAAAACCTCAGCAGGACAAACCTCAGCAAGACAAACTGTTCACTCCCCTGGAAAGGGGTCTGAAGCCAAGGAGCCAAGTGGTCTTGTTCAGCAGGTCCCACTCCCACGGAGTCCAGCAAGCTAAGAACCACTGGCTTGAAATTCTCGCTCCCAGCACAGCAGTCTGAAGTCGACCAACCTGGGACAATTGAGCTTGGTGGTGGGAAGGGCATCCACCATTACTGAGGCTTGAGTAGGCAGTTTTCCCCTCACAGTGTTAAGGAAGCCACCGGTAAGTTTGGACTGGGTGGAACACAGCTGCCTTGTTGTGGCCAGACTGCCTCTCTAGATTCCTCCTCACTGGGCAAGTCATCTCTGAAACAAAGGCAGCAGCCCAAGTAAGATGCTTGTATATAAAACTCCCACATCTCCCTAGGACAGAGCACCTGGGGACAGGGGAGGCTGTGGGTGCAGTTTCAGCAGACTTAAATGTTCCTGCCTGCCAGCTCTGAAGAGAGTGGCACATCTCCCAGGACAGTGCTAGAGCTCTGCTAAGGAACAGACTGCCTCCTCAAGTGGGTCCTTGACCCCGTGCCTCCAGACTGGGAGACACCTCCATATAGGAGAGCTCTGGCAGGCAACAGGCGGGTGCTACTCTGAGATGAAGCTTCCAGAGGAAGGAGCTGAGAGTAATATTTGCTGTTCTGCAGCCTCTGCTGCTGATACCCAGATGAACAGGGTCTGGAGTGGACCTCCAGCAGACCTGCAGAAGAGGGACCTGTCTGTTAGAAGGAAAACTAACAAACAGAAAGCAGTAACATTAACATCAACTAAAAGGACACCCACAAAAAATCCCCATCCAAAGGTTATCAGCATCAAAGATCAAAGGTAGATAAATCCATGGAGATGAGGAAAAACCAGCACAAAAAGGCTGAAAATTCCAAAAACCACAACGCCTCTTCTCCACCAAATGATCGAAATTCCTCCCCAGCAAGGGCACAAAACTGGACCAAGAATGAGTTTGATGAATTAACTGAAGTAGGCTTCAGAAGGTGGGTAATAACAAACTCCTCTGAGCTAAAGGAGCATGTTCTAACCCAATGTAAGGAAGCTAAGAACCTTGAAAAGAGGTTAGACGAGTTGCTAACTAGAATAACCAGTTTAGAGGAGAACATAAATGACCTGATGGAGTTGAAAAACGCAGTACGAGAGCTTCATGAAGCATACCCAAGAATCAATAGCCAAATTGATCAAGCAGAAGGAAGGATATAAGAGATTGAAGATCAACTTAATGAAATAAAGTGTGAAGACAAGATTAGAGAAAGAAGAATGAAAAGAAATGAACAAAGCCTCCAAGAAATATGGAACTATGTGAAAAGACCAAAAGTATGATTGCTTGGTGTACCTGAAGGTGATGGGGAGAATAGAACCAAGTTGGAAAACACTTCAGGGTATTATCCAGGAGAACATCCCCAACCTAGCAAGACAAGCCAACATTCAAATTCAGGAAATACAGAGAATACCACTAAGATACTCCTCAAGAAGAGCAACCCCAACACACATAATTGTCAGATTCTCCAAGGTTGAAATGTAAAAAAAAATCTTAGGGGTAGCCAGAGAGAAAGGTCAGGTTATCTACAAAGGGAAGCCCATCAGACTAACAGCGGATCTCTCTGCAGAAATCCTACAAGCCAAAAGAGAGTGGGGGCTATTATTCTACATTCTTAAAGAAAAGAATTTTCAATCCAGAATTTCATATCCAGCCAAACTAAGCTTCATAAGTGAAGGAGAAATAAAATCCTTTACAGACAGGAAATGCTGACGGATTGTGTCACCACCAGGCCTGCCTTACAAGAGTCCTGAAGGAAGCACTAAACATGGAAATGAAAAACCGGTACCAGCCACTACAAAAGCATACCAAAATAGAAAGCCCAATGACACTATGAAGAAACTGCATCAACTAACGTGCAAAATAACCATCTAGCATCATAATGACAGGATCAAATTCACGCATAACAATATTAACCTTAAAGGTAAATGGTCTACAAGCCCCAATTAAAAGACACAGACTGGCAAACTGGATAAAGAATCAAGACCCATCTGTGTGTCGTATTCAGGAGACCCATCTCACATGATAGGACACACACAGGCTCAAAATAAAGGGATGGAGGAATATTTACCAAGCAAATGGAAAGCCAAAAAAAGCAGGGGGTGCAATCCTAGTCTCTGATAAAACAGACTTTAAACCAACAAAGATCAAAAAAGACAAAGAAGGGCATTATGCAATGATAAAGAGATCAATGCAACAAAAAGAGCTAACTATCCTAAATATATATGCACCCAATACAGGAGCACTCAGATTCATAAAGCAAGTTCTCAGAGACCTATGAAGAGACTTAGACTCCCACACAATAATAGTGAGAGACTTTTACACCCCACTGTCAGTATTAGACAGATCAATGAGACAAAAAATTAACAAGGATATTCAGGACTTGAACTCATCTCTGGACCAAGCAGACCTAATAGACATCTACAGAACTCTCCACCCCAAATCAATAGAATATATATTCTTGTCAGCATCACATCGCACTTATTCTAAAATCAACCACGTAATTGGAAGTAAAACACTCCTCAGCAAATGCAAAAGAACAGAAATCATAACCGTCTCTGTCCACAGTGCAATCAAATTAGAACTAAGTATTAATAAACTCACTCAAAATCTCACAACTACATGGAAACTGCATGTAGTTTCCTGAATGACTACTGGGTAAATAACAAAAGGCAGAAATAAATAAGTTATTTGAAACCAATGAGAATAAAGACACAACATATCAGAATCTCTGGGACTCAGCTACAGCAGTGTGTAGAGGGACATTTATAGCACTAAATGCCCACAGGAGAAAGTGGGAAAGATCTAAAATTGACACCTTAACATCACAATTAAGAGAACTAGAGAAGTAAGAGCAAACAAATTCAAAAGTTAGCAGAAGACAAGAAATAACTAAGATTAGAGCAGAACTGAAGGAGATAGAGACATGAAAAACCCTTCAAAAAATCAATGAATCCAGGAGCTGGTTTTCTGAAAAGATTAACAAAATAGACCACTAGCCAGACTAATAAAAAGGAAAGGCAAGAAGAATCAGATAGACACAATAAAAAATGATAAAGGGGACATCACCATTGATCCCACAGAAATACAAACTAACATCAGAGAACACTATAAACACCTCTACACAAATAAACTAGAAAATCTAGAAGAAATGGACAAATTCCTGGACACATACACCCTCCCAAGACTAAATAAGGAAGAAACTGAATCCCTGAATAGACCAATAACAAGTTCTGAAATTGAGGCAGTAATTAATAGCCTATCAACCAAAAAAAGCCCAGGACCAGACGGATTTATAGCCGAATTGTACCAGAGGTACAAAGAGGAGTTGGTACCATTCCTTTTGAAACTATTCCAAACAATAGAAAAAGAGGGACTCCTCCCTAACTCATTTTATGAGGGCAGCATCATCTTGATACCAAAACCTGGCACAGACACAACAAAAACAGAAAATTTCAGGCCAGTATCTCTTATGAACATCGATGCAAAAATCCTCAATAAAATACTGGTAGACCGAATCCAGCAGCACATCAAAAAACTTATCAGCCACGATTAAGCTGGCTTCATCACTTGATGCAAGAATGGTTTAACACATGTAAATCAAAAAAAGTAATCCATTACATAAACAGAACCAATGACAAAAATCACATGATTATCTCAATAGAAGCAAAAAAGGCCTTCGATAAAATTCAACACCCCTTCATGCTAAAAACTCTTAATGAACTAGTTATCAATGGAACATATCTCAAAATAATAATTATTTATGAGAAACCCACAGCCAATATCATACTGAATGGGCAAAAACTAGAAACATTCCCTTTGAAAACAGGCACAAGACAAGGATGCCCTCTCTCTTCACCTCTATTCAACACAGTATTGGAAGTTCTGGCCAGGGCAATCAGGCAAGAGAAAGAAAGTGTATTCGAATAGGAAGAGGGAAAGTCAAATTGTCTCTGCTTGCAGATGACATGACTGTATATTTAGAAAACCCCATCATCTCAGCCCAAAACCTCCTTAAGCTGATAAGCAACTTCAGCAAAGTCTCCAGATACAAAATCAATGTGCAAAAATCACAAGCATTCCTATATACCAATAATAGACAAACACAGAGACAAATCATAAGTAAACTCCGATTCACAATTGCTACAAACAGAATAAAATACCTAGGAATACAACTTACAAGGGACGTGAAAGACCTCTTCAAGGAGAACTACAAAATGCTGCTCAAGGAAATAAGAGAGGAAACAAACAAATGGAAAAAAAATTCCATGATTAAGGACAGAAAGAATCAGTATCGTGAAGATGGCCATACTGCCCAAAGTAATTTACAGATTCAATGCTATTTCCATCAAACTACCATTGACTTTCTTAACAGATTTAGAAAAAACTACTTTAAATTTCATACGGAATTAAAAAAAAAAAAAAGAGCCCATATAGCGAAGACAATCCTAACCAAAAAGAACAAAGCTGGAGGCATCATGCTGCCTGACTTCAAACTACACTACAAGGCTATAATAACCAAAACATCATGGTACTGGTACCAAAACACATATGTAAACCAATGGAACAGAACAGAGGCCTCAGAAATAATACCACACATCTGCAGCCATCTGATCTTTGACAAACCTGACAAAAACAAGAAATGGGGAATGGATTCCCTATTTAATAAACGGTGCTGAGAAAATTGGCTAGCCATAAGTAGAAAGCTGAAACTGGATCCTTTCCTTACTCCTTATACAAAAATTAACTCAAGATGGATTAAAGACTTAAACATAAGACCTAAAACCATAAAAACCCTAGAAGAAAACCTAGGTAATACCATTCAGGACATAGGCATGGGCAAAGATTTCATGGCTAAAACACAAAAAGCAATGGCAACAAAAGCCAAAATAGACAAATGGGACCTAATTAAACTAAAGAGCTTCTGCACAGCAAAAGAAACTATCATCAGAGTGAACAGGCAGCCCACAGAATAGGAGAAAATGTTTGCAATCTACCCGTCTGACGAAGGTCGAATATCAAGAATCTAAAAGGAACTTAAACAAATTTACAAGAAAAAAAAAATCAAAAAGTGGGTGAAGGATATGAATAGACACTACTCAAAACAAGACATTTATGAGGCCAACAACCATATGAGAAAAAGCTCATCATCACTGGTCATTACAGAAATGCAAATCAAAACCACAATGAGATACCATCTCACTCCAGTTAGAGTGGCAATCATTAAAAAGTCAGGAAACAACGGATGCTGGAGAGGATGCAGAAAAATAGGAATGCTTTTACACTGTTGGTGGGAATGTAAGTTCAACCATTGTGGAAGACAGTGCGGCAATTCCTTAAGGATCTAGAATCAGAAATACCATTTGACCCAGCAATTCCATTACTGGGTATATACCCAAAGGATTATAAATCATTCTACTATAAAGACACATGCACATGTATGTTTATTGCAGCACTATTTACAATAGCAAAGTCTTGGAACCAACCCAAATGCCCATCAATGATAGCTTGGACAAACAAATGTGGCATATATACATCATAGAATACTATGCAGCCATAAAAAAGAATGAGTTCATGTCCTTTGCAGGGACATGGATGAAGCTGGAAACCATCATTCTCAGCAAACTAACACAGGAACAGAAAATCAAACACCGCATGTTCTCACTCTTAAGTGGGAGTTGAACAATGAGAACACGTGGACACAGGGAGGGGAACATCACATATTGGGGTCTGTCGGGGGTGGGGAGCAAGGGGAGGGATAGCATTAGGACAAATACCTAATGCACGCAGGGCTTAAAACCTAGATGATGAGTTGATGGGTGCAGCAAACCACCATGGCACATGTATACCCATGTAACAAACCTGGGCATCCAGCACACATATCCCGTAACTTAAAGTATAATTAAAAAGAAAAGAAAAGAAAAAAAATTCTCTACCAACAGTATTTCTTATACTCAAACCAGCTTGTTGTCTGTACTATTATACCTCTCATTTGGTTTCATTCTTCTAACTAAAAAAAAAAATTCTTAAACTAAAAATACATCTATTTTAGGCTTTCTATTAGGAACGGCTAAGACTTTTTCTACTCTATTAGCCTGGGAATACCTTAAATGTAAGACTGTGTCTATTCTTTATATACCCAAAGCACCTTAAATAGAACTTAATATATCATGGTGATCATTATGGACTGTTTGCGTCCCTGAAAACTCGTATGTTTAAACCCTAACCTCTAATGTGATGGTAGGGACTTTTGAGGTTTGGACTGGGTCATGAGGGTGGTGTCTTCATGGTGGGATTAGTGCCCTTATAAGAAAGAAAGAAGGAAATGACAAGAAAGAGACAAGAGAGCTGCCTCTCCCTCGCCACACAAACACAAAGAGGAGGTCATGTGAACACACAAGAGAGTGGCTGTCTGCAAGCCAGGAAGTGGGCCCCATGAGGAAGTGAATCTGTTGGCTTCTTGATCTTGGACTTCTTAGTCTCCAGAACTATAGAAATAAATGTCTTTAAGTCACTGAGTCTACAGTATTTTGTTACAGCAGCCTGAACAGACTAAGTCGAGTGACTGAGTTATTACTATCTCTGTCCATAATTGACAAAAGTTGTGAATCTGTTCAAACTTTGATATAGTAGTAGGCCCAAATGTACATATAGCTAAGAACTCTTCTAAGGTAAAGGGGTTTCAGCCTTGTAGACTTATCATTTCTTATAAATTCTAAGATGAACCTCTGCTGTCATTATACTTAAGAAAATTGCTAGCACACACGAGGTAAAAAGTTTTCATATTAATATAATGTATTCATTAATGCCAAGTTCCACTCTCCTCATTAGTTATTTTTGGATTCCCACTTGCGGGTATCTGGTGAGGAAATATCATTTTTAAAAAATCAACTGACAAAGAGCTTGGAGCAAAATAATCCTACTACATTCCCTATGTGGAGCTAAGAAAAGCAGTGTCTCATATTACACCTTTTATATTCTTACAATTTTTTTCTTAATATTTCATTTGACCCTCTTTTTTTCCAAAGTCATAGTGAGTCAAGATGCTTATCCCTTAGTTCTTCTAGCTTACTGCAATTATTTAAAATAGTCTATTCTTCCGCTCTTTCCAGCATACTTTTATGTCTCCGCAAAAAAAAAAAAAAAAAAAAAAAAAA
>NW_012100654.1:5367050-5368272 GCF_000951045.1 Mandrillus leucophaeus | reverse complement strand
CACCCTAATACTGCGCTTTACCAAGGGTCTTAGCAAACGGCACATCAGGAGATTATATCCCACACCTGGCCCGGAGGGTCCCATGCCCACGGAGCCTCCCTCATTGCTAGCACAGGAGTCGGAGATCTAACTGCAAGGCGGCAGCAAGGCTGAGGGAGGGGCGCCTGCCATTGCAGAGGCTTAAGTAGATAAACAAAGCCGCCAGGAAGCTCGAACTGCATGGAGCCCACTGCAGCTCAAGGAGGCCTGCCTGTCTCTGTTGACTCCACCTCTGGGGACAGGGCATAGCTAAACAAAAAGCAGAAGAAACCTCTGCAGATGTAAAAGTCCCTGTCTGACAGCTCTGAAGAGAGCAGTGGTTCTCCCAGCACGGAGGTTGAGATCTGAGAATGGACAGACTGCCTGCTCAAGTGGGTTCCTGACCCCTGAGTAGCCTAACTGGGAGACATCCCCAACTAGGTGCAGACCGACACATCACACCTCACATGGCTGGGTACACCATGAGACGAAGCTTCCAGAGCAAGAATCAGACAGCAACACTTGCTGTGCAGCAATATTCTATCTTCTGCAGCCTCCGCTGCTGACACCCAGGCAAACAGGGTCTGGAGTGGACCTCAAGCAAACTCCAACAGACCTGCAGCTGAGGGTCCTGATTGTTAGAAGGAAAACTAACAAACAGAAAGGACACCCACACCAAAACCCCATCAGTATGTCACCATGATCAAAGACCAGAGGCAGATAAAACCACAAAGATGGGGAAAAAGCAGTGCAGAAAAGCTGGAAATTCAAAAAATCAGAGCGCATCTCCCCCTCCAAGGGAACGCAGCTCATCGCCAGCAACGGAACAAAGATGGACAGAGAATGACTTTGATGAGTTAAGAGAAGAAGGCTTCAGTCAATCAAACTTCTCAGAGCTAAAGGAGGAACTATGTAACCAGCACAAAGAAACTAAAAACCTTGAAAAAAGAATGGAAGAATGGATAACTAGAATAATAAATGCAGAGAAGACCTTAAAAGAACTGATAGAGATGAAAACCATGACACGAGAAATATGTGACAAATGCACAAGCTTCAGTAACTGACTCGATCAACTGGAAGAAAGAGTATCAGCAATTGAAGATCAAATGAATGAAATGAAGTGAGAAGAGAAATGTAGAGAAAAAAGAGTAAAAAGAAATGAACAAAGTCTCCAAGATATGTGGGATATATCCCCAAGATATGT
>NW_012100654.1:5343131-5363395 GCF_000951045.1 Mandrillus leucophaeus | reverse complement strand
CATATACACCATGGAATACTATGCAGTCATAAAAAGGATGAGTTTGTGTCCTTTGTAGGGACATGGATGCAGCTGGAAACCATCATTCTCAGCAAACTATTGCAAGAACAGAAAACCAAACACTGCATGTTCTCACTGATAGGTGGGAATTGAACAATGAGATCACTTGGATACAGGAAGGGGAACATCACACACCAGGGCCTATTGTGGGGAAGGGACGGGGGGAGGGATAGCATTAGGAGATACACCTAATGTAAATGACGAGTTAATGGGTACAGCACACCAACATGGCACATATATACATATGTAACAAACCTGCACGTTGTGCACATGTACCCTAGAACTTAAAGTATAATAATTAAAAAAAAAAATTAAAAAAAAAAAGAAAACATGGTACCAATATACCATGGAATGCTATGCAGCCATTAAAAAGAACAGGATCATGTCTTTTGCAGGAACATGGATGCAGTTGGAGGCTATTATCCTCAGCAAATTAACACAGGAACAGAAAAACAAATACTGCATGTTATCACTTTTAAGTGAGAGCTAAATGATAAGAACTTACGAACACAAAGAAGGAAACAATAGACACTGGGGTCTACTTTAGCGGGGAGGGTGAAAGGAAGGAGAGGAACAGAAAAGATAACTATTGGGTACTGGGTTTAATACATGGGTAATGAAATAATATGTGCAACAAACTCCCACAACATGCGTTTACCTATGTAACAAGCCTTCATATGTACCCCCAAACCTAAAATAAAAGTTAAAAAAATGAAAAAAAAAAAGTTAATGAAAATTAAAAAAACAAAGAACTCAAAACTGAGAATATTTTTAAAAATAGAATAAAATGTAATAGACAAAAAAAGTGTCTTCACTGTTGTAGGATCAAGTTCAAACTCTTTTTCTGTTTTTTCCTTTTGTTTTTTTTAAGAGAGAAGATCTTGCTCTGTTGCCAAAGCTGGGGTGCAGTGACATGACCATAGCTCACTGCAGCCGTGAGCTTCTGGGCTCAAGCAATCCTCCTGCCCTAGGCTCCTGAGTAGCTAGGAAGACAGGTATGTGCCACCACACTTGGCTAGGTCTTTCTGTGTTGCCCAGGTTGGTCTTGAACTCCTGGCGTCAAGTGATCCTGTAATCTCAGCCTCCCAAAGTGCTGGGATTATACAGGCGTGAGCCACTGCATCTGGCTTTCAATCTTTCTGAATGAGAATACTCTAACTCTAGTAGGTATCTGCTCTGGGACTCAAAGATGCCATACTTATTCCTCTTTTCTGGTCTTGTCCATTTCCCTTGCCTGTAATGCCCTCATATTTCCAAATCTCACCCATGCTTTAGAGATAGACCAGGTACCACTGGCCCCACAAAGCTTTTTCAAATCACTCTTGTTCACATTGGTTGTCCCCTGCTCTTCTTCTTTATAGAACTTACTTTCCTGTTAGTTATGGGCCAGAAAATATTTTAGGCATTACAGTCTCTAGAAACTACTGAACTCTAGGGCTATAGTGAAAGTAGTCATGGATAATATAAACAAATAGGTATAGCTGTGTTCTAATACAATTTAATTTAAAAAAATAAGCTAGATTTAGCCAACAGGCCATAGTTTGTTGGCCCATGCTTTGTTGACCAAATGTATAAACTCGGGAAAAAATATAAAAAGCAATTGTTTGAAGGTTTTAGATAGCAAGCAAAGGCACACAGACATGACCCTGAAATAAAATGCACTGACTGAAATCAAAATTTATCTTGTGTGCTTCTCAAACACTATTCTGGGTGTTTCTGTAAGGGTATTTTTAGATGAGTTTAACATTTAAATTTTTAGTCTGAGTAAAGCAGATTGCTTTCCTTAATGTGGGTGGGCCTCATACAATCAGTTGAAGGCTTGAGTAGAACAAAAGATTGAACCTCTCCTACATAAAGGGAAATTCCTCTTGCCTGACTGCCCTTGAGTTGGGACATCATTTTTTCCTGACTTTAGAGTCAAACTGAAACACTGATTCTTCATGGATCTTGAGCCTGCCAGCATTTGGACTGGCACTACGCTATCAGTTCTCCAGATTCTAAGACCTTTAAACTCAGACTAGGCCATCAGCTCTCCTGGGTCTCCAGCTTACCAACTGCAAATCTCAGGACTTGTTAGCCTCCATAATTGCCAATTCCTTATAATCAAGCACTTTCTCTTTCTTTCTCTCTCTCCATATATCTTCTATTGGTTCTGTTTTTCTGGAGAAACCCGACTAATATGCCTGGCTTTTCCCAGTGTGTGTTTATTAACACAGTGAAAAGAGTTCAAATAAGAAGTTGCAGCAATTACCAGCAATTTCATCATTTGCCTAGTGCTGGGTATACAGAGTTTGGAGTCTAGGTTCTTCCAGGTCAGATGGTCTGGGTTAACAAGGTGGGCTTTCCATTTAAACCACATAAGGATCCCACCTTAGGTATAAGGACTGTGAACCAGGACTAAGGGCAATACTCTAACAGCAAAACTGAAATAAACCTCTCCATAGAAAGGCTAAAACCAAAACTCCACAGGAACAATTGACCTGCCAGAATTTAACTGCTCTCAAGTCTTCAGAGGAAGATATGAATTTCTATAATGTGTCATTCACGGTGTCCACTATAAAACAAAAAATTAATAGACATGTGAAGAAGCAGAAAAATTTGACCCAGTATTAAGAGAAAAAACAGGTATTAAAAGACTCTCAAATGATCCAGGTATTGGATTTATAAACAATAACTTAAAACTAACTATAATAAGTATGGTAAACAATCTATAAGAGAAGCAAATAAAAATCATAGAACAATACAATGTATGAAATGAAAAATTCACTAGGTAGGATTATTAGCACATTAGACACTGCAGAAGATAGGGTCAATGTACTTGAAAACGGACCAATAGAAATTATTGAAACTGAAGTAAACAACAACAACAAAATGATGAAGACAGCCTCAATAACCAGAAGTCCCAGAGGGAAGGTAGAGAGAATAGGACAAAAAAAGTATTTGAAAAAATATTAGCTGAAAATTTTCTTAATATGAATACAATAACTCAGATACATGAAGCTCAGGACCTCCAAGCAAGATAGACATCAGGAAATCTACAATAACGTTAATCAAAGTAAAATTGCAGAAAATAAAACAAAATAAACCAAACAAAGAGAATATCTTAAAGAAGCCAAAGATAAAAATATTCAATATGTATAGGAGAATGACAACAAGAATGAAGGCTGAATTTACATCAGAAACAAAAGATGCCAAAGACAATGGAAAAAAAATCTTTAAAGTGCAAAAAGGGGGAAAAATTGATGAAGTAGAATTATACACATGCAACAGAAATATTCCTCAAAAGTGAAGGCATCATGAAGACATTTTCAGATAACCAAAAAGCTGAGAGATTTCATTACCAGCGGAATTGCACTGTTCCGCTGTGCAAAAGATATGCTAAAGGAGGCTGTCAGGCTTAAAGGAAATGATACCAAATGAAAATTCAGATCTGTTTAAAGGAATAAAGACAACCAGACATAGTAGATATAAAAAATCATTTTTCTTTCATTTCTTTAAATTATTGAAAAGTCAATACACTATTTAAAGTAAAAATAACACATGGTGGATTTTATAATATATGTAAAAGTAAAATATATGACAGAATAGTACAAAAGATGGAAAGTGGATTTTAAAAATACCATAATGGTAGAATTAAACCCAACCATACCACAACTTAGATTAAATGCAAGCAAATGATACCATTTAAAACAACAGCTTGTCAGACTAGACGAAAAAGCAAGACCTGACAATATGCTATTTAAAATAGACTCACTTTAAGTATAAGATGGAGATTAAAAAGTAAAGGGTTGAGAAATGATGTACAATAGTCTCCTCCTTACCCATGGAAGACATGTTCCAAGGCCCCCAGTGGATGCCTGAAAGTGTGGATAGTACTGAACCCTATATATACTTTTTTTTTTTTAATCCGAAAACTGAGACCGGTTACTAAGTGACCAACCAGCAGGTAGCCTATACAGTGCTGATACGCTGGTCATAGGGTGCTTCACATCCCGGGAAGGACACTATGAGATTTCATCATGCTATGCAGAGCACCATGCCATTTAAAATTTAACTGTTTATTTATGGAATCCTCCATTTAATATTTTTGAACCACTATTGGCCATGGGTAACTGAAACCATGAAAGGTGAAACTGCAGAAAGTGTATCACGTAAACACTAATTATAAGAAAACTGGAGTGGCAATATTCGTAATAATAAACAAAGTAGACTTCAAGATAAGGTGTATTACCAGAGATAAAGAAGATCATTTCATGTGACCTGAGTCCATGAGTAAGGTTAAAAAAAAAAAAAAAAAAAACCATTTCATAATGATAATAGATTTCATTCATCCAGAAGATATAATATTCCTAAATGTGTATGTATCTAATCACAGAGTTTTGTAATACATGAAGCAAAACCATATGGAACTAAAGACAAAATTAGACAAATCCACAATCATAGTTGGAAATTTTAGTACCCTTGCTCACTAAAAAGTAGAAATGCAGACGAAAAAAAAAAAGAGAATTTAGAAGACTTCAACAACTCTACTAACCAAATTGACCTAATTAAAGTTTATAGAACATTACACACAACTGCAGAGTTCACATTTGGGTATACAAGTAATCCTAGCTTTTGCATGGCACCATATTAAATAAAACCTGTGCATATTAAAACCTTTGCATGGTTCTGATATGAACAAGTTTCAGTTAAGATGGAACTGTGCAAAGCAAAGGTGTCTTTCTCTTTTTTTTTTTTTTTTCAGATGGAGTTTTGCTCTCGTTGCCCAAGGGGAGTGCAATGGCACAATCTTGGCTCACTGCAACCTCTGCCTCCTGGGTTCAAGTGATCCTCCTGCCTCAGCCTCCCAAGTAGCTGGGATTATAGTTATGTGCCACCATGCCCGGCTAATTTTGTATTTTTAGTAGAGCCAGGGTTTCTCCATGTGGGTGAGGCTGGTCTCAAACTCCCGACCTTAGGAGATCTGCCCACCTTGGCCTCCCAAGCTGCTGGGATTACAGGCGTGAGCCACCACACCCGGCCCACAAAAGTTTATTTTAACAGAATATTCACAAAGATAAAACATATGGGGAGGGCCATAAAACAAGTCTGAAAAAATTCCAAAGGATTGAAATGGTATAGAGAATGTTATCTGGCCAAAACATAATTAAATTAGAAATTGATAACAATAAAGTATCTAGTAGATCTTCAAATAGTTGGAAATTAAGCAATACACTTCTAAATCCCTGGATCAAAAAAACAGCATATGTATAGCATCTAGCATAATGCAATCAAGAAATACTTGAAAAGACCCCTATGTTTGGGTTGAATATTTTGATTGGAGAAGATATGAGAGATCAAATAGGAAGTTCACCTTTATTCTTCACTACTGGAGCTACTCAGAAAAGCCCTAGCCCTAGAGAACATACTTTCCTCTACTGTTAATTTAAGTAAAAAGTATGTTTAGAAAGATGTTATGGAAATAACTGTCTATGGGTGCTGCCCAACAAGTAAAGTAGCAAGGCGGATCCTTCAAAAAATCAAACGGCATGCTTCATTAAAAATTTTTCAAACACAGAGATGATTTTTGGAAGGTTGTAACTTTAAAAATGTTTAAATCCACTATTTTAATTGTTCTTTCAGCCAAATATTGCACATTTGAAAAATAACAGAACAGCTTCTCAAGAATTAAACTGATTTAGCTACAAAGCACGGAATAAACACATACCTTAGCTGCATTGATAAAACATGTTTGTAATTGTCTACCCAAAAATAGAAAATTTTCTGCAGCTGATGGAAGCAATTCATTGTAAAATTCCTCTGCATCTTCTCCTGGCTCCAAGCCCACACAGCAATGGCTGAAATAAGAGCACAAGTTTGTGTTAATTAGAAGTTTACATAGAATGCTCAAGCTTCTAGAGACACTGTGCCTTATTGAGAATTTTTAGTATGCTTCTTTTATTCCCAAGCCAATAAAGAATTTTTGTCGAAAAATTAACAACTTCCTAGAAAAGTAAACAGTGGTATGGACCATGCAGGTACTTAGGTCTGGGATTTATATATCCTAAAAACCTACACATCAGCTCATTCAGGAAATAAAAGACACATGGCTCACAATAAAGAGAAGCTAAGTTTTTGGTGAATTGTCTATGATCATTCTCAAAGCTATAGGATACCTTGAGAGTTTAATTTATGAAAGGCATTTGTGTTAACTCATACATTTTAGACATCCAATAGCTGAAAAATGCCCAGGTAGGATTTGTTTGCAAGGGATACATAAGCAAACCAAACACTAATTTCATGCCAATTTTACCTTCCAATAGATCCACTTTTTGCAAAATATTCACTTGCATATTCCTTATATCAGAAGGACAAACAGCAAAACCTAACTCTAGTAGGAACACTTTACAATATACATTAGAGGAGAGAAAGTCACTTAACATGTCAGAAATCTCTATAATAAAAGGTTTTTCTGTAAACTAACATTCAAAAGAGCCTCAAACTCAAGAATGGTCTCTATGTGTGTTCTCTAATGAACAGAATCTGCTGTTTAAGTCTTTTCAACAAAATGCATGGACACTAATAAGCAATAACAACTATGTATTGAGCATGTTAAAAATCTAAGTAATCAATGGCAGACTGGATAAAGAAAATGGTATATTTCTTTGGGGTGGTACATATACACCATGGAATACTATGCAGCCATAAAAAAGAACAACATCATGTCCTTTGCAGCAACATGGATGGAGCTGAAGGCCATTAACCTAAGTGAACTAACACAGAAACAGAAAGCCAAACACTGCATATTCTCACTTATAAGTGAGAACAAACACTGAGTATGCAATTTACTTATAAAACAAACCTCCACATGTACCCCTGAACCTAAAATAAAAGTTAAAAAAAAAAAAACTAAGTGGCTAACATTTACATGTATCATTTTTTTTTTGTTAGTTTATTTGCACCTGGGTTCCTAAAGTTAATGGGCTAATGCTTACATGTATCAGCTTTTCTTTTCTCTTTGGTTCCTAAAGTTAATTACTTAAGAGTATCTATTTTGATTGAAAGGCTTAACAAATGAAATTATGTTTGTGCATTCACAAACATGGGAATTTCTTAAGTCTTGTATTCTACCCATGAGCCTGGCTTAATTAATATTATCATAAACTAGCATATCTAATCAAACAAAAACATAAGTCTTTATTTACTTAAGAAAATCAATCTTGAAAATTAAAGTATGAAAAAGAACATGATATACATTTTTTTAACTGTTCTTTGTAACTGTATACTTTAAATTTGGCCTTTACCAAGTAACACAGTAGGATTAAGCAGCTTAGAAATCTAGCATCCAAGACAAACCCTTCCAGTGGGAACAGTTTACTAAACCCAAATGCCTTATTTAGGAAAAACAAAACAAGAAGGCTAGGATCCAGTTAGTAAATACATCCTTTCAGTTACTTAATCAGGAAGTAGTTTAGGCACTAAGAACATCTGGTTTATTTTACTACCTCCTTTTAAAAAATGTTTATTTCTCTTCTATTGATTTCTAGCATGGCAGTAGATCAGGAAATTCTACTTCTAAATGTTATTGACAGTATTTGGGTTGCTTAATGAAATATATAGTTGATAGCTAAATTGATGTAGTGAAACGAATGTTTCTTTATCGGTTCTCCTATAGTACTTGCTTGCATACTTTCATTTTAGCACTGATTTCATTCTGCTTTGTATCATATACTTACATGACTGTCACCCAATCTCTATTTTAAGTTTCTCAAGTACAGAGCCAGTGCCTTAATTTCTTCACTTCTTTAAAACTTCCTTAGTCAATAAAGAGTATATTAGGCACTTGGAATTCAGTGGTGAGAAAAAAAATGATCACCATCTTCATTAAGCTTGTGGAGGAAAATTTTAGACAGTCAAACAATCTGAAGTAAAATTATGAATAACAACATATAATATGAAGGAAAAGTACAACCAAAACCTACAACAGGAGGTTGCCAATGTTTGTTAGGCAGATAAATAAAAAGCAAACGTTGAAAATCAGAATCAACTACTACATCCCTCAAGAACAAGCTGACTTACTGCTTCATTTTACCTTAATATCTGTGTAAGCTGGGAAATGGTAGTCCAACCACCCTGGATTCGAGAACAATCTTGACTGAGGACCAAGAGGCAATATTGAATGAGATCATAACAATATATATCTTGTTTGATTTTCTTCAACTCTGAGCTTCCTAAAGGTGTGATGTTTATTATTTCTAAGGCAAAAGGAAATAAGATATATTTAATTTTGTTTAATACACCCAGGAGCTATTTGTATTTTTATATGTTGAATAATCACTAAAAATGTATTAGAAGGAAAAATTACTGTTCTATTATAGTGTTAAGATTTCTCTGAACAAATTTAAAAGAAATGTTAAAATTGTACCAATGATGGAACCGTTTTTCACTTAAAATGATATCTAATCACAAAAAGATTTTCTTACCTTTTAACTTCAACAGTATAACAGGGACATTCTGCTCAGGGCTTTTTGCAACTTCAGCAGCTATAGATAAGATCCTTGGGTCTGTACCTGTTGGCTTCATTTCTCATATTACCTATATTTTAACAGAACAAGAGAATAAAGGTCAAAAAGCCGTAAAATGTTCACTACCTAAATAATGTTTGAAATATAATTTCAATATAAATAAAAACAGCTTGTCTTGCCTTGTTTGAGAAGCAGAATATAGAT
Source organism: Mandrillus leucophaeus (assembly GCF_000951045.1). Lineage (NCBI taxonomy): Eukaryota > Metazoa > Chordata > Mammalia > Primates > Cercopithecidae > Mandrillus > Mandrillus leucophaeus. The sequence goes on along the minus strand of NW_012100654.1, from coordinate 5,354,627 downwards.
TTTTTCATTTCTTCCTTATAGAAAACTGGTTTTTCTAACCAGTGTAAAAGAGCTCAAGATTCCTATACCTCACATGTAACAGCTATAGCAGGTATTATTTATTGTGCACTCACTAAGAGTCAGGAACTGTGATAGGAGCTTCACATTCTCTGTCTAATCTGCACAATAATTCTAGGATAGGAATTAACTTCCTTTAATTGTACAAGAAAAACTGCAAAAAAGAGCTAACATGACAGGCCTAAGACTACTATCCTTTCAAAGGTGTGCTTACAAGGTTGGCCCTTGACTAGCATCTAGAACTTGGATTTCAGGAGGGTTTCTAGCATTCTTTGACAAGAGTGGCTCCCTGTGCCTAAAACTGTTTATAAAAAATAATGTGGTTCATGCTGAATACCTGCTTTCCTTCCAGGAGTCTTAGAATTCTGGTATATGCCAGCCAAGAGTACCTATATAAAGGGTGCCTATGTGGCCATCCTCCAATAAAAATTCTGATCACTGAGTGTCTAGTTGAGCTTCCGTGGTAGACAACGCTTCAAACATGTTGTCACAGCTGGCTGCTGGAGGAATTAAGCATATCCTACGTAACTCCACTGGGAGAGAACTCAGAAGCTTGTACCTGATTTCCTCTGGATTTCACCCAATATGCTTTTTCCCTTTGCTGATTTTGCTTTATTTCCCTTCACTGTAATAAATCATAGCTGTAAGTACACTATATTCTGAGTCCTGTGAGCCCTCCTAGTGAAGCACTGACCTTCAACACACTAATGCTCAGAAATGTTACATAAATATAAGATAATCAGTGATTGCTTCTAAATAGTATAGTGAATAAGGCCAAGTGCAGTGGCTCACGCCTGTAATCCCAGCACTTTGGGAGGCCAAGGTGGGTGAATCACTTGCAGTCAGGAATTCAAGACCAGCCTGGCCAACATAGTGAAACCCCATCTCTATTAAGAATACAAAAATCAGGTGGGCATGGTGGTGCGTGCCTGTAATCCCAGTTACTCGGGAGGCTGAGGCAGGATAGTTTGAACCCAGGAGGCGGAGGATGCAGTGACCGGAGATCACATCACTGCACTCCAGCCTGAGCGACATAGCTAGACTCTGTCTCAAAATAATAATAATAAAAAATAAATAAATAGTATATTGAATAAAATCAATTCTCCTAACATTAAAAAACAAGGTCCACATCCTAATTGTTGCTAAAACTTTCTCTATGTAAAAAAGTTTAAGGCAGGAGAATCACTTGAGAATAGGTGTTTGAGACTAGCCTGGTCAACAAAGCAAGACTCTGTCTCTAAAAAAAAAGTTTTAAAGCATTTGAAGCTCAAAGATATCCTCACATAATAAAAGTATATTTCCTTATTTATAATAAAGCTAACATGTATCAAGTGTTTAATATAAGCTAAGCACTGTGTTAATATACTATACACTGTCTTATCTAATCCTCACAACAGGGCTATGAAGTAGAGCCCGTGATCATTTGATCATTTCCAAATGTACATATATACATATACATATATACGTTTTTGTCCACAGTTCCTGGCTCATAACTCCCATAGCCTTTGTTACAATATTGTTATGTTAGGGTGCTTTAGGCCTCAGAAAACAGAATCTATCTCTGACTTTCTCCTCTCCTCCTTTCACCTGCTCCTTCTCTCCAAAGCAGAACTCTAATCATCCCTGCCTTTCTCTGACCTATCTTGTCTAGTTGTAGGTCATAAGACCCCTGTTTCAGAATGGGTCTTGCCCTGTATCCTGGAAGGAGTGCTGCATAGAGAAGCCAAGAAGAATCTGAGCAGCCAGGCCTTGCTGGGTCTCCCACTCAGTCTATTAGTATTAGATCATATCTTTTTTTGCCCAATCACATTTCCAAAATGATTGTCCACACTTCAGTCATGCCTATCCAATGAAATCTCCATAAAAGGCTCAAGAGGATGGGGTACAAAGAACTTCTGCATAGCTGAACATATGGAAGTTCCTGGAGGAACCTCCCGGATATCACACCCAGGGAGGACATGGAAACTCTGTGCCCCTTCCCATACTTCACAGTATGCATCTCTGTATTTGTATCCTAATATCTTTTTTTTTTTTTTGAGACAGGATCTCACTCCTGTTGCCCAGGCTGGAGGGCAATGGTACAATTATGGCTTACTGCAGCCTTGACTTCTCGGGTTCAGGTGATTCTCCCACCTCAGCCTCAGTCCCAGTAGCTAGGACTATAAGTGCAAGCCATGACGCTCAGTTAATTTTTTGTATTTTTAGTAGAGACAGGGTTTCTCCATGTTGCCCAGGGTCTCTGTAATATCTTTATAATAAACTGGAAAACATGTTTCCCTCAGTTATGTGAGCTCCCCGAGCAAATTAATACACCCCAAGGAGGGGGTGGTAGGATTCCCCATGTATAGCTGGTCAGTCAGAAGCACAGGTAAAACAACCCAGGGCTTGCGACTAGCATCAGAAGTGGGGGCCACTCTTGTGGGACTAAGCCCTAAACCTGAGGGATCTGACCCTATCTCCAAGTAGACAGTGTCAGAACTGAATTAGATGATACCCAGCTTGTGTCTGTTGCAGAATTGATTGCTTGCTTGTTAGTGGGAGAAATCTCCACACATTTGGTCACAGAAGTCTTTTGTGTTGTCATGATGTGAGAGCAAAAACTGTTTTTCCATTCATATATCTCTTATTAGGTACAATATAAATCATTAAAAGACAGGTTTGCTGAAAATACTTTAAAGAAAGCCCAGTGCAACTCCTGGCACATAGTAATCACAAAACTTTCAAAGAGAGTGCATATAGTTATCTCATTCTTTCCAAATAGCTGCATTATGCTACATTTCCTTTTCAAGAATGCAGCAAAATATATCTAAACATCACCTCTACTGGAGGTCACTCAAGCCGTATGCTATTACAAGCAACACTGCAATGAATATACACATTATCCTTTATATTTTTGCCAATCTATTACATGATAATTGGTATGATTGTGTTTTAATTTGTATTTCTTTGATTATTAGGGAGGTCAGCCACATTTCATGTTCACTGGCCATTATTTATATATTTTCTATTCATATCCTTTGAGTATATTTCTATTGGTTTGTCTTACTTTTTTGCACAAGCTTTTCATACATGGATAGGAATCTTTTCTCTTTTATATTGGTTATAAAATTTTCTCCTTGGTTGTCATTTATTTTTTTAAATTTGACTATGGGGTCTTTACCATAATTTTACAATTTTTTTTTTTTTTTGAGAGAGAGTCTCACTCTGTTTACCCTGGCTGCAGTGCAGTGGTGCAATCTCAGCTCTGTGCATCCTCCACCTTCCGGGTTCAAGTGATTGTCATGCCTCAGCCTCCCGAGTAGCTGGGATTACAGGCATGTGCCACCGTGCCCAGCTAATTTTTGTATTTTTAGTAGAGATGGGGTTTCACCATATTGGCCTGACCTCAAGTGGTCTGCCCACTTCAGCTTCCCAAAGTGCTGGGATTACAGGCATGAGCCACAGCGCCCAGCCATTTTTACAATTTTTTACATACTGAAATAGAACAATCTTTTCCTTTATGGCGTCTGTCTTTCGTGTCATGTTTAGAACGGTCCTCTTTAACCCAAGAGGTAAAAAACATTCTCCAAATCTTCATGTTTTTCTGGTTTTGTTTTCCTTACATATCTTCGAAAGTAAGGTATTTTTGTGAATGGTGTCAATAAGAATCTGAATTTCTAATGTTAAAGTTATTGATGGATTAAAAAATGCACATAACAGTCCTAAACTCATAAGGTAACTAGTTATGAATAGACAACAAAAACAATCTGAAATGTCACATTTTCATGCACTAAGTATACATACACATACGCAGGGTATCTTTTTGGAATCTATTTAGTTTCTAGTAATTTAATCTGTTTGTCTATTCTTAAGCTAGTACAACATAGTTCATTTTAACATATGTTTGGATAAAATTCACCTCAGAAGGTAAGCTTCATGACGGCAACCTACCTATCCCTTAGAGATGATTAAATGAGTTAATACATGAAAGCAACTGGAACAATTCCTGGCACATAATAAGAATTCTCCAAATGGTTATTATTAAAGCCCAGCTCTACCATCATACTACATTTAAGACCATCTTTGGTGGCTGCTTGGTTCACAACTATATTGTGATTTTTGGTTCACAACTATATTCCCAGTGGCTAGACTAGTACCTGGCATGTAGCAGGATTTACTAAACACCTGTTGAAAGAATGAGTAAATGCACAAACCTCAGGCATTCTGAGCCTCAATTTCTTGACTTTCTGTTTTTCTTTTGTTACAATACAGAAAGCTCAGATTTATGGTTGGAAGCCTCTCTAAAGTAAAACAGGCTCAAAACAGTTTGTGCCCTCCTGGCTACCATAATAAAACATCACTAAATCATTATTGTCATCAACAAACATGTTTAGAGCAGTATGGTAGATGTAGGGGACACAAAGATTCCACACAAGAGATACTCTCTGCTATTGTTGCGGTTGGGAAAGAAAAGTATGTATATGTACGTGTGTACACACACACACATATTAAAAAATATACTTAAGAATATCAGATATATGATAAATGCTAAATAGATGACGCAGATAAGAATACAGGCCATAAAGTCAGAGGACTGGGCTTCTCTGATCCACTTTTCTTGCTGTAAACAACATAGCAATTCCTACCTCCTAGAATGATTCTATTTAGAAGAGAAGGCAGCCACCAAGATGGTCTTAAAATGTAGCATTAAGTGTACAGCTGGACCTTAAATAATAACCATTTGGAGACCTCTTGTTATGCTCCAGGAATTGTTCTAATTGCTTTCACGTATTAACTCATTTAATCATTCCAACAACTCTAAGGAACGGGTACTATTATTTTTTCCCCAATTTGAACAATGAGCATACTTAAACTCTGGAGAATGTAATTAGCTGGCACAAAGTCACACTGTTAAGTATAAAGCAGGGGTTCAAACTGGAGCCACCATCTGGCTTAAAGCATTTAACTACGATATGAAACAGCTTCGGCACACCTTCAAAGGGTAGGATTTACACAGACAGGTTGAAGGAGACATAGTCACCTACCCAAAAATCAATTGACAAATGTGACTAAGGCAGAAAGTGAGGGAGTGCAGTTGGACTGCATAATTCCCCTGAAAAACCACCTGTTATGGAAACCATGCGTAAACTTTCTCTTGAGTGTTTCTCCTATAATTCAACACTTCTCCCATCTTTACATTAAATTCATGAAATGTGACACAAAAAGACAATTATTTATCTATTTTAATGCTACTACCCTGTTGCCAGGCCACTGGGGCCGGCCCAGCCTCTTGATTCTTCTGGAATCACTTCTCCCTCGCCGCGCCTGTTACTGCCTCCACGGATCACTGTGAGGAAAATAAATGAAAAGGAAATTCAGTGCGATCCGGTTGCGGCTGATCCTAAATGTCTGCAGTTCCTGTCTCCTAATCCTCTTTTTCCTCCCCACTACACATCCCCTTCTCCAGTCCTAAGACCACAAGAAACTTCCTCTGATACAAAAAGGTCAGAAAACAATTACTGAGGTAACAGCGTCGCTTCAGTCCAAGGACCGAGATTCTGGGGCCGCGGGGCCCCTTTACTCCAGATTCTAGACCCGGCTTTCGCGCTACCAGGCCTTGGACAAGACACAAGGCCCTGTGCCCGGACACTGCACCTCCCCAGGCCTCAGTTTCCACACCAGATCTCTACAGAGTGGGCGTGAGGGCAGGCCAATTCTCCCGTTAAGAGCTCTCACACGCCGGCTGACTTCGTCCAGAAGCCTGGGGTCCTGGCCTCCCGGTAGGCGCCCTGAGGCCCTCTCCCTCCCCAGCCACCACCTCAGATAAGTTACCTCATCCTCGCTTCGCGTTCTTCCACAAAAGAACCCGGCTCCCACGCCGCACCACAGCGCCGCGGCCTTCCCGGGACAGCCTGCGTCGCGACGCGGGAAGGGGCCTGGAGGCGGGACCAGGGGCCTCGGAGTCAAGGGGCGGAGCGCCCTTTGCCAATAAGCCAATCAGAACGTGAGATGCTCCCGGTGGGGCGGTGCGCGTCGGGCGCGGGGTGGAGTCTGTGGTGACTCGGCTGGCGGGATCAAGTGCAGCTGCTTCAGGCTGAGGTGGCAGATAGTGAGCACCGGCGGCGGAGTTAAAGTCAGAGCACGAGAGTAATGATGAACAGCGCAGCGGGATTCTCACACCTAGACCGTCGCGAGCGGGTTCTCAAGTTAGGGGAGAGTTTCGAGAAGCAGCCGCGCTGCGCCTTCCACACTGTGCGCTGTGAGTGAGGACCGCCCAGGGATAGAGGGGGAGCCTCCCGGGATGGGGGTGAAGAGGCACAAACCCCTCTGGGCTTTGTTCCCACAGTGCGCCTTACATTGTTGGAGACTACGGGGCGGGGAGTGGGGGAGGCAGCGCGATCCTCTACCCTACTCGGAGTCTTAGGGGGTCGGTGGAAGGAATCGGAGTAGAGCAAATGTGGGTAAACCCTGGACAGAGAGCGTTGAGACCAACAGACAGGAAGGGAAAGTGTGAAAAAAGTCTGTAGAGGTGACTGTGGAGACAGACGTGACAGGTGGATGATGCAAGGGTGGACACGAAGATAATAAGGTGACAAATGGGAAAGGACTAAGGACCGAATGCCGGGGAAGTTGAATGCCTTGAGGCTGGTGGGGCAATATCCTCTCTTTTCTTCACTTTTTCTCACCTCTGGCAGATGAGGGTTCTTATTTGGTGTGTTCTTTGCAAAGGGAGAAATTCTCAACCACCCCAATGATCTATATATCTCTTTAGACCCCAGATTTCACTCAGTTATCAAATACTGATTATCAAAGTATTCGAGGGTGTGTTATTAATTTCTTTATTTGAAAGATGCTTACCTCCCTATGATTTCTATCCTTTGGTTTTCTTTGTGTCCTCTGGAACTAGTTTTAATAAATTATTCTCTTTTATGTTGTTGGAGCAGAAAAAGGAGCTCTTTTGCTTTAACAGTTGGATGATATAGATTCCAGGAAGGAAACTATAGCATACAAGTTTTTATGTGTAAGACATTCGTTTTTTGCATAACAGCTGTCATAGAATGGTAGAGCGGGAAGGAAACTTCGAGATCACTGAATCATAACCTCTCATTTTTCTGTGGTAAAATTGTAAGTATTTTTTCACTTCCTTTCCTCAGCCTTGCCCTTCCTTAATATTTCATCATTCCGCCTTTCTCAGTCATTCTGCCCTCGGGTTGTTTAGAGACCTTTATGGTTTTTACTCTGAAATGTTCCACAGTTCAATCAAAACAACTAATTAAAACATACATTCTCCCAAAAGTTTATTTAAGTTGTAGACAATTTAGTTACAGTTACTCAGAGTAAAGGTATGAAGAACCACTGGTTTTAATCCTGCAAGAACATATTTACTAAAAGGGTTTTTTTAAGCAAAAAATTAACATCCAATTGGTAGACTAAATGGGTGAGATATTTGTGAACAGAAAATCTTCAACAGTGTCCCTTGTTTATTCTTCTTTATCATATACTTTCTCATCCAGAGCTCCCCACAATGAGATAGTTAGTGCTGTGCTGGCTCTGCAGTTTCTCTCTCTCTTCAGTCCAATTTTCCAGAAGTGTGATATGCGTCTTTATCTGGTTTCTCCATGCCTTTTTCTCAAATAGTATCTACTCTCTCCTTTTCTCTTCCTTCTCTGGTACACAATAGTCTTAATATTAATTTTTCAAGTTACAAGGGCTTAAGATTATAAAAATTTGCTTAAGAATATATTTCTACATGATTTGGGTATATATTCTCTTATGTAAGGCAAACCCCAATTTAAATGAATACAAAATTACCTTTGAAAATAATCTTGCAGGTCCTTCAAAGCCTTTCATTTATAAAGGTTCTGAAAATGCCAGTATCTTGAAAGTCAGAGGATCAGATGATCCAGCTACAAGAATGAAAATAAACAAAAATAAGCAAAACAACAATAATAATGACAAAAATAAATAAACAAATAAACCTAGATGTTTGAATACACACTTAGTTCTGTGGAAGACAGAACTATTAGAAAGGTTTTCAGTCCTTCTTTGCTTTTCTTTGTTGTTGTTGTTGTTGTTGTTGAAGCAGGTGTAGTAATGGCACAGAATCATTTTAGATTTATTTAAATAAAACTGCTCATTATTCTTGAGGACAGGTTCATTTCCAATGTAATCCTCACTCTTAAGAACTCAGAGTGAGGGATGAAAACTGTAGAATAGTATGAAGCTGATGTTCATACACATAAGGTGGACCTAATTTATAACCAGCCCTCAAGCCAATGTCATTGGAGAGAAAGTAATATTCTGCCTTTATTTACAGGAGCAATTCTGCCTGTCTGATATAAGACTTCAGGCAAATCTGGATGTGAATCCTGGCCTCCACCACCTGACTTTGGGAACATTCTCTAAGCTCTCAACCTCAGTTTTCTTATGGCTAAATGATAATAGTAATATTTACATTTCATGTTTTTTGTAAAGATTAAATAAGGTAGCATAAACAACCTGGCACAACATTTGCCACAGGGTAGAGAATAAATAGTAGTCACCATTAATGTTGAAGAGTTACATTCATATGTGTATGAGGGGTGCTAATGAATGTAATTTAGTCAGACTTTGAAACAGCATTTATCTGGGTTCACCAATAAAAACTATCAAAAAGATAGTCTGCCATGTGGTAGGAAGGGCATGGGATGTTCTATCAATGATAAGCTGAATCCTTAGCAACAGGTGTTTACTGGGTAGAAGAGTTTCAACAACAGGACCTACTAGTATCAATTTTGAATTAGGAGTAGTACTAGTTTTACTATTTGTATCCAGATAAGGGAATGAATTGTGAAATCCTAAGTTTGTAAATGACACCACTATTTTGTGTCCTTAAATGATGAGCTAATGAGCAGTGTGGGTTTTGGAGTTGGTTGAATTCATTCAAATCCCAGAAAATAAACTGATGATAATAATTGTGGATTCTTATGAAAATATTGACATTATGTGATGCCACAGTCAAAATGATCAGAAAAGCGATAAACATTGGCAGAAAAAATATTAAATACAAAGTAAAAAATGGTTTTCTACTCTTCATGCAATATAATAAGTAATTCCATTGCAAACCTGAAAAAAATTGCATAGATGAAAGAAATCCAGAGAGAATAAATAAATGGTAAAGTTGGTGGTAGGGTTTCCAAACAAAGAAGAACTGAGAAATGAACTATGTAGTCTGGAATCATAGCAACTTAGAAGAGAATACATTTGACATTTAGAAGCATACAGAAAGCATGAACATGAGATTATTCAACAAATTCTTTAATTCTAGAACTAAACCACTTGAAACTCAGAAGTTATATACTTTTAAAAAAGTGTGTGAAGACAAAAGACAACACTGCTTGATATAACGAGTAATAAAGAGTAAAGAGTAGAATTTATTAATCCTAACAGTAGAATAATTATAAATGTAAAGAGATTCAAAATAGTTTTGGTAGATTTATTTATTATGAATTCATGTTTATCATTAAGTAAAGCTAAAGATATTTTGCATACATTTGTCTCTTGCAGATAATCTCATTTACTATAGGCATTTATGTAGGCTTCAGGGACCTGTGAACCCCTTGGGATTATACAGTATTTGATATGTATGTTCATCTATGTATTTTTCTGTGGAGAGGATCAATGATTGGTCTATAATTTTCATCAGGTTTTCATAGGGATTTATGACTGACTGTCTCTCATCTCCTAATACTGCTCCCCATATATACACATACAAGTTAAGATCTGTGGATGTAAGACAAATAGGCTGTATAATATGAGATAAAGTATGTGGCTTGAGTCCCTGACTTCATCATTTATTGACTTCATTACTTTAGAGGAGTTCCCCATTAGTAAAAGGTGGGCAAAATGTGCAACCCAAAATTTTGTTGTGAAGATTAAAATTGATAGTATATTGTAATGAAAAAAAATCACTTCATAAACACTAAGACAGAGGTTATAGATTAATAGCATATAAGCTGAACTTGACTTTAGAAATGCTTTATTTGGTCCACACCATTGTTGTTTTATCTTGAGTTAGTTGCAAATACCTAACATTCAGGACCTTTTATATAAAAATCTTTTATATAAAAATCTAGATTTTCAGCTTATCTTTAAAAATGATAAACTGGTAACATTGAGCCCATATCTTCTCTTGGCAGTAGTTAGGTGAAGCAGTGTTGTGAGATTGGGCTTATTCATCCTCGATGTCACTATGATTCCCACTGGTCACCTTGACTGCCTGGGTTACCTTGCTGGCCTATCTAAAGCATCATTTAGCTGTAGTTAGATGACAACCATACCTTCCAGTATTTCCCTTTGTGTCACTGTGAGAAAAATATTAGAAGTCAGAGGGCCATAGTTTTATTCTGGGATGTCATTTCTAAGGTTTTAAATATTTATCATAGAAAATTCTTTATTGCCAAATATTAATAATGGATGCTGTCTATGAGAACAGAAGTATACTAGTGAAAAGTACAAAAGGAAAATGGCAGTCTACCCTAAAGAGATTGAGAGTTTTGAAGTAGAGGTGAATCTGAACCACAGAAAATAATTAGAAAACAAGCATTTTACACATAATTTAACACCTTATATATACTTAAAATAAGTTTAGAAGTGATTCAGAGAAGAGTGAACAATATGAACCTGAATGAACTACAAGATTTCTTGTATATCTATTACATTAAAGGCACTGTGCTAGAGCCACTATCTGGAGAAATTAAAGTATGAGTACTGTGCTTTAAAAAATTACAATCTAATAGGATATGTCCACGAAAAAGTAAATAATAGGCCAGGCACCGTGCCTCATGCCTGTAATCCCGGCACTTTGGGAGGCTGAGGAGGGTGGATCATGAAGTCTGGAATTAAAGACCAGCCTGGTCAAGATGGTGAAACCCTGTCTCTACTGAAAATACAAACATTAGCCAGGCGTGGTGGCGGGCGCCTGTAATCCAGCTTCTTAGAAGGCTGAGACAGAGAATTGCTTGAACCCAGGAGGCGGAGATTGCAGTGAGCCGAGATCACACCACTGCATTCCAGCCTGGGTGACAGAGCAAGACTCCCTCAGGAAAAGAAAAAAAAAAAATGCTGGGCGCGGTGACTCACACCTGTAATCCCAGCACTTTGGGAGGCCAAGGCGGGCGGATCATGAGGTCAGGAGTTCCAGACCAGCCTGACCAACATGGAGAAATCCTGTTTCTACTAAAAATATAAAAATTAACGGCCTGTGGTGGCGCGTGCCTGTAGTCCCAGCTACTCAGGAGGCTGAGGCAGGAGAGTCGCTTGAACCAGGGAGGCGGAGATTGTAGTGAGCCGAGATCGCGCTACTGCACTCCAGCCTGGTGACAGAGCGAGACGTCGTCTCAAAAAAAAAAAAAAAAAGGGTGCGGTGGCTCACGACTGTAATCCCAGCACTTTGGGAGGCCGAGGTGGGCGGATCACGAG
>NW_012100654.1:5333156-5343081 GCF_000951045.1 Mandrillus leucophaeus | reverse complement strand
GCACTTTGGGAGGCCGAGGTGGGCGGATCACGAGGTCAGGAGATCAAGACCATCCTGGCTAACACGGTGAAACCCCGTCTCTACTAAAAATATAAAAATATTAGCTGGGAGTGGTAGCGGGTGCCTGTGGTCCCAGCTACTCGGAGGCTGAGGCAGGAGAATGGCTGTGGTCCCAGCTACTCAGGAGGCTGAGGCAGGAGAATGGCGTGAAGCTGGGAGCAGAGGTTGCAGTGAGCCGAGATCGTGCCGCTGCACACCAGCCTGGGAGACAGAGTGAGACTCTGTCTCAAAAAAAAAAAAAAAAAAAAAAAAAAAAAAGGGGGGGGGGCGGTAAATAATATCAGGTAGGTAGTTTATGTTAGGTTTTAATTAATGGTTTAGTAAATGCTACGGGAATGGAGAAGAAATTAAGATTCTGGATAGTACGGAAAGAACTGTACCCTGAAATGACTTCAGAGAAGGGGAGACTTTGAAATAGGATTCAAATTCTAAGAGAGCAAAAGGATAGAGAAAAGCAGAAGGGCAGACCATAAGGTATTCCAGTAGTTTAGCTGATTGAAAACTAGCTTGTCCACAGCAAGAATGGAAGGGGATGGCTTTGAAAAATATTAAAGAAGATGTAATAATTAGATGTAAATGATGAAGTACATAGAGGAATATTTAGAGTAATATTTAGATTGATGAGCAGAACTTTGAAGAACAGTTAAAATTAGAAAGTTGAGGACCGCCGGGCACGGTGGCTCCCGCCTGTAATCCCAGCAGTTTGGGAGGCCAAGGCAGGCGGATCACCTGAGGTCGGGAGTTCAATTCCAGCCTGACCAATTTGGTGAAACCCCATCTCTACTAAAAATATAAAAATTAGTCGGGCTGTGGTGGCGCGGGCTTGTAATCTCAGCTACTCAGGAAGCTGAGGCAGGAGAATCACTTGAACCCAGGAGGCGTACATTGCAGTGAGCGGAAATTGGGCCACTGCACCCGGCCTAGGGGACAGAGGGAGACCCTGTCTCAAAAAAAAAAAAAAAAAAAAAAAAAGAAGGAAAGAAAGAGAGAGAGAAGAGAAGAGAAGAGAAAAGAAAGAAAGTTGAGGACCAGCCAGGCGCAGTGGCTCATGCCTGTAGTCCCAGCACTTTGGGAGGCTGAAAAGGGTGGAACATTTGTGGCCAGGAATTCAAGACCAGCCTGACCAACATGGTGAAACCCCATGTTTACTAAAAATATAAAAAATTAGGCCGGTCACGGTGACTCATGCCTGTAATCCCAGCACTTTGAGAGGTCGAGGCGGGCGGATCACGAGGTCAGGAGTTCGAGACCAGCCAGACCAACATGGTGAAATCGTCTCTACTAAAAATACAAAAATTAGCCGGCTGTGGTGGCGCGCGACCGTAATCCCAGCTACTCAGGAGGCTGAGGCTGAAGAATCGCTTGAACCTGGGAGGCGGAGGTTGCAGTGAGCTGAGATCACACCACTGCACTCCAGTCTAGGAGACAGAGAGACTCCGTCTCAGAAAAAAACAAACAAACAAAAATATCCGGGGGTGGTGGTGCGTGCCTGTAATCCCAGCTATTCAGGAAATTGAGGCAGGAGGACCGCTTGAACCTGGGAGACAGAGGTGCAGTGAGCCGAGATCTAGCCACTGCACTCCAGCATGCAGGACAGAATGAGCCTCTGTCTCAAAAAAACAATAATAAATAAAGTTGGGGATCAACAAAGTCCACTAGTATGGGCACCCACATAGGCCATGATGATAACTTATTTATAAATAGTGAAAGCTTTTAAGAGGCAGTTACTTCATTTCTACTGTATATATCCATATAAAATGACTTTGGTTATTATTTCAGATTCACAAATGGTATTTGCTAGCCCAAACTAAACTTTTTTTCTCTCTTTGCTGACATTTATATATCTTGGCCAGCCTTTCATCTTTTTATTCTAACTGGGTTTTGTAGTTCTTTTTTCTAGCTTTAGAAAACAGTTGCATCATCTTGGGCAAGGAACTTAATTTTTTCCACCCTCACTTCCCTTATCTGTAAGATAGGGGTATTCACTACTCTTCAGGATTGGTGTGAAGTTTCAAAGTAAACATCATCAGGAAAAACTTTTAAAATTGATCAGCATGTAATAGCTGTTACTATTGTTGTTTTGGTTCATATCTGTGTTCATTCTCTCAGATTTTCTGGCTTCTCTTCTACTTTATCCTTATGATACTTTCTCAAGTTCAGTTCTAATTTTTTTCTCCTCAACAGCACTGTCCTTTCAACAACTGACATTATTTAACACTTATTTCCCTGAGTCCAAACCCTCTTTCAAGCATCTAAAGCTTAACACTTTAATTATACCTTTCACTTTTCTCACCTTGCCACTACTAACAAACTCCTCAATTTATTTTCAGTCTGATCTTTATCCTTTGATTCTTCAGTTATACATTCTAGGGATACATTGTAAATCAAAACACTTTCACAGTTCATATTGCTTATGCTATTTTTATATCTGTATCTTAAAATCTAGGAATAAGCATCAAGAATTTAAGAGACAGTTATTGCATCTATTCAGTTTTGAATTAAAGCGCCATGAAAAATAAACTATATTATAAAAATACTTTCTGTAAATTGTTTATATTCATTTGCATTTATGTTTATTTAGGGAATAGAGGATGAATTTCATTTCTTTCAGAGTTGTTATGAGAAGTAAATATGAAGTGTTAAGCATGGTGCCTGGCATGTAGTAAGTGTTCCATAAATGTCAGCTATTTTAATTGTCATTGTGAAGCAGGGCCAGCCTTGTTTATTGACAGAGCAATAATTTGATGATTATTGGAAAATTCTCCTTTCCCAAGGTTTGCTAATTATAATCCCTACATTCCACTTATAAATATCCATTACTTTGGATTTAGACTTTTTGCCTTTGGGGCCTTTTTGTTAATATAAGATGAATCTTTAGGAATGATGGGTAATAACTGGGAGGGGCCTCTGTGGAGCTTGTAATGTTCTATTTCTTGATTTGGTTGGTGGTTACATGTGTCACTTTGTAAAAGTCAAAGGTTAATTTTTGTTCCCTTTTGCATTATACTATATTTTAATAAGGAGTTAATATAATATACCACAGGGAACTATGTATCAGAATTATTAGTTTTTGATGTATATTGGTATGAGTTAGTTTTAAATGGCTTTCATTGCTTAGAGGTTTTTAAGCTTGTTTAACATGTGAAATATCTTAGTGCCCTGAATTTCCTCCTACATGATAGATTTTAATGGCATCATTTGAACTATGATTTAACTCAAAATTAAATTTTACTTTAAGATCTTATAAAGTGACAGATTTGGTTAAATAAGACATCATTTAGTGGTGTACATATTCATGAAAAAACTGTTAAACTAGAAACGTTACTTTTTCTTAAGTTTATCCATTAATATGTACTGTATTTGCTATGTATTCATTCATTTTGTTCTGCTAGAATGACAGACAAGTAGCAGTAGGCATCAAAGGTGCTTTAAAAAAAATTTATGGGCCAATATTCATGAACTAAGTCAACAGCCATTAAAAATAACATAAAAAAGAAAAATTTATGGGAACAAAGGACTGAAAATTGAAAACATTCTACCTATATCAGTTTTTTAGCAAGTTGTGAAAACACTGACATTATTTACCTTTTAGCAGTAGAACACGTTAGTCAGGTTCATCTTGGTCTAAACAGGATTCTATGGAAGCATGAGTGTGAGTAATTCTGTTTTAGAGTTTAGCTATTTCTTTTCCTCAGAATTATGCATACAGAAATAAACAAATAAAATACAAAATAAAATACTTTTTTGTATTTTGTTTGTTCATTTGCAATATGAAGACTTTAAACCATTTTAATTACAAAGCTCTTAAAAATGATTTATCATTCTGAAACATGCTCATAATTTTTGTATCCAAATATCATTACATTTTATAAGAATTGGTATTTGTATCTATTTTTAGATGACTTCAAACCTGCTTCTATTGACACTTCTTGTGAAGGATACCTTGAGGTCGGTGAAGGTGAACAGGTGACCATAACTCTGCCGAATATAGAAGTGAGTATTTCTATATATTTAAAGTGATCACTTTTGTGGGATGCTCAGTAAATTTAAATGAAAACTATTGCAGAATTTGTGTAGTGATAATTGGTTAAAGTAATAAGCAGAGAAAAGCAAAAACCATATTGTAAACTACTTTAGGCAGAAAAATCTTAAAATACTTTAGTCCATTTAATAGTTCCAAGAACTATCATAGCAAATGATTTGGAAAAAAACTGGAGTCTAAACAAATATTTATTAAATGCCTACTATAAGCCAGATTTTAAACACTGACCTTAGGATAGTAGCATATCCCTTGCCTTCTAGTCCTAATCTTTTATAGCAGACAGACACAGAAACATCTAGTGTTATAACTCAGAGCATATACAAAATTCTATGTAACCACATAAGTAGAAGCAAATACTCTACCTGGTGGAATCTTAAAAAGCTTCATAAAGCAAGCAATATTTCAGCTGAGCCTTTAAAGGACAAGTAAGATTTTATTGGGTAGATAAGGAGTAAAATAAGCAAACAGAACAGTATATGAAAGGCTCTGATGCTGAAAGAACAAAGAGTTTGTGGAATAAGTGACTTTACATAGTAAATCATAGTATAATGAAAAATGACGGCCGGGCGTGGTGGCTCACGCTTGTAATCCCAGCACTTTGGGAGGCTGAGGTGGGAAGATCACGAGGTCAACAGATCGAGACCATCCTGGCCAACATGGTGAAACCCTGTCTGTACTAAAAATACAAAAATTAGCCGGGTGTGGTGGCACGCACCTGTAGTCTCAGCTACTCGGGAGCCTAAGGCAGAATTGCTTGAATCCGGGAGGCAGAGGTTGCAGTGAGCCGAGATCACAACACTGCACTCCAGCCTGCCAATTGGCGAGAATCCGTCACACACACACACACACACACACACACACACACACACACACACACACACGAAAAGAAAAGAAAAGAAAAAAGAAACAAAGAAAAGAGAAGAAAAAAGAAAAATGGGCCAGGAGCGGTGGCTCACGCCTGTAATCCCAGCACTTTGGGAGGCCGAGGTGGGTGGATCACCTGAGGTCAAGATCAGATCAGCCTGGCCAACACGGTGAAGCCCGTCTCTACCAAAAATACAAAACTTAGCAGGGCGTGGTGGCTCACGCCTGTAGTCCTAGCTACTCGGAGGCTGAGGCAGAAGACTTGCTTAAACCCGGGAGGAAGAGGTTGCAGTAAGCCAAGATCGTGCCACTGCACTTGAATCTGGGCTACAGAGCGCGCCTCCTTCTCACAAAAAAAGAAAAAAGAAAAAAAAAAGTCCGGGTGCGGTGACTCACGCCTGTAATCCCAGCACTTTGGGAGGCTGAGGCGGGTGGATCATGAGGTCAGGAGTTGAGGCCAGGCTGGCCAACATGGTGATGCCTCGTGTCTACTAAAAATACAAAAATTAGCCAGTCGTGGTGGTGGGCGCCTGTAGTCCCAGCTATTTGGAAGGCTGAGGCAGGAGAATCGCTGGAACCTGGGAGGCAGAGGTTGCAGTGAGCGGAGATCACGCCACTGCACTCCAGCCTGGGCGACAAAGTGAGACTCCATCTCAAAAATAAATAAATAAAGAAAAGAAAAGAAAAAGAAAAATGATTGATAGCAACAGAGACTAGAAAAGTAGGTCAAGATGAAATTGTGAAGGATATTTTATGTTGTAATGTAGAATTTGAACTTTAACCCATAGGTATTAGAAAACCATTCCAAGTTTTAATACACAGAGGTAACATGATTAGATTTGTTAGATTAGAAAATCTCTTTCTTTTTAAAACCATTCCTCAAACTCTGGCTGAAAGTCCAATGATTAGAATTCTAGTGATTCGATTGTATTTTTGAAAGACTTCAGCTGGAGTTTGAGGAGTGGTTTTAAAAAGAAAGAGACTGTCAAGGAGGCCCTAACCAAAAGTTTTGTCCATTAAAAAAATTTCCAGATGTATCCAAGTAACGGTACCAAATACTATTTGCATAAAAATACAAGTTCTTTGTTGTATGCTCTAGTTTTCTCAGTCCTTGAGTTAGAAATTTTTGAGTATTCAGCTTAAGTTTCTTTTGCTTTTTGCTTTTCTTTTATACTGACTTTATTCTCAGAAAAAATCAAGACTGTAACTTTATATTTCAATATATAAAGAAAATGCTAGAGTTTTTTTGAGATTTTTTTCTTTGTTTTGTTTAATTTTTGTAATAGGAGTGGTTTTGTGCTAGTCCATCCACATTCTCCTTTATGCATTAATGAAATGGTTTACCATGGTTATATGTATAGCAAGTAAACTCTGTATCCTCTCATCTGCTGTCTTTTTCTTATTTTTATCAGTTAACCATTTATTGAGCGCCCACTGTTATGTCAGACTGTATCAGTTACTATCTCTGGAGATTTTCCTAAGGCTAATTAAATGTGTAGGGGCTTTTTGTTGAATATTTCCATTTGTTCTTTCTGGAACTGAAGGAAATAAAAAATATTTAGTATGAGATGTTGTAGATAAGTTAATCTTTCTATTACTCTGTTATGAAAAATTGTTCAGGTTCTAGTATTTCTAAAACAATTTGGAAATTTAATCTCCAGTAACCTAAGGCTTCTTTGCTTTATGATGTTTATTAAAGAAAAACCCGAACCAACCACCGTATTTTAAGAGTTTAAAGCCTCACATTAACAGCAGGAACCATCGCACCATTGCACTCCAGCCTGGGCAACAAGAGCAAAACTCTGTCTCAAAAAACAAACAAGACCGGGTGCGGTGGCTCAAGCCTGTAATCCCAGCACTTTGGGAGGCCGAGACGGGCGGATCACGAGGTCAGGAGATCGAGACCATCCTGGCTAACACGGTGAAACCCCGTCTCTACTAAGAAATACAAAAAACTAGCCGGGCGAGGTGGCGGGCGCCTGTAGTCCCAGCTACTCGGGAGGCTGAGGCCGGAGGATGGCGTGAACCCGGGAGGCGGAGCTTGCAGTGAGCTGAGATCCGGCCACTGCACTCCAGCCTGGGCTACAGAGCGAGACTCCGTCTCAAAAACAAAACAAAACAAACAAACAAACAAACAACAACAACAACAAAAAACAGGAACCACTATCTATTGTCTCAGGCTATGTAGTATTATTGATCAGTAATGATTGGTTTGCAGAATCACTTTAGTTGGATTTTTTTTTTTTTTTTGCCAAGTAGAATATTGTTTTCTCAAGTTGCCATCCTCCCATCCTCATCCCTTGCATTGCTTCTACTACAAACAAATGGGGATTGTTATGTTTAATAATAAACCCTTGTCATTCACTCATATCTTGCTTTAACCAAGAGTTACCATCTTCCAGGTGTTTGGTTATGGTCTCCATTGAAATATGTCTTAAAGGAAGCACAGTTATAGGAGGCCTATGTTTTCAAGCCTGAAAAGTGTAAATTTCAGAAATTGTAAAGAAATCATTTGGGAAAAAGTCACTACCACCACCACCACCCCTTTCCACAAGCCCCCAGAGATATATCCAAAAAAGAATATGCCTCAGTATTTGTGTGTGTGTATATGCATGGACATTCTGTGTGATAAGTCATATTCTAAGGTAGCTGCCACTGGGAATACAGAAATAGACTAGACATAGTCAGTATCCTGAAACATTTTATCATTTAATGGGAGAGACAGAAAATAACTGATTAAAATGTAGAAATCTAAGAACTATAAAAAGATATACATAGAATATTATAGAAACAGGAAAGAGAGGTATCTCAGCCAGGGTACAGGGAGAACACATCAGGATACACTGAATTTTGAAGATGAGTTAAAGTTAACCAGGTAAAGGAGAGAGGGAAGGACATTTTAGTCAGAGAAAAGAAAAAGACAAGGACTAAGATACGACAACAAAAGCAAGTTTGTTAAACATTTGAAGAACTACATATAATGCCTAGTGGCATATATGTAGTTACGTATGTAGGCGTATGTGTAGGCTAGGTTAAAAGGGGTCATATGAGGACAAGGTGGGTAATATTTAGATATTTAGGAACCAGATTGATAAAGGGTCTATTATATAATATAAATTAATTATAACTCATTTAAACAGTGAGAATGAAAGAGTTATTTAGATCACCATCTGTGAAAAGCAAATATTGTTTCTCCTGGGTATGTAGTCCTTGAACAATCATGAATAACAATGGAAATTACATTCTCAAATAGACTTTGTGAGGGTTTTCCCCCTCCACTTAAAGAACATCTTTAAGCAGGTAGGAGATTTGCTTTTCTTCAGTCTTCTTAATTCTGTTGGTATTTTGTGGAAATGTAATGGTTATTAGTTTGAAGCATTTAGATTCTTCTATTTTCTATATGAACTTGCTTTCATCATCCTGGTATAACTGCCTAGGAAGCTTAGAGTCAGACCATAAAATAGAGCTTTTATTATATTACAATTTTAAGAATACCTTTGGTTCTTTGGTAGGGTAGGTTTTCTAATTCCATTTGTCTTAGGTTTCTATGGTATTACCAAATAGAAGAAACTAATAAAAACGAACACTAATAGTCTGGTTAAATAGTGGGCATTTACAAATCTCTCTTCCTTACAAACAATTCTCCATGATTGCTATAAAATTTCAAAGTGTTGAATTTTGAAAGAAAAAGTTTTACTTACTTTGACTGTTAAGATTTGTCATTGGTGCTGAGATTGGCATATTTTTAGCGTTGACTCTTTATCTTACGAGGTACTTCTGTGGGCTTTTATGAAATAGCCCACTGGAAACTTTTAACTATCTGTTATTCAGGCAATGCATTTCTAGTGGTTATGTATAATTTAACCCTCAAAACCTATACTTATGAGTCTCCTATATGTATGAGGGGTACTCCAGATGACCCTCTTGGGCAAAGTCCCTTTCCAAATGAACCTGGTCTGGTTTTCTCCAATGGGTTTACTTAGCTGATATAGGAAAATAGTCCACTATGTTCTTGAAATCTCATTTGATTTTAGGACCAGAGTCCTATTTTAACACCCTTTTATATTTTTTAATGAAATGTATCTTTGATTATTACAAAATAACATTGTTTTCCTATTTTAGTGTTTTGAAGCTTAAGTGCTTACTTCTCTGAGATATATATATGTATATATCCACCTTTCTTTCTTTTGTGTGTTCAAAGAATCTTAGTGTCTCTTCCTTTTATTTAGCTGACATTTACATAGCTACCTTTACTTTCTGTCTTTTGTGTATTCATAGAATCTTAGTGTCTCTTCCTTTTGTTTAGCTGACATTTTGTATGAAGTATATATTTTGTTAATATAATATGCTGTTTTCTTTAATATAATATGCTGTTTTATTTTTAAACCCAGTTTGGCACTTTCTGTTTTTATTGGGAGAATACTGTCTATTCAGTCTATTCACATTTAGTTCAAAATTTATATACTTGATTTTTATTTATCTTATAGTTTATTAATTTTTAAATATTTGTTGTTTCTTCTTTTATATTCTTTATTAGTTTTACCAACCATTTCTTTTTTTCCCTTTGTCTTTTTTTTTTTTTTTTTTTCATTACTTTTTAAAATTACTCTTGTTACTTTGGGAGTAGTAGTATACTTTTCCATTCCATTATTGATTATTTTCTTTTCCTGGTGTTCGTAATGAGACATATGATTTTATTTTCTTATATGAAAGCTGAGTTCCTCCATTATTTTCCTACCTCTATCAAGTGAGATTTTTAGAATACATTTATTATCTCTTAATAATACGACTTTTTTCTCCTCCCTTCCACTTTTCTTTCTTTCCACCTCAGCCAAACACCTAAGTTTTTGCCAAGATATTGTATTACATTATAGAATGTCTTCATGTCAAGAATACTTATTTAGCTCTTACATTATACGTTCTCAGTCTATTCTTATCCTTCATTTTTTTTTTTTTTTT
>NW_012100654.1:5327383-5333086 GCF_000951045.1 Mandrillus leucophaeus | reverse complement strand
CCTCATGGGTTCGAGCAATTCTCCTGCCTCAGCCTCCCAAGTAGCTGGGATTACAGGTGCCTGCCACCATGCATTTTGTATTTTTAAGAGATGGGGGTTCATCATGTTGACCAGGCTGGTCTCAAACTGCTAACCTCAGATGATCCACCTGCCTCAGCCTCCCAAAGTGCTGGGATTGCAGGCATGAGCCACCGTGCCCGGCCAAGTCTATTCTTATCCATTTAAACTTACGAATATATAAATAGCCAGATTCCTTTTATCACTTCTTTTATTTATATTTATATTTTCTCTTCATTTCCCTATGTTGAGGTGTTGGTTCTAATTCCTTTGTTGTATGGTTAAGAGTCTTTTCATTCCCTCAAATAACATATGCACTCACTTATTTTATTTTATTTATTTTTTAGAGACAAGATTTCATTCTGACACTTAGGCTAGAGTGCAGTGGCACAATTATAGCCCACTGCAGTCTCAAACTCCTGGGCTCAAGCAATCCTCCTGCCTCAGCCTTCCAAGCAGCTAGGACTACAAATGTGCACCACCACGCCCAGCTAATTTTTAAATTTTTTTGTAGAGACAGGTTGTCCCCATGTTGTGCAGGCTGATCGGAAACTCCTGGGCTCAAGTGATCCCCCCACCTTAGCCATCAAAAATGGTGGGATTACATGCATGAGTCACCATGTATGGCCCACTCACTTATTTTACATTTTATTTTTTATAGTTTTGTCTTTTGGTTGACTATCCTAAGTCAGTCATTCACGTAAACCAATTGTAAGCAATTCTGTGTGGTTTGTAAACAGTGACAAATTGAGAAAGTTGGAGAGTAGATGAGAAGATCATGGAGGGTCCATGTGCAGGTTTATGGAATATGGCTTTTATCCTGAATACATAGTTTTTTAAGCACAGAAAGATTTTTAAGCATGGGAACAATACGATTAGATTTACCTGTCCACAGAAAGGGGAACAAAATTGGAAAGAGAGTAGGGAGGAGAATAACAATAAACTAGGTGAATGACAATTGAAGGTATGTAATCACAGTGAACATGGAGCTGATAGGAGGTATTCAATATTTTTTTAGAGACAATGATAGTTCATATGCTTAGTAGTTGTCTGGTACTTTAATAGTTGCCTTTTTGGGGTATTGAATAAGGGAATGGACAGAAACTGAAGCTTAAAAGTTAGGAATGGTGCTCAATTCAATGAGGGAGAAAGTTTACATTTATAAAATTTGTTCAAAATGTAGATGGCAGGTGTAGAGATTATGAAAGATTTGTTTCATGTGTTACTTATAACCAGAAATTGTCTATATTGTTCATATTTAACATTCATTGAATATTTATAAAGGTCTTGGTGCTTCTTCAGGTACTGAGAACAATTTTTTAAAAATTAATGATGAGTTCTTATTTTCAGGAGCTCAGAGAACAATAATACACTGTAATTTTTAGATGTATTCTGTTCTAATTAAGACTACAAGTATCATTAAGAAGAATATATTGCACAAATCTCTTATCAACTGTAATTTGGAGTCCTTAGGTAACTATTTTGGGATATCTTACTTGTTTCAGTTAACACGTCTGAAAAATCTACTTACCAGTCAAGTAGACCCACTTTGTTTTGTTATGATCATGCTCCTGACTCTCCAACTTACCGGGGCTTCAACTAATCACTCCACATCTAACCATTTTAGAGCTAGCCCAGACATGTCTTCATTTATGTGTTGTACATTCTTGATTTTCTGTAGATTACTGTAGTCTTTGGGAGAGGTAAAAAACCCACAAACAACTGTTCCTTTATTTTACATTTATCATTTTCCCTCCATACCTTCAGAAATCTCTAAACTACCCATCTTTTATGGCATTTTCAATTACCAAATTTATCTTATACTCCTCCTAGTGGTCATTTAGTAAATCTCTAATGATTAACTTTATGATACACCCCTTAGACTTTTTAGAAGTCATCCTTTTCTAACCTAACAGTACTATTTTATTATTTTTGTAATATTTGACAAAATTATTATGATAAATCCATTAAAAATTTAATGTACTTTTATAAACTTCAAAGACAAACATACACAAATAATTGTTTAGAAATACATATATGTAGGATAAAGCAAAAGAATGACAAACATAAAATTCTTTCAGGTTTGATGGGGCAGGGACCAAAGATATGGGAGGAGCATGTAAGTAGATGTAGTTTATTAGTAATGATCCAGGTTTATTTTATGGCCAACAGAATAGTATAGTGAATGACATGTACCCATCACTGAGCTTTAAAATTACCAACATTTTGCTAATAAATTTTTTTTTAATCTAATGTCTTACCACTTTTTTCCCTTGGCATATTTTATAGCAAATCCCAGACAATGCACCATTTCATCAATGCTTACTTATGTATCTCTAGCTGATAAGGACATTTCTACCTTTATCTAAGCACCATGCTATTGTCACAAATAACATAATTAATAATAATACTTCATCCACAGTCACAATTTTGTGATGATATCAAAAACATGTTTTTACAGACATTTGTCTGTAAAATGTCCTAACTAGAATCCAAAAAAGATTTCTACATTGTATTTGAATACTGTATTTCTTGTCTCTTTTATTCTTTAAAAGTCCCTTCCTTTTCTCTACACCCCTTTTTAAATTTATCCTTTTTAGAGACAGGGTCTCACTGTGTTGCCCAGGTGAGAGTGCAGTGGCTATTCACGGGTGTGATTATGTTACACTAAAGCCTAGAACTCCTGGCTTCAAGCTGTCCTCCTGCTTCAGCACTCATCCTCCACAAGTAGCTGGTACTACAGTGTCTGCACCTGGTTCTCGTTCCCTTTTTATGCCATTGGTTTGTTGGAAAAATCATATTATCTGTCCAAGAGAATACACCTACATTCTGGACTTCAAATTACTTCTATATGGATGTATTTACCTTGTTCCTCTATTCCTTCTGTTTTTTATAAAATGGTAGTTATATATCTAAGGGCAGGCTGGATTACGGATTATTTGGGGTTTGATAAGAATTAAATTCTTTGGGGTTTTTGTGTGGTTTTTGGCAAGAGTATTTTATGGATGGCACTGAGTACTTTTATATTACATCATTAAGCACATAATGTCTGCTTATCTTACCTTTAAGGATGCTAAAATTAAGTGTAAAAGGTGTTCCTTAATATGTATGGGGAGGTACTACTTTAAGAAAATGCAAGATTTTAAAAATTAAACTTACAATGCAATAAGAAAGAAGATGAGGAGGCTGGGCACAGTGGCTCATGTCTGTAATCACAGCACTTTGGTAGACTGAGATCGCTTGAGGTCAGGAGTTCGAGACCAGCTTGACCAACATGGTGAAGCCCCGTCTCTACTAAAAATATAAACATTAGCTGGGCGTGGTTGTCCATGCCTATAGTCCCAGCTACTCTGGAGGCTGAGGCAGGAGAATCACTTCAACCCGGGAGGTGGAGGTTACAGTGAGCAGAGATCATGCCACTGCACTCTAGCCCGGGCAACAGACCAAGACTCTGTTTCAAAAAAAAAAAAAAAAAGAGGAATAGAAAATATGATTCAAAGCTCTGTTTCCTTATTCATAAAATATATTGGTTGTATTCGAATTGAATCTCAATTGCTCATTATAGGCCAGTGAAATGAATCTTTACGGTCCCAAGGTGAGTACTTCCTCTCTTCCCTTTCCTCAATGACAGCAGCTTTGAGATTTCAGCCTATCTTCATCTGTCTTTTTTATTACACTCTTTGGATTCAGGGTAGTAAATTTAGGTAGTTTATGGGTGACTTGAAGTATAACATAGAAGGAGAAACACAGAATCAAGATTTCAAAGGCCTTCCCAACTGAATTCCTATGATAAATTTTAAGTAATAATAATTAACTTTTTAAACAGGGTTCAACTCCACCAGTAACTGTTTTCAAAGGTTCAAAAAAACCTTACTTAAAAGAATGCATTTTGATTATTAACCATGATACCGGAGAATGTCGACTAGAAAAACTCAGCAGCAACATCACTGTAAAAAAAACAAGGTATGTGGTTTAATGAAATAAATTATATTATTAATTTCTAAGGAAATGTCAGGAAAAAATTTACTATATTAAGTAACATTATAATATAAGGTTTATTTATGTGTGGTACAAAAATGTTTTAATCTTTTTCTAAGTTTAAGTTTGGTGGCGGGCGCCTGTAGACCCAGCTACTCAGGAGGCTGAGGCAGAATGGTGTAAACCCGGGAGGCGGAGCTTGCAGTGAGCTGAGATCCGGCCGCTGCACTCTAGCCTGGGCGACAGAGCAAGACTCCGTCTCAAAAAAAAAAAAAAAAAAATTTGATGGAGATCCTAAGCCAAAAGCTTTTTACCACATCACCCTGTGATATATAAAAGCTTGTTTTGCTTCTAAGTGCTTTCTATAGGTATAGGTATACTTTTTATCCTATTGTAGATACTTCTGTATAACTGGATTGAAGGGAGCCATTATACATTCTCTAAAATAATTTCATCTTCATTAGTAAAAATTTATTGAGTACCTATGCTGTGTAAGGTACTAGAAAAAAGAAAGTTTGCTCTGCAAACGCCTCAGAACTTCTGCGTTTTATTCAGGTAAACAGACCATTCCATTTAAAAAGTCAATAGGAGAATATACCCATCTCAAATCCTTTTTGGAAATAGGTGAGACATTACTTACCATGTAATATAAGGATGTTTGCTCTAAAAGCCATGCAAATAGTATAGACAAAAATTGCTCTAGGAATTAAGAAAAAGGAGAAGTAATGGTAGATCGGAACATTCAGGGAGGCCTTTTTGATGTACCTTAAGGGGAGGTTAGGATCATAAGAATTACCTTGGGTGCTTGTTAAAAATTAGTTCCTGAATCCAGCCTTAAATCAGGGAAGGATCCTGGGAAACTCTATTTTTTAATATCCCCTCACTTCTACCATCTATGCCCTGCTGTGATTCACACCAGAAGAAAGTTTGTGAAATACGATTTAATTGATTAGAGAGGAGATGAGGGTGTAAGCCAAGTTTGAAGGCAGGAATATATCTGACTTATTCAGGGCCAATGAGTAAGACCTATTTGAACGGAGCAGAGGTTTGTCTCTGTACCTGTGTATATGTTTTGGAAAGTAGGGGGCGATATTGATATTGGGCTAGAGGTAAGTTTGTAATTTCGTTGGTTGAGGTTAGTGCCATCAATATTAACTAAGAAATTAGGACATTATCTTGCTGGTAGTGGTTGTATATTAAAGTCTTTTTAACCAGGGATTGGCATGTTTACGGTTTTGGTTTAAAACATTAATTCAGTAGAAAAGCTGAGTAAATGAAACAATGCAGGAATCAGAAAAATGTATAAACCAGGATTTTTTGAGAGCAGAAATGAAGAGAAAAGTGAGGTTCTAAAGACTCTTTGAAGGAAGAACTGACAGGATTTGGTGACTGGAAATGGGAAAGGCAAAAATCAAGTATACTTTTGTTATACACTCTTCTTAAAGATGTTGAGAGAAAAGTATTTGAATCTCCTTATTATCATGCCTGTCTTAAGTTATGAATGGAAACTGTAGAAGTGATTTAGTTTTAACAGAAATGATAATCTTAGAACTTAGGGAATATATCGTACCTGTTATACACTTATATTTTTCCTTTTATTTTAGTCATTTGTGAATATCTTATCTGTTCAATTTAAGCAATGGCTTTTTTTTTTTTTTTTTTTTTTTT
>NW_012100654.1:5325203-5327333 GCF_000951045.1 Mandrillus leucophaeus | reverse complement strand
ACATCTTTATTTCTGCCTTCATTTTGTTATTTACCCAGTAGTCATTCAGGAGCAGGTTGTTCAGTTTCCATGTAGTTACGTGGTTTCAAGTGAGTTTCTTAATCCTGAGTTCTAA
This sequence comes from Mandrillus leucophaeus, assembly GCF_000951045.1. NCBI lineage: Eukaryota > Metazoa > Chordata > Mammalia > Primates > Cercopithecidae > Mandrillus > Mandrillus leucophaeus. Next base: position 5,327,218 of record NW_012100654.1, on the reverse strand, counting down.
TTTGATTGCACTATGGTCTGAGAGACAGTTTGTTGTGATTTCTATTCTTTTACATTTGCTGAGGAGCGCTTTACTTCCAACTATGTGGTCACTTTTGGAATAAGTGTGATGTGGTGCTGAGAAGAATGTACATTCTGTTGATTTGGGGTGGAGAGTTCTGTGGATGTTTATTAGGTCCGCTTGGTGCAGAGCTGAGTTCATGTCCTGGATATCCTTGTTAACCTTCTGTCTCATTGATCTGTCTAATATTGACAGTGGGTGTTAAAGTCTCTCATTATTATTGTGTGAGAGTCTAAGTCTCTTTGTAGGTCTCTAAGGACTTGCTTTATGAATCTGGTTGCTCCTGTATTGGGTGCATAGATATTTAGGATAGTTAGGTCTTCTTGTTGAATTGATCCCTTTACCATTATGCAGTAGTCTTCCTTGTCTCTTTTGGATCTTTGTTGGTTTAAAGTCTGTTTTATCAGAGACTAGGATTGCAACCCCTGCTTTTTTTTGTTTTTCATTTGCTTGGTAGATTTTCCTCCATCCCTTTATTTTGAGCCTATGTGCCTCTGCATGTGAGATGTGTCTCCTGAATACAACACACTGATTGGTCTTGACTCTTTATCCAGTTTTCCAGTCTGTGTCTTTTAATTGGAGCATTAAGCTTATTTACATTTAAGGTTAATATTGTTATGTGTGTATTTGATCCTGTCATTATGATGTTAGCTGCTTATTTTGCTCATTAGTTGATGCAGTTTCTTCCTAGCATCGATGGTCTTTACAATTTAGCATATTTTTGCAGTGGTGGGTACCGGTTGTTCCTTTCCATGTTTAGTGCTACCTTCAGGAGCTCTTGTAAGGCAGGCCTGGTGATGACAAAATCTCTCAATATTTGCTTGTCTGTAAAGGATTTTATTTCTCCTTCACTTATGAAGCTTAGTTTGGCTGGATATGAAATTCTGGGTTGAAAATTCTTTCCTTTAGGAATGTTGAATATTGGCCCCACTCTCTTCTGGCCTGTAGAGTTTCTGCCAAGAGATCCACTGTTAGTCTGATGGGCTTTCCTTTGTGGGTAACCTGACCTTTCTCTGGCTGCCCTTAACATTTTTTCCTTCATTTCAACTTTGGTGAATCTGACAATTATGTGTCTTGGAGTTGCTCTTCTCAAGGAGTATCTTTGTGGTGTTCTCTGTATTTCCTGAATTTGGATGTTGGCCTTCCTTGCTAGGTTGGGAAAGTTCTCTTGGATAATATCCTGAAGAGTGTTTTCCAACTTGGTTCCGTTTTTCCCATTACTTTTAGGTACACCAATCAGACGTAGATTTGGTCTTTTCACGTAGTCCCATATTTCTTGGAGGCTTTGTTCATTTCTTTTTACACTTTTTTCTTTAAACATCTCACTTCATTTCATTCATTTGATCTTCAATCACCGATACCCTTTCTTCTACTTGATCTGATTGGCTACTGAAGCTTGTGGAAGTGTCATGTATTTCTCACGCCATGGTTTTTAGCTCCATCAGGTCATTTAAGGTCTTCTCTATGCTGTTTTTTCTAGTTAGTCATTCATCTAATCTTTTTTCAAGGTTTTTAGCTTCTTTGCAATGGATTTGAACATCCTCCTTTAGCTTGGAGAAGTTTGTTATTACTGATCGTCTGAAGCCTTCTTCTCTGAACTCATCAAAGTCATTCTCTGTCCAGCTTTGTTCCATTGCTGATGAGGAGCTGCATTCCTTTGGAGGAGAAGAGGCACTCTGATTTTTAGAATTTTCAGCTTTTCTGCTCTGCTTTCTCCCCATCTTTGTGGTTTTATCTACCTTTGGTCTTTGACAATGGTGACATACAGATGGGGTTTTGGTGTGGATGTCCTTTCTGTTTGTTAGTTTTCCTTCTAACAGTCAGGACCCTCAGCTGCAGATCTGTTGGAGTTTGCTGGAGGTCCACTCCAGACCCTGTTTGCCTGGGTATCACCAGCGGAGGCTGCAGAACAGCAAATATTGCAGAAGGGCAAATATTGCTGCCTGATCCTTCCT
>NW_012100654.1:5321365-5323393 GCF_000951045.1 Mandrillus leucophaeus | reverse complement strand
TTTTTTTTTTTCTTTTTTTTGCCATGTAGAAGCTCTTTAGTTTAATTAGATCCCATTTGTCTATTTCAGCTTTTGTTGGCATTGCTTTTGATTTAGTCATGAAGTCCTTGCCCATGCCTATGTCCTGAATTGTATTGTCTAGGTTTTCTTCTAGGGTTTTTATGGTTTTAGGTCTACCATTTAAGTCTTTAATCCATCTTCAATTCATTTTTGTATAGGGTGTAAGGCAAGGATCCAGTTTCAGCTTTCTACATATGGCTAGCCAGTTTTCCCAGCACCATTTATTAAATGGGGAATCCTTTCCCCATTGCTTGTTTTTGTCAGATTTGTCAAAGATCAGATGATTGTAGATGTGTGGTGTTATTTCTGAGGCCTCTGTTCTGTTCCATTGGTCTATATATGTGTTTTGGTACCATACCAGTACCATGCTGTTTTGGTTATTGTAGCCTTGTAGTATAGTTTGAAGTCAGATAGTGTGATGCCTCCAGTTTTGTTCTTTTTGCTTACGATTGTCTTAGCAATGTGGGCTCTTTTTTGTGTCCGTATGAGTTTAAAGTAGTTTTTTTTCCCGATTCTCTGAAGAAAGCCATTGGTAGCTTGATGGGGATGGCATTGAATCTATAAATTACCTTGGGCGTATGGCCATTTTCACGATATTGACTCTTCCTATCCGTGAGCATGGAATGTTCTTCCATTTGTTTGTGTCCTCTTTTATTTTGTTGAGCAATGATTTGTAGTTCTCTTTGAAGAGGTCCTTCATATCCCTTGTAAGTTGGATTCCTAGGTATTTTATTTTCTTTGTAGCAATTGTGAATGGGAGTTCACCCAGGATTTGGCTCTCTGTTTTTCCGTTATTGGTGTATAGGAATGCTTGTGATTTTTGCCCATTGATTTTGTATCCTGAGATTTTGCTGAAGTTGCTTATCAGCTTAAGAAACCTTGGGGCTGAGACAATGGGGTTTTCTAAATATACAATCATGTCATCTACCAACAGGGATAATTTGACTTCCTCTTTTCCTAATCAAATACCCTTTATTTCTTTCTCTTGCCTGATTGCCCTGGCCAGAACTTCCAACGCTATGTTAAATAAGAGTGCTGAAAGACAGCATCCCTGTCTTGTGCCTGTTTTCAAAGGGAATGCTTCCAGGTTTTTGCCCATTCAGTATGATATTGGCTGTGGGTTTGTCATAAATAGCTCTTATTATTTTGAGATATGTTCCATCAATACCTAGTTTATTGAGAGTTTTCAGCATGAAGGGCTGTTGAATTTTGTCAAAGGCCTCTTCTGCATCTATTGAGATAATCATGTGGTTTTTGTTGTTGGTTCTGTTTATGCAATGGATTACATTTATTGATTTGTGTATGTTGAATCAGCCTTGCATCCCAGGGATGAAGCCGACTTCATCGTGATGAATAAGTTTTTGATGTGCTGCTGGATTCGGTTTGCCAGTATTTTATTGAGGATTTTCACATTGGTGTTCACCAGGGATACTGGTCTAAAATTCTCTTTTTTTGTTGTGTCTCTGCCAGACTTTGGTATCAGGATGATGCTGGCCTCATAAAATGAGTTAGGGAGGATTCCTCTTTTTCTATTGATTGGAATAGTTTCAGAAGGAATGATACCAGTCCTTCTTTGTATCTCTGGTAGAGTTCCGCTGTGAATCCATCTGGTCCTGGCTTTTTTTTTTTTGGTTTGTAAGCTATTAATTATTGCCTCAATTTCAGAACCTGCTTTTGGTCTATTCAGAGATTCAACTTCTTCCTGGTTTAATCTTGGGAGGTTGTATGTGTCCAGGAATTTATCCATTTCTTCTAGATTTTCTAGTTTATTTGCATAGAGGTGTTTATAGTATTCTCTGACGGTAATTTGTATTTCTATGGGATTGGTGGTGATATCCCCGTTATCATTTTTTATTGTGTCTATTTGATTCTTCTCTCTTTTCTTCTTTATTAGTCTTGCTAGCAGTCTATCAATTTTGTTGATCTTTTTAAAAAACCAGTTCCTGGATTCATTGATTTTTTCAAGGG
>NW_012100654.1:5319139-5320376 GCF_000951045.1 Mandrillus leucophaeus | reverse complement strand
TTTTTTAGTGGTTGTTTTATTTATTTTTAAATAGAGATGGGGGGTCTTGTTATATTGCCCAGGCTAGTCTTGAACTCCTGGCCTCAAGCCATCCTCCTTCCTCAGCCTCCCAAAGTGCTGGGATTACAGGCATGAGCCACTGCACCAGCCTGGATTTTTGTTTTTGGTTTTGTTTTATGAGATAAGGTCTCACTCTGTCACCCAGGCTGAAGTGCAGTGGCGCAATCATAGCTTACTGCAGCTTCAAACTCCTGGGCTCAAATGATCCTCCCACAGCCTCCTGAGTAGCTGAGATTACAGGTGTGCATCATCGTGCCCAGCTAATATTTTTATTATTTTTATACAGACAGAGTCTCACTATGTTGACCAGGTTCGTCTTGAATTCCTGGCCTCAAGTAATCCTCCCACTTTGGCCTCCCAATATGCTGGGATTACAGGCATGAGCCACCAAGTGTGGCACTGGTTTTGTTTTTGTTCTTCTTTGTATCCCTCAATGGACATGTGTATCACAGAAATAGAACTTGACAAATACTTGTTAAATTATGAACTAAATTAATGTTTTAATTACGGAATGTTACTCTAAAGATGTTTAGGAAAAAAGTGGTCAGTTTTAGTAACTTTGTAAGTTGAAATTTTTGTTACATTGCTGTCATACCTGTTTCAGTATTTGATATTCTTAATTGCAGAGTTGAAGGAAGCAGTAAAATTCAGTATCGTAAAGAACAACAGCCACAACAAATGTGGAATTCGGCCAGGACTCCCAATCTTGTGAAACATTCTCCATCTGAAGATAAGATGTCCCCAGCATCTCCAATAGATGATATTGAAAGAGGTAAAATCTAAGTGTATATAACATCCCTTTATAAGAGATAATTAAGAAATGTTAAGGCCAGGTACGGTGGCTCACACCTGTAATCCCAGCACTTTGGGAGGCCGAGGTGGGTGGATCTTGAGGTCAGTAGTTCAAGACCAGCCTGGCCAACATGGTGAAACCCCATCTCTACTAAAAATACAAAAATTAGCCTGATGTGGTGGTGGGCACCTGTAATCCTAGCTACTTGGAAGGCTGAGGCAGGAGAATTGCTTGAACCTGGGAGGCAGAGGTTGCAATGAGCTGAGATCATGTCACTGCACTCCAGCCTGGGCAACAGACCAAGACTCTGTTTCAAAAAAAAAAAAAAAAGAGGAATAGAAAATATGATTCAAAGCTCTGTTTCCTTATTCATAAAATATATTG
>NW_012100654.1:5318357-5319089 GCF_000951045.1 Mandrillus leucophaeus | reverse complement strand
TGAAACCCCATCTCTACTAAAAATACAAAAATTAGCTGGGCATGGTGGTGCACGCCTAGAGTCCTAGCTACTCGGGAGGCTGACACAGAAGAATCACTTGAACCCCGGAGGTGGAGGATGCAGTGAGCTGAGATTGCACCGCTGCACTCCAGCCTGGGTGACAGAGCAAGACTTTGTCTCAAAACAAAACAAAAAAAAAATAAATGCTAAATGAATTTTTTTCATTTTAATTAACAGTGGTACTAATTATAAACGTTTACCAAGAGCATAATATTTTTTGTAATTACGCATTTTTCTGGGGTAAGGATGTAGCTTATGATTTTTAATTTTATGTAAACAATATCCATATAAGAGAATTTGTATCATTTTATTTACTTTTTTATTATATCTTAAGTTCTAGGGTACATGTGCACAACGTGCAGGTTTGTTACATATGTATACATGTGCCATGTTGGTGTGCTGCACCCAGTAACTCATTTATATTAGGTATATCTCCTAGTGCTATCCGTCCCCCCTCCCCCTACTCCACAACAGGCCCCGGTATGTGATATTCCCCTTCCTGTGTCCACGTGTTCTCATTGTTCAATTCCCACCTATGAATGAGAACATGTGGTGTTTCGTTTTCTATCCATGCAACAGTTTGCTGAGAATGATGGTTTCCAGCTGCATCCATGTCCCTACAAAGGACATGAACTCATCCTTTTTTATGGTTGCATAGTATTCCATGGTGTA
>NW_012100654.1:5269925-5312702 GCF_000951045.1 Mandrillus leucophaeus | reverse complement strand
ATCTTTGTGGTGTTCTCTGTATTTCCTGAATTTGGATGTTGGCCTTCCTTGCTAGGTTGGGAAAGTTCTCTTGGATAATATCCTGAAGAGTGTTTTCCAACTTGGTTCCGTTTTTCCCATTACTTTTAGGTACACCAATCAGACGTAGATTTGGTCTTTTCACGTAGTCCCATATTTCTTGGAGGCTTTGTTCATTTCTTTTTACACTTTTTTCTTTAAACATCTCACTTCATTTCATTCATTTGATCTTCAATCACCGATACCCTTTCTTCTACTTGATCTGATTGGCTACTGAAGCTTGTGGAAGTGTCATGTATTTCTCACGCCATGGTTTTTAGCTCCATCAGGTCATTTAAGGTCTTCTCTATGCTGTTTTTTCTAGTTAGTCATTCATCTAATCTTTTTTCAAGGTTTTTAGCTTCTTTGCAATGGATTTGAACATCCTCCTTTAGCTTGGAGAAGTTTGTTATTACTGATCGTCTGAAGCCTTCTTCTCTGAACTCATCAAAGTCATTCTCTGTCCAGCTTTGTTCCATTGCTGATGAGGAGCTGCATTCCTTTGGAGGAGAAGAGGCACTCTGATTTTTAGAATTTTCAGCTTTTCTGCTCTGCTTTCTCCCCATCTTTGTGGTTTTATCTACCTTTGGTCTTTGACAATGGTGACATACAGATGGGGTTTTGGTGTGGATGTCCTTTCTGTTTGTTAGTTTTCCTTCTAACAGTCAGGACCCTCAGCTGCAGATCTGTTGGAGTTTGCTGGAGGTCCACTCCAGACCCTGTTTGCCTGGGTATCACCAGCGGAGGCTGCAGAACAGCAAATATTGCAGAAGGGCAAATATTGCTGCCTGATCCTTCCTCTGGAAGCTTTGTCTCAGAGGGGCACCTGGCTGTATGAGGTGTCAGTCGGCCCCTACTGGGTGGTGTCTCCCAGTTAGGCTACTCAGGGGTCAGGGACCAACTTTAGGCAGTCTGTCCGTTCTCAGATCTCAAACTCTATGCTGGGAGAACCAATACTCTCTTTAAAGCTGTCAGACAGAGACATTTAAGTCTGCAGAAGTTTCTACTGACTTTCGTTCAGCTATGTCCTGCCCCCAGAGGTGGAGTCTACAGAGGCAGGCAGGCCTCCTTGAACTGCGGTGGGCTCCACCCGGTTCAAGCCTCCAGGCCACTTTGTTTACCTATTCAAGCCTCAGCAATGGCAGATACCCCTCCCCCAGCCTCACTGCTGCCTTGCAGTTTGATCTCAGACTGCTGTGCTAGCAGTGAGCGAGGCTCCGTGGGTGTAGGACCCTCCAAACCATGTGTGGGATATAATCTCCTGGTATATCATTTGCTAAGACCATTGGAAAAGCGCAGTATTGGGGTAGGAGTGTCTCGATTTTCCAGGTACTGTCTGTCACGGCTTCCCTTTGCTAGGAAAGGGAATTCGCCAACCCCTTGCACTTCCTGGGTGAGGCGATGCCCTGCCCTGCTTCGACTCACACTCTGTGGGCTGCAACCACTGTCCAACAAGCCCCAGTGAGATGAACCCAGTACCTCAGCTGGAAATGCAGAAATCACCCATCTTCTGCATGGCTCACACTGGGAGCTGTAGACTGGAACTGTTCCTATTCAACCATCTTGGAACCTCCCCTTGTATCATTTTAAATTACTATTCAGGGTAAAAAAAAAAATGACTCTTTAGAAATATATAACTGGAGTTTTCTTCTTTTTGGCATTTGTGATGACTCAAATTCAATTCTTCACAGCATCTTCCTATCAAAATGTTTATGTATGGCCAGGTCGTACATATTTAAGATGTCACCAATTCCATAGGGAAATGAGGAAATATAGTAAGCAGAATAAGCAAGCACCTTTTTCTGAATTGCTGCTTACTTCTCAGAAGGGAGGTATTTTTAGGGAAGTACATACAGTCCTTTTGTAAGTAAGAAAACTTAAATCTCCATTTTTTTTTCTAGCTGCAATGTGGGTTATCGATGTAGTAATTGTGGCTGCAGTGAGACCCTGGTCACTAAAGTATATTTGCTTCTACACTTTGCCTTCTTAAAATTTGCACATAGCCATCCAATTTCATTGTTCTCTTCTAAGCCCAGTAGAGTATTCATTTTCTAATTGATTAGTAGCTCCTATACAAACAATAAAAAAGACAAGTCTAGAACCCTTGGTGGTACAAGCGGTCTTGAATTTTATTTTTTTTACATCATACTTGCTTCCAAATGGATTTGAATTATGATATCTTCATATACATGAATACAATAAAATATTAGTACAGAAAATCAAGATATTGAAGCAAATTTGCTGATCATTAACACATTAAATTGCCAGGTGTGGTGGTGTACACCTATAATCCCAGCACTTTGGGAGGACAAGGCAGGTGGATCACTTTAGCTCAGGAGTTTGAAACCAGCCTGGGCAACATGGTAAAACCCCATCTCTACAAAAAAATACAAAATTAACTGGGTGTGGTGGTGTATGCCTGTAGTTCCAGCTACTTGGGAGGCTAAGCTGGGAGGATCACTTGAGCTTGGGGAGGCCAAGCCTGCAGTGAATAGTGATTGTGCCACTGCACTCCAACCTGGGTGACAGAGTGAGACTGTGTCTCAAAAAATGAAATAATAATAAAAATAATAATAATTTAGCTCTGAGCTTCTAACCATCAAGAAAAAAAGGGAGACACAAGCAGCATATGTTGTATTATCGGATAGGTTACAAAGAATCAGACTTTTTCCTGTTACTAAATTCTGAAAGGAATTCATCATATGGAACGTTTTTCTAGGGAGCATTAAACTTTATATAGTGTTCTCAATGGTAATTTTACAGTAAAAGTAGAAGTTCTTCCATGTGACAGTTTTTTAATAGAGGCCTTAATAAAAGTATTGTATCGAAGCATAACTCAGGGAAAAGAAAGTTGTAGAGGACGCAAGGCACAGTGGCTCATGCCTATAATTCCACCACTTTAGGGGCCCAAGGTGGGAGGAGCATTTGAGTCCAGGAGTTCGAGAACAGCATAGGCAGCATGGTGAAACCTCATCTCAATTAAAAAATTATAAAAATTAAAAATTAAAAAAAAGAAAGTTGCAGAGGATAAGTTAATATCTCCAACCATAAAGCTTTCTATTTCTAACTTAGTATGAGAATGGAACTTCATTTACCTTGAGATATTTGTATAACATGTTCCTTAGATTGCATTCTATAAAATATTTTCTTGACCCTACTGTGCCACTGACTACTGTTAAAATGGTTGAATCATCTTTTCAAGTTTATGTCTGGCAGTTATATTAGTATTTTTGTAGCTTAAATTTTACATTTACATCTTCGAGCTATCTAGAATTGAGTTTGAGATAAGATAGAGGCTAGGTGCAGTGGCTCACGCCTGTAATCCCAGCACTTTTGGGAAGCTGAGGTGGAGGATCGTTTGAGGCCAGGAGTTTAAGATAGCAAGATCCCATCTCTACAAAAAAAAAATATATTTTTTTTTAAAAAAAGAAATAAGATGGATCTAAAATTCTACTCCCCATACCCAGAGACAACTCACAGCTGGAAGTACCAGCAAACAGGATGATACCACAGTGAGTGATTGCAGTCCTCAAAGTGTTCTCTCTTTATGCCTGGCCTGAGACTCCCCTCCTCCATCAGAGACCCTCTATGGCTAGAAGGTCCCTGCAGGTAGAATTCTATTGTAATAAGCATTCAGCCTGGGAAGACTGTTTATACTATCTCCTAGACCTGCCTCCCTGCCCTATTAACCTAAGATTCTTCTCTCTCATCTAAAGACATCTTGAGACTGGATCATACCAATAAATGGGATCCTGCCACAACAAACACTTTGCTAGGAAGCACTTTCCTTTCCTCCACCCCTCCAAGCAGGGGAGCCAATCACAAAAAAAAAAAAAAAAAAAAAAAAAAAATTGCCAGGCTCAGAAAGCACTCTTTATCCCAGGCAAGAGACTCCATTTCTCCACCTATACGCACCATATCTCCTTGCCTGGTGAAGTCCCTTCTTTTCGTCACATAGCACCAGCAGAGATCATCAGGGACCCCAGCTGCTGGAGATTTAGTTAAGAAGACCAAGATAATACTGCAAAAACTCTGGAAACAAGATTTTCATTTAAACCACAGCCCACAACAGTAGGCAAGAATATGCACGCTAAACCTCAACTGGGTGATTGCCTACTAAAATTAAAAATGTGAATAAGATATAGATCTCCCCTAGCATAAAAACCAAGATATCCAAGATACAATAGAAAATTACCTGTCATGGCCAGGTACAGTGGCTCACATCTGTAATCCCAGCACTTTGGGAGGCCAAGGTGAGCAGATCACTTGAGGTCAGGAGTTTGAGATCAGCCTGGCCAATGTGGTGAAACCCTGTCTCTACTAAACCCTGTCTCTACCCTGTCTCTACAAAAATTAGCTGGGTGTGGTGGTGCACACCTATAATTCCAGCTACTTGGGAGACTGAGGCAGGAGAATTGCTTGAACCCAGGAGGTAGAAGTTGCAGTGAGCCAAGATCGTGTCACTGCACTCCAGACTGGGCGACAGAGCAAAACTCTGTCAAAAAGAAAGAGAGAGAGAGAGAGAGAGAGAGAGAAAAGAAAATTACCTGTCATAACATAATTTGTGATTCAGGAGAATCACTTGAATGAGAAAAGACAACTGATACCAACATCAAGACGAATCAAATGTTAGAATTATCTGACAATGATCTTTAAATGACTATCACGAATATGGTTCAGTTGTACATTCCCTTGAAACAAATGAAAAAAATAAGAAATAGAAAATCACATTAAAGAAATAGAAGTTTTACGTAAGAATCAAATGGAAATTATAGAACTGACAAATACAATAACAACAAAAATACTCACTGGATGGGCTCAGTGCTAGGGAGTGGATAGAATCAGTTTACTTGTGGATGTATAGAATCCACTCAACCTGAAAATAGAAAATAGACTGAAACAAGATGAGTATATCCCCAAGAATCTGTGGAAGAACGACAAAATATCCAATATTTGTGTCATTGGAGTCTCAAAGAAGAGGAAGAGCAGGGTTAAAAGAGTATTTAAAGAAATATGTGCAAAAACTTCCCAAGTTTTATGAAAGATATAAACCCACAGATGTAAAAACCTGAACAAACCCCAAATAGGATAAACCTAAAGAAATTGATGCCAAGGTACATCATAATGAAACATCTGAAAACTAAAGGCAAAGAGAAAAGGGTTGAAAGCAAGAAAGAAATGACATATTACCTATGAAAGAATACCATTCAGTTAACATCAGATTTCTCATCTGAAGTCATGGAGCCCAGAAGGAAGTGGCATAATATTTTTCAAGTGCTGAAAGAAAAAAAACATGTTAAGTGTAAATTCTGTATCTACCAAAATGCTTCTTCAGTAACGAGGGGTAAATAGCCTGCTTCAGAAAGGAAAACTGAAATAATTTGTTCCTAGGAAACTATCCTTAAATATTGGCTATATAAAGTCATTCAGACAGAAGAGAAACGTTAAATGGAGGAATCTTAAGAGTATCAGAAAGACAGAAACAACAACAGAAAGAGCAAACATATCAATAAGTACAATTGATTATAGTATTCCTCACGGCTTTTCTAAATTGTATGTGATGACTGAAACAAACGTAGTAATACCTTCTGATACCCAAAATAATGATATTTCAAAGTGGACCTACATGGATATGAGGTTTACTTAGAATGGGAATGCATTGACAAATCAGGTATGTATATTGAAAAACCCAAACCAACTACTAAGAAAAATATACAAAATGACACCTTTTAAAACTTTGTAAATTAATTGAGATGGCATTCTAAAATGGTTCAAGTAACCCACAGAAAGGCAAGACAAGAGAAATGAAATACAGAGGAAGCAAACAGAAAACAAATAACAAATTGACACACTTAAGCCCTAACATATATCAATAATTACTTTAAATATATATCGTCTAAATAAGCCAATTAAAATGCAGATATTGGCAGACTGTATAAAAAGCACACTCAACTATATGCTGTTTATAAGAAACTAATGAAATATGTAGCTTGAAAGTAACAGTATAGAAAATATATGCCATTTAAACATTAATGTTAAAAAGCACAAACATGTGGCTATATTAATATCAGATAAAGGTGACTTAAGAGCAAAATAGGCCGGGCGCAGTGGCTCACACCTGTAATCCCAGCACTTTGGAAGGCCGAGGCAGGCAGATCACTTGAGGTCAGGAGTTCGTGACCAGCCTGGCCAACATGGTGAAACCCCATCCCTATTAAAAATACAAAAATTAGCTGGGCGTGGTGGCACACACCTTAATCCCAGCTACTCAGGAAGCCGAGGCAGGAGAATCGCTTGAACCTGGGAGGAGGAGGTTGCCGTGAGCCAAGATTGCACCACTGCACTGCAGCCTGCGTGACAGAGTGAGACTCCGTCTCAAAAAAAAAGAGCAAAATAAATTACTACAAAGAAGTACATTAATAATGATTAAAGTATTAATTTACTAGGAAGACATCAATGTGTATACATCTAACAACTGAACTGAACTGAGAAAAACATGAAGCAAAAACTGAGAGAACTGAAAAGAGAAATCTGTAAATCCACAATTATGCCTGGGTATTTCAACACTCTGCTCTCAGCAACTAATAGAACTACTAGACAGAAAATCAACACAGATATAGGAAATCTGAGTAACACGATCAACCAACAGGATGTAACTGACAGATACATAACATGCCACACAACAGCAGAATACACATTTTGTTTCAAGTGCCCATGGAATATTTACTAAGATAGACCATATCCTGAGCCATAAAACAAATCTCAATAGATTTATAGAAACTGAAATCATACAGAGTATGTATCTGACCATAATGGATTCAAACTAAAAATCAGTAACAGACAACAGGAAGAATCTCTAAACACTTGAAAATTAAACAACACATTCCTAAAGGATCCATGGGTTAAAGAAGAATCATCAAAGGAAATTAAAAATACATGCAACTAAATGTATTAAGTTAACATAGCATGCCAAAATATGTGTAATGAACTAAAGAAGTTCTGAGAGGGAAATTTATGGCACTAAATGCTTACATTAGAAGTGAGGAAAGTTATCATATTAATTAATTTAAGTCCCTTTTTTAGGAAAGTAGAAAAAGAAAAACAGATTAAACCCAAAGCAAGCAAAAAGAGACAAATAATGAAAATAAGAAGTGATATCAAGGAAACTGAAAACAATAGAGAAAATTAATGAAACAAAAAGGCAGTCATCAGAGAATACTGCTGATAAACTTCTAGTAAGATTGATAAAAATGAAAAGACAGAAGGCACAAATTACTAATATCAGGAATGTAAAGTGCAACTTCTATCTATAATCAGGAAAGTAATGAATTTACTACAGATCCAGCAGCCATTAAAAGTATTATAAAGAAATGGTAGGCTGGGTGTGGTGGTTCATGCCAGTAATCCCAACACTTTCGGAGGCCAAAGCAAGAGGATTGCTTGAGCCTAAGAGTTTGAGACCAGCCTAGGCAATATAGTGAGACTCTGTCTCTACAAAAAAAAAACTTTTTTAGATTAGTCAGGCGGTCAGGCATGGTGATGTGCACCTGAGTAGTCCCAGCTACTCGGGAGGCTGAGGTGAGAGGATTGCTTGAGTCCAAGAGGTTGAGCGGCAGTGAGCCATAGTTGTGCCACTGCACTCCAGCCTGGGTGACAGAGCAAGACCCTATCTAAAAAGAAAAGAAAAGAAACATTATAGCTTTGTGCTCATAAATTTGACAATTTAGAGGAAATGGACTAGTTCCTCAAAAGCTAAAAACTACAAAACTCAACTAAGGTGAAGTAAGCAACTTGAATAGTTCTATCAACATTGAATAAATTAAATTAGTAATTAAAAAGCACCCCCAAAAGAAATAGCCAGACCCAGAAGCCTACCAAACATTTAAAGAGAATTAACACCGACATTACACAATCTCTTCTGGAAAAAGGAAAAGGAAGGAATATTTCTAAGCTCATTTATGAGGCCAGTATTACCCCCAATACCCAAACCAGATAAAGACAGTACAAGAAAAGGAAAACTATGAACCAATATCTCATATGAACTTAAACTCAAAAATTATCAATGAAATATTAGTAAATTGAATCCAACATTGTAAAACGATAATTATACAACATGAACAAGATAACATTCCTATTCTCACATTATACTTAGGAGTATGGATGAGGGTGAGAGGGAGGGTGGGGAAGATACAAGCAGTAAACAAATAAGTATTCAACTGAATTTCAGAAATAAGTGTCTTGAAGAGAATTAAACTAGGCAATGGGGGTTGCAGAATGGAGAGGAAGGAACCTTTTGAGAAGGTTACACTTAAACTGATTCAAGAAGGAGCCAGCCTTTCAGAGATCTAGAATCTTCTCAAGAGACACCATTAATGAAAGGAAAAGCCTAGCTACAGACTTGGGGGAACCTGGAAGAAATATTCACAAATGCATATGTGTGACAAAGGGCTCATAGCCAGAAGAATTAGCTATAAAGAACTCTTACTAATCAGTAAGCAAAAGACAGACAAACATAAAAATGGACAAAAGATTTGAACAGGCTTTTCACAAAAGATGATATTCAAATGGCCAGTAAGCATATAAAAAACACGGCTTCATATTATCACATCAAATAAATGAAAATTAAAACTACAAGAAGTTACCATTGTACACCCATCAGACTCACTATACCAAGTGTGTGTGTGCCCTAGTGAGGGAAGATATGAAGCATCTGTGACTCATACCTTGCTGGTTGGAGTGTAAAACCAGTTTGAAAACTGGGAGTTTTTAATGAAATTAAACCTATGCCTATTGTGACTTAGCAATTTCTCTCTAACTTTCTACCTAAGAGAAGTATGTATATAAGTTCAAAAAGACTTATAGAGGAATTTTCATAACAATTATATTCATAATATCCAAAACTGAAAACAACGCAAATATTCATAAATGGAAAATGGGTAACCAACTTGTGGTATATTTATATCATATCATATCATATCATATCATATCATATCATATCATATCATATCATAGCAGTAGAGAAGAATAGTCTACAGATTAATTCAGTAACATGAATAAATATAAAAACATTATGTTGAAAGAAGGCAGACCAAAAAGTACATGCTGAGTGAATCCATTTGTATGAAGTTCAAGAATAGACAAAAATCTTTGGTAATAGAAGTCAAAATGGTGATTAGTGACTGGAAAAGAGCATAGGAGAATATTCATGGGGATGCAAATATTCTATATCTTGATCTCAGTGGTAGATATACAGGTTTTATATATGCTAAAATGTATCTAGCTGTACATTTTACTTTATGGAAATTATGTATTAAACAAACAAACAAAAGATCTGAGTGAAGAATATACCAGGCAGAGGAAACAGCTAGTACAAAGAACATAGCCTGGAAATGGGTTTAATGTGGTCAACTAATAGAAAGCCAGTGTGTCTATAATAGGGAGAATGAGGGAGTGGGCTAAAAATTACCAGTTAACTTAATGTAGCAGTGTACTAAGATGATAACAAATGGCAATGTGTTAACTGAGCATATTATTGACTTAGAATTTTTTGGTTTAAAAAATTTTGTTCAACTATTTGACATTTGTATCATATAGGAAAATATTGACTTGAAAGTCAGTAGACTTGCCTCTACCCATATATAACTGACAACTTTTGACCTTTCTGGATCTTCATTCCCTCATTTATAAAATTATGAAGTTGTTCTAAATGGTGGCTGAAGACCTTCCCAACTATGATTTTTTTGTGTGTCTAGAACTTGAAAAACACTAAACAAAAGAAGACATCATTATTATTCTTTTTATCTATGGAAATATGTATAGCCAAAGTTATAATGGGAACTGGCTTTTCAAAAATACTTAGAATATTTTAAATCCCTATTAAGGGAGCAGGGGGGAAACCTATAGATGCTTCATCAAAATGTTGTCTAGGAAAACCAGGAAAAGAATGAAGTTCATCTGTTACATTATCACATTACATTATATGTATTTAAAGGAATAAAAAATAATCAGAAGACAGTTTCTGCCAAAATAGATTTTAATTTTCATAGTTTTTCACAGTATTTACTTCATATTTGAGTCACCTGTATATTTAAGTACAATGGTTTAAATAAATGTGGAGTTTAGATTTAGACCTTGTCTATCCCTTTTAGTTTCTGTAATCCAATCATTGAAGTATGGCTTGGTGGTAGAATAGTTTTGTGTTTTAATAAAATGCTTTAAGTTCTGTAAATATATGTTTGATTTTAGTTTCAACAGTTTCTTAAAAACTAATACATTCAATTTTTATTATATTTATTTAGCATTTTTTATTTAACCTATCTATTCATTTCTTCTTATTTTCAGAACTGAAGGCAGAAGCTAGTCTAATGGACCAGATGAGTAGTTGTGATAGTTCATCAGATTCCAAAAGTTCATCATCTTCAAGTAGTGAGGATAGTTCTAGTGACTCAGAAGATGAAGACTGCAAATCTTCTGCTTCTGATACAGGGAATTGTGTCTCGGGACATCCTACCATGGCACAATACAGGATTCCTGATATAGATGCCAGTCATAATAGATTTCAAGACAACAGTGACCTTCTGATGAATACTTTAAGTAAGTATACATAAACACAGGCAACTGGAAAAGTAAGAATTTATAGTGGACCCATATTGATTGTCACCTAAAATTTGGATAAAGAAAAAGATTCCTATTTTTTGCATTTGATACTATTAACAATTACATTTTTATTGAATTATGGTTTTATTTTGAATCTGTAACATAATGCCTTCTTGGTTTTTCTCCCATCTCTCTAGATAATCTTTCCTTTCATTCCTTTTCAAGTTTATATGATCTTCTGCTCAGTCATTAAAGTTGGAGTTTTGCGAGGCTTACTTTTGGGTTCTTTTTTTCTTTTCATTCTACAATTTTTCCCTAGATAATCTCCTCCATGTTTCTGTTGCAGTCAGTACTTATGTGTAGATAACTTGCAAATTTATATCTCTGATTCAAACCTCTAGGCTTTAGACACGTGTTTAACATCATCCCCCATCATCTCATCGCCTTCAATTTACTTTGTCCAAAACCAACTCATAATCAATCTTTGGCTCACTGTGTTACCTCTTAGTGAAGGTAGCATACATCTAATTATGCAAATCATAAGTATAATTATTTTCAATGGCTGAGTTTCTTCCTCTTTACAGTGTAGCCACTCGTTCATCAAGTCCTGTTTGTTTTGCCTCCTCTATATTTCTCAAAGTCATCTGCTTCTCTGCATCTCCGCCACTATCACAGTAGTTCAACCTATTATTTCTTGCCTTATCTACTACAATGACCTAACTGGTTCACGCCTTTATCTAGTCAAGCCCATTTTTGATCCATTATGTACATTGTAGCCATATTGATTTTTTTCACAATTCAAATACAGTTTGTCATCTCTTCTGCTTTATACTTTTTAGTAGCTTGTAATTTCTTTTAATATAGAAGCAAAACACCTTAACATAATGGTCTTGATTTTTCTTTTCTAACAACACGTGCTTTCTTTTTGCCACTATACTCAAATACTTTCACTCACATCAGGACCCTTATACATGCTGTCCATTCAGCCAGAAACACTTCCTTCTTTTCATGTGATTTTTTCTCCTTTAGATTATAGTTCAAAGTTACTTTCTCTAGGAAGTCTTTTTCACCTTTCTGACAAGGTCCTATCTTTTATAGACTTTTAGAATATCAGATATGTCTTCTTTATATCGATTGTTTGACAGTAGTAAATTTACATTAATTAGTGTGATTTGCTCTCTTTCTCTAGAGTATAATGTTCCATGAGAACAAGGACCTTGTTTGTTTTTGCTTATCATTGAATTCTAGCACTTAGCACATGGTACTTGACACATAATAGATGCTCAGTAAATACTTTTAAATAAAGGCATGCAGGTTGGTATT
Organism: Mandrillus leucophaeus; assembly: GCF_000951045.1. Lineage (NCBI taxonomy): Eukaryota > Metazoa > Chordata > Mammalia > Primates > Cercopithecidae > Mandrillus > Mandrillus leucophaeus. Next base: position 5,300,726 of record NW_012100654.1, on the reverse strand, counting down.
ACCTGGGGAGAATGGAATTTTCTGTATATTTAAAATTAATCCCACTATGTTTATTAATAATGAAAAAAGTAAGCAGCCAGAAAGACTGATTAGCTTTAGCCTAATGATAGAACTAAAGAAGGGAGAAGCCAAGACTGAGAGGCAGATAATTGGTAAAACTATGGGTTAACTAGGGACCAGCAAAGATATTTTGAATTTCCAGTTATTTAGTGTTATTCTTGACTTGGGAAGTAATATTGGAATATTTGATTTTTTGAATGGCCAAGGGAACATGGAGAAAACTCAGCTTGGTGGTACTAAATGAGAATCTGAGTAAAAGCTAGAAAAAAATTTCCAGAAATTAATAAGTTCTATAGTAAATTGAGCACATGTCTAGGAATCAGCATATCTGTATTATATTCCTGACTTCCTTATCACTTATTAGTTATGTAACTAATAACACTACACTTAACTTTCTTGTAGCTTCAATTTCCTCATTGAAAGTGGAGGTCACATTGCCTTGTAGAACTTTGAAGGGGTTCAGGATATTTTATATTTTAGAATTTCTTTTTATATCTAGAATAGTTTTCTGGTAAAACATGGCACAGTGAATTTATGTTTTTAAAACCCCTTCTCTGCCAAACAAATAGGAACAATGGGTAAAGTATTAAAAGGTAAAACCCAGACATGGCCAGAATCAAATAATATAAGATAAACATCTCTAAAGAGAAGAACTGGAATATACACACAAAACAGTGGGCTTAGTGGAGCTGAAGCCATTGGATCTGAGTTCAAAAGAAGGTGATATTGGTAAGGATCTTGGTACTTTCAGGGAAAGGTATAATAACATAATCAGAACTTTTAGGGAAACTTTTAGGGAAATAATCAGAACTTTCAGGGAAAGGTATAATAATATAATCAGAACTTTTAGGGAAAGTTTTAGGGAAATAATCAGAACTTTCAGGGAAAGGTATAATAATATAATCAGAACTTTTAATAGTTTAAAACTATTAAAACTTTTAAACTATTAAAGTTCTGATTCAGTGAACCTGAGTCATACTTTCTATTTGATGCTAGAGAACGTGTGTTGTTGGGGGTTAGTAGGGGAAGGGAGAGAGGGTTGATAGAGGTAAGGATAAATAATAAAAGAAGTTTGGAAGAAATAACCAGTTAATAAAAGAGATCGGAAGAAATAGACATTTACATATTGACTGAGGCTACTGTGTTTTAGAAGGTGTGGGCATAGGGTCTGTAGAACCTTGATATCCATTGACTCCTTGAAGGGATCTAGTATATTTACAATATACCCAGGGGATAACAACCTCCAAATGTGATTATGAAACCTGTTTCTGGTAATGGATCTCAGAGGACTAGGTAGAGGGAACTACAAAACCCTGTCAGAGTGGTGTGAGGATAGAGAAAAACAGAAATTTTCCACTCAAAATGAGCAATCGTAATTCTAAAACAGAAGAAAAAAGTCTAATGCCAAGAAAGTCAGCCAACAAAATTAATAGTTAGGGCAGGGATTCTTTCCAAATGAAAATCTTTTTACAGAGCAATTAAGACAAAGACATTTAAATAGGTATGCTAAAAGCATTCAAAGAGATAAATGAAGATACAGCTTTTAAAAGAATTATAAAACAAAGCCAGGAAGAAATGAAACAAATCTAATAGATTATAAAAAAGAATAAATTAGACTGGTCATTGAAATTTTTTAAAAAACCAGTAAATGAGAAAAACTGTAGACTGGACACAGTTGAAGAATAAATTTGTGAAATAGAAAATAATATTGAGGAACTATCCCAAAACACAATATAAGAGAGACAGAAAAATAAAATGGGAGACCAACTTAGAGATAGAAAAGATTGAGAAGAGTAAACATTACGCAATAGAAAGTCCAAGAAAGAATGGAGGAGATAGTATAAAAACTTAATCCTGAGAATTTTCCAGAATTGAAGAAACCCATGAATTTTTACTTCAGCTAATAAGCAGGATAAATAAAAATAAATCTGGACCTCAAAACATGATCGTGAAACTACAGAACATCAAGGATGAAATAACCTTAAAAGCTACAGAGAAGACAACCTACAAAAGAAGAATAGGCTGACAGCAGACACTCTTAGCTAGATAGGTAAGCCAAAAGGTAGTGGGGGAAATATCTTTCAAGTGTTGAAGGACAATAATTCTAGCTAGAATTTTATACCCAAACACAATGTCATTCAAGAGTAAAATAATTTTCAGGCACATGAAAACAGTTTATTGTTTGTAGAATTTAGCAAATGTATTATTAACAGACATATATATGTTTTATATATATATATTTTGGCAGAAAGAAAAGTGAAAACAGAAGGAAAGTGTGGAATATGAGAAACAGTAGTGAGCAAAGAAATAGATGAAATGTCAGGAAATCTGATTAACCTTTGACTATAAAGATAACAAGTCTGTTTTAGATGTTTGTACATTTGGAAGTTTTTTTTTGAAGATTAAAGCTAAAACTCTAGACAATAGTTGTTGAGAGAGTATCCAATCAGTAGTTTAAGTAAGCTAAGATCCATGTCATGTTAGGAAGATAGAAACACTGAATTTGACTTTATTAGATAAATGTGTAGTTAGTTACGTATCCTAAAATGTTAAGGTTACCGTTTAATTAATAAATACAATCTATAGTTCCCACATCATCAGTGGAAAAACCAGGGAACATAGAAAACTTTATGTAGTAGAAAGCAGAGAAGAAGAAGTGAAAGAAAGTGATTGATCAACCCAAAACAGAAAATATGAAGTAGAAATAAATCTCAATCTATCAGTAATAACAAAAGCAAAGCATTTTATCCACCTAATAAGAAACAGATTATCAGATTAGATTTTTTTAAAACGCCATATGCTGATTATAACAAGTTTTCTAAAAACCATATGGAAAATAAAGAGATAGAAAAAAAGATGCTAGCTAAGTAGTAATTATAACAAAAATCTGGATCATCAATATCAGAAATAATAGACTTTAAGGCAAAATGTACTCCTAGAGGATAAAGGGGCTTGATAAACTACGAGAAAAGGTTCAGTTCACCTGGAAGATAAACAATTCTGAATTCGTATGCATGTAATAACATATCTTCACTATGTGTGTGTGTGTGTGTTTGTGTGTGTGTGTATATATAAAACATAACAGAAGTAGTAGAAATTGACAAGTCTATTTGAGTGGGAGATTTTATTAATCTGTAATCAAGCAGAACAAATTTAGTAAGAGCATGAAATCTGTAAATACATAATAGACATACCTGCTCTAATAGTGAATACATAGAATCCTACAATCCAAAAATGCAAAGCGAGTGGTCATATTTAAGATGCATATGAAACATTTACAGAAATTTACATCTTACTAGGACAAAGACAATAACAGATTACAAAGAATTCATTTTTTAATGAACATATTATGATTATAATATGATGAAAATATAAATAAATAAAAATTAATTTAAAATAAGTTTAGAAATTTCAAAGCACAGGCCTAATAACTTACATGTTAAAAGGCAACTATAATGAAATTACAAAATATGTGTAATTGAACAATATTTTAAAATTGAATACTGTTATGAAGATAAAAAATCATAAATAATAAATATCACAGCAGTTTTGGTACTTCCAAGGAAATGTTTTAAAGGATAATAGGAAATTTAATTAATTAATTAACTTTATTTTAGAGATGGAGTCTCGCTTTGTTGCTCAGGCTGCAGTGTAGTGGCCATTCACAGGTGCAAACACGGTGTACTACAGCCTTGAACTCTCGGGCTCAAGTGATTCTCCTGCCTCAGCTTCCCCAGTACCTAGTACTGCAGGCATATGCCACTGTGTCCAGCTCATTATAGGGAAATTTATAACTTCAAAATTTTATTTTAAAAAAATTGAAGATAAATGAGTGAAAGGTTCACTTTGAGGAACTAGAAGGATAATAACATCTTAAAGCAGAGAAACAAAATAATATAGATGAATAGAAGTTAATGTAATAGATAATGAGGAAACATTAGAAAATCAACAAAACTAAAAATTTGTTTCTTTGAAAACTAACAAAATAGACCAATAGAATAGACCAATCTTTAACAAGGGCTGAGAAGAAAAATAGAAAAATCACAAATAGGCAATATTAAGGAAGAAAATTAAGTTAAAATTATAACTATATTTTTAAAAATTATTGATATACAATAAACATATTTATGACTTACACGTGATATTTTGATACCAGCATACAATGTGTAGTGATCAAATCTGGGTAATTAGGATATACATTACCTCAAACATTTGTCCTTTTTGGGGGGTTAAGAACATTTCAAATCTTCTCTTCTAGCTATTTTGAAATATACAATAAATTGTTGTTAACTGTAGTTACCCTACTGTGCTATTGAACACTAGAACTTAGTAACTTTATTTAGTTATTTAATTATTTAACTGTATTTTTGTACCCATTAACCAACCTCTCTTTATCCCTGTTTTCACCTTTCCAAGCCTCTGGTAACCATCATTCTACTCTCCATCTCCATGAGATAGACTTTATTAATTCTCACATGTGAGTGAAACCATATGATATTTTTCTTTCTGTGCCTGGCTTATTTCACTTAACATAATGACCTCCAGTTCCATCCACATTGCTGCCAGTGACAAGATTCCATTCCTTTTTATGTCTGAATAGTATTTTACTATGTATATTAATTATTTATTCATCCATTAATGGATACTTAGGTTGATTCCATATATTGGCTCTTGTGAATAATGCTGCAATGAACATAGGCATGCAGATATCACTTTGATATACTGAGTTCCTTTCTTTTGGATATATACCTAGCGGTGAGATTGCTGGAGCATATAGTAGATCTATATAGTTTTTTGAGGAACCTCCATACTGTTCTCCATAGTGCCTGTACTAATTTACATTCCCACAAGCATTCCCTTTGTGTCCTTGCCAGCATGTTATTTTTTGTCTTTTCAATAATAGCCATTTTAAGTGGGATGAGATGATGTCTCATTAAGCTTTTGATATGCATTTCCCTAATTATTAGTGATGATGACCATTTTTTCATACACCTGTGGGCATTTTTAAAATTATTGATTTTAAATGTCTTCTTTTGAGAAAAATCTATTCAGATTATTTGCCCATTTTTAAACGGTATTATATGGGGGTTCTTTGGCCATTAAGTTGTTTGAATTTTTATATATTCTGGTTTTTAATCCCTTGTTGGATGGATACTTTGCAAATATCTTCTCCCATTCTGTAGATTGTCTCTTTACTCCATTGACTGTTTTTTTTGCTGTGCAGAAGCTTTTTAGTTTGATGTGATCCCATTTGTCTGCTTTTACTTTTGTTGTCAGTGTTTTCAGGTCTTATATACAAAAAAATCGTGGCCCAGATGAATCTCTTAGAATGTTTCCCCAATGTTTTCTTCTAGTAGTTTCACAGTTTCAGGCCCTAGAATTGAATCTTTAATCTGTTTTGATTTTATTTTTGTTTATAGTGAGAGATGGGGGTCTAGTTCCTTTTTTCTTTTCTTTTCCTTCCTTCTTTCTTTCTTTCTTTTTTTTTTTTTTTTAAGGATATCCAGTTTTCCCAGCACCATTTATTGAAGAAACTGTTCTTTTCTCCATGGAATGTTCTTGGTGCCTTTGTGAAAAATCAGTTGACTATAAATATGTGGATTTATTTCTGGGTTCTCTATTCTGTTCCATTGGTCTATGTGTCTATTTTTATGCCAATACCATGCTGTTTTCTTAGGTAATGTGGTACCTCCAGCTTTGTTCTTTTTGTTCGGGGTTGCTTTGGCTATCTGGCATCATCTGTGGTTCCATATGAAGCTTATTTATTTATTTATTTTTTATATCTGTGAAGAATGTCTTTGGTATTTTGATAGGTATTGCATTGGATCTGTAGATTGCTTTTGGTAGTATCGTTATTTTCACATTATAATTCTTTCAGTCTATGAACATGGCATGTCTTTCCATTTTTTGTGACCACTTCCATTTCTTTCATCAGTGTTGTATAGTCTTCCTTGTGAAGCTCTTTCACCTTCTTGGTTAAATTTATTCCTAGGTTTTTGTTTTGTTTTGTTTTGTTTTGTTTTTTAATTAAAGACAGGGTCTTGCTCTGTTGCCCAGGCTGAAATGTAATGGCATGATTGTAGCCCACTGCAGCCTTGAACTCCTGGGCTCAAGCGATCTTCCCTCCTCAGGCCCCCAAGTTGCTGGGACTATATATATTCTGATTTTTAATCCCTTGTTGGACGGATACTTTTTTTTTTTTTTTTTTTGTAGAGACTGGGTCTCACTGTATTGTGCAAGCTGGTCTTGAACTCCTGGCCCCAGGTAGTCTCCTGCCTTGGCCTCCTAAAGCGCTGAGAATATAGGCATGAGCCACTGTCCTGGACCTTAGTGTTTTGGTGTGTGTGTGTGTGTGTGTGTGTGTGTGTGTGTGTAGCTATTATAAATGGGATTGCTTTCTTGATTTCTTTTTCTGCTAGTTTCTTGTTGGTTTATATAAATGCTACTAATTTTTGTATGTTGATTTTTGTATCTTGCAACTTTACTTAAATTGTTTATCAATCCCGAGTGTTTTTGCGGAGCTTTTAGGGTTTTCTCTTTATAAGATTTTGTCATCTGCACACAGGGACAGTTTGACTTCTTCCTTTGCAATTTGGATGCCCTTTATTTTTCTCTCTTGTTTCTTTGCTCTGGCTAGGACTTCCAGTACTGTGTTTAATAAGAGTGGTGAGAGTGAGCATCCTTATATTGTTCCAGCTCCTTGAAGAAAACCTTTTGGCTTTTCCCCATTTAGTATAATGTTAACTGTGGGTTTTTCTAATACGGCCTTTATTGTGTTGAGGTACACTCCTTCTAGATCTAGTTTGTTGAGGGTCTTTTATCATAAAGGGATGTTGAATTTTATCAAATCCTTTTTCCACATCTATTGAGATAATCATATGGTTTTTGTCCTTCATTCTGTTGGTGTGATGTTTCACATTTATTGATTTGGGTATGTTGAACCATTCTTACATCTCTGGGATAAATCCCACTTATCATGGTAAATGATCCTTTTTATGTGCCGTTGGATTTGGTTTGCTACTATTTGTTGAGGATTTTTGCGTGTGTTTTCATCAGAGATACTGACCTATAGTTGTGTCCTTGTCTGGTTTCAGTATCAGGGTAATGCTGGCCTCATAGAATGAATTTGGAAGAATTCTCTCCTCTTCAGTTTTCTGGAAGAATTTGAGAAGAATTGGTATTTATTCTTTAAATGTTTGGTAGAATTCAGTATAGAAGCCATCAGGTCCTGACCTTTTTTTTTGACAGGAGACTTTTTATTACTGATTCAGTCTTATTACTTGTACTTGATCTGTTCAGGTTTTCTTTTTTTTTTCTTGGTTCAATCTTTGTAGGTGGTATATGTCCAGGAATTTATCAGTTATCATTAGGTTTTCCAATTTGTTATTTTTAAAAATTATTGTTTATTTTATTTTATTTTTTATTTTTTGGAGACAGAGTCTTACTCTGTTGCCCAGGCTGGAATCCAGTGGTATGATCTTGGCTCACTGCAAACTCTGCCTCCCGGGTTCAAGTAATTCTTCTGCCTCAGCCTCCCAAGTAGCTGGGACTACAGGTGTATGCCACCACAACCAGCTAATTTTTTTGTATTTTAGTAGAGATGGAGTTTCATTGTGTTGCCCAGGCTGGTCTCAAACTCCTGAGCTCAGGCAATCCACCCGCCTCAGCCTCCCAAAGTGCTAGGATTGCAGGTGTGAGCCAATGCACCCAACCTTAATTATAATTTTATTTAAACATTTATTCCAGTAAATTTGGCATAGGAATGGATGGTTTTGTAGAAAAAGTATAATTTACCAAGTCACAATAAAATAAGGGTCATCACAGAAATGTAAGAAATGTTAAACATATGAAATGGGATCAATCTAATTCACCACATTAACAGATTATAGAAGTAAACCCATATGACCATTTCAACAAATGAATAACTTGACAAAATTCGATATTTATTAATTTGAAAATACGTACTTGAGGCTGGGCATGGTAGTTCACACTTGTAATCCCAGTACTTTGGGAGGACGAGGCAGGCGGGTCACTTGAGGCCAGGAGTTCGAGACCAGCCTGGCCAACATGGTGAAACCCTGTCTCTACTAAAAATGTAAAAATTAGCCAGGCATGCTGGTGCACACCAATAATCCCAGCTACTCAGGAGGCTGAGTCATGAGAATTGCTCAAATCCAGGAGGTGGAGGTTACAGTGAGCTGAGATCATGTCACTGCACTCCAGCCTGAGTGACAGAGCGAAACTCTGTCTCAAAATAAATAAATAAATTAATTAATTAATTAAAATAAATAAAAACATTTACCAAAGGATGAATATAATAGGATTTTCTTAGCTTTACAAAAGTTAATTACCAAAAAACAGAACTCCTATAAACATCACACTAATAGAGACTTTAGAAGCATTCCTGTTAAATTCAGGAACAAGACAAAGGGGACAAATGTTATTTCTGTTGAGCACTCGATTGAATTTGCTAGCAAATGCAATAAAACAAGTAAAAGAAATATGATATAAGAATTGAAAACAAGAAATAAAATACTCTTAATTTGTAGGAATGTAAATTATCTACATAGGAAATCCAAAAGAATCAACAAACAATAGAACTAATAAAATAATTTGGAAAGATTACTAGATGCAAAAGATATATGCAAAAGTAAAGTCTATAGTGTTTTTGTCTATCGGTAATAACCACTTGGGAGGTTTTTTTTTTTTTTTAAAGTAAAAATAGTGAAATTTCTTTTCCTGATGTATCTAAACTAGGAGTTTCCTAATGAAATAAACCATCTCTGACCATTACTGCAGTCATCCCATTGCTCAGCTTTATGAGAGACCCAACACCCCCTTTTGTAACAGATTTTTTAAAATTCTCCTTTACTATTTTGAAATAAATTTCATCACTTAATATAATCTGTGTGCATACTTCTTTGAAAAGCATTAATTTAATTTAATATAAAGGCAAATAAAAACAAATTTTTAGTAATATGTATTCCAACTTTGTAAATGTTAAAGAATAGCTGTATCAGAAGATATAATGAAGTAACCATGTTTTTGCAGTTACTTTTAATGCATAAGTTTGGATTTAAGAAAAACAAAACAACATTCAACTCATATTGTCAACAATTTTTCTTTTTATTTAACCTGTAGAAATAAGGACTAGAAAAGTATAGGCATATATATTTAAAAATTGCGTCTCCAGCTGCCTATACAGACAAGTGTTGTTGTGCTGTAATGCTGCTCTAAATACAATGAGCAGCATTGATGACACTAATGTGTTGCCCCAAACTATTTTTAAAAGAAAATTTTTGAAAAGTTCTTTAAAAATACAAAACAAAATCATCTTCAGTTTACATGATAGCTGCATACTTGTAAGTTTCAATTAAATATGTGCAAAGCAATACCTGGAATTTATGGAAATGTATTTCAGCTTTAGTTTTACGTTTATAAACATATCTTCCAAGTACATATTCCATCAGACTTTCAAAAGTTTCACAGAATATAGAAGAGTTCTTTATTGTGCAAGACTGGTTCGTCCATTGCAAGACATTTAGCATTCCTAAACTCCCCTCCCACTAAATGCTATTAGCAATCTACAGCCATCAGGACAAGTAACCCCTCATGTAAATTTCTGTACCATCCCCTGGGGGGCAGTACTACTCTCAGTGCTAACTATTAGTTTAAATGTCTGAATATATTTTTATGGGTAAACTCTCTTTTTCTGAGTCATAATTACAGCTATGATTGAAAACACATTTTCTTTACTAAGCAACTCATAATCAAAGGCTAATCTTATATCTTCAAAACTTGACTGAATATTTTATAACCTTGACAGTATAAAGTCTATAAAGGCAAAATAGAACTCTGAGTGCGTTTGGGTTTGTGTCACTTGAAAAACTCGTATTACAGGCATCATATGAAGTTGAACACTCTTATGTCATACAATAGTTGTGTAAGTGGAAACTGAATCCTTGAAAATGGGCCGGGTGAGGTGGCTCATGCCTGTAATCCCAGCACTTTGGGAGGCCGAGGCAGGTGATTCACCTGAGGTCAGGAGTTCGAGACCACCCTGGCCAACATGGTGAAACCCTGACTCTACTAAAAATACAAAAAAATTAGCCAGGCATGGTGGCGCATGCCTGTACTCTTAGCTACTCGGGAGGCTAAGGCAGGAGAATTGCTTGAACCCGGGAGGCAGAGGTTGCAGTGGGCCGAGATCACGCCACTGCACTCCAGCCTGGGTGACAGAGTGAGACTCCACATCAAAAAGTTAAAAAGAAAAGAAAGTGATGAGATGGTCATGAGAACCAGATGCACAGAAGAAGCTTTAGCAGATTTTATTTATTTATTTATTTATTTATTTATTTATTTATTTACTTATTTTGAGATGGAGTTTCACTCTGTCGCCAGGCTGGAGTGCAGTGGCGAGATCTTGGCTTACTGCAACCTCCGTCTCCCAGATTCAAGTGATTCTCCTGCCTCAGCCTCCTGAGTAGCTAGGACTACAGGCATGCGCCACCATGCCCAGCTAATTTTGTATTTTTAGTAGAGATGGGGTTTCACCATGTTGGCCAGGATGGTCTCGATCTCTTGACCTCATGATCCGCCTGCCTTGGCCTCCCAAAGTGCTGGAATTACAGGCGTGAGCCACCGTGCGCCCGGTCTAGCAGATTTCTTTATCAAATGATGTTATCAGTTCTGGAGTTCATGCAAAAGACTGAGACATCTTATAACTTATACGTGGCCTAAAAACTATTCTTCTTAAATTAGGTATTGATTTCAAAACATGCCAGCTTTTTTGATTATGGATTAGTTAAAAAATACAAGAATTTTTTTAACCACTGTAATTTACTACCTAAGTGATTTCATTCAGTTCCTTTGCTTCAGATAAACCTGTATGATCAATGACTCTCAAATCTTTATTTCCAGCTCCAGCCTCTACCTTTAGCTCCAGACTTGTATATCCAAGTGCCAGTACCAAATATATTTGGGTATTTACTAGGTATCTCAGATTTACCACATGAAGATTGAACTTGTGATTTTTCTTCTATAACCATGTTCCTCTGGTGTTTCTCATCTCAGTAAATGATAACTCAGTAAATGATTTATCCAGTTGTTCAGAACAGAAACCTTGGAGTCATTCTTCACTTCTTTCTCTTGTACCCTAAATTCAATGTTTTAATTAGTCCTATAAACTCTATCTTCAAAGTATATTATGAGTCTGACCACTTAGGGGTACCTCCCCTGGACTACCTGAGTCAAAGCCAACGTTATTTCTTACATGAGAGACTGCATTAGACTTACAACTGCTCTCTTGTTTCTGTGTTTCTTCCACACCATTATGGCATATTTACTGATCTACAACTGGTTTTAAGTTAGTTGCCTGCTTAAAATTCTCTCATGAATTCTCATTACATTTTCAAACAAAATCCAAAGTTTTTACCATGACCTTCTGGATATGTTTCTGACCTCATTTACTGCTGTTATCTTCCTTATTCATTCCAATCCACCCACAGTGGCCTTCTTGCAAGTCAGAGAATGCAACAAGTATGCTCCTGCCTTGGGGCATTTGCACTTCTCTTCTTTTAGCCTGGTCACTTCACCTCCACGCTCTCCATTTTTTATGACTTTCTTCCTATATTTGAATCTCTGTTCAAATGTCAGCCCTCAAAAAGACCTTCAAAACTACCCTATCTAAAATAGCACCTGCCACTGCAATCTCCGTACCCATTTTCATTTTTCCGTAATACTCATCCCTACTTGGCATTATGTTAAATATTTGTTTATTTGTTTACTGTCTGTCTCCCCCACTGGACTGTAAGCTCCATGACAGTAAGTACATAGATGAATTACAAAAGGAATCAATAGTGAGTTATGCTTGACATATATTATTTAATGATTTTGACTCCATTTTAAGTAAAAAAAAAAAAATTTCCACTCTTCAAAATGATGTAGTCTGATCTTCTGAACTATGCTTTTCTCATTTCCTGATTTAATTAAATCAGTGATATAAAAAAAAGAGTGATGGGGATAAGTAAAAGAAGACTAAAATAGATGCCAGGAAATACTAAAACTGTGCTGAAGTTTGGTGGTATATTTTTTCTTTACACGCAGTATTAATTATTTGAGTTACTAATTGTGTCACTGAATTACAGAATAAGCAAAATGCTAGCTAAACAGAATCATGCTTGGGGGCTATATTTTGTGTAAAATTTATGTTATGCAAAAATAAATATTAAATATTTAATTACTGCAGTTTTGTTATTTCTTTTTCATTTTAGGAAATGATTTGCAGCTGAGTGAATCAGGAAGTGACAGTGATGACTGAAGAAATATTTAGCTATAAATAAAAATTTATACAGCATGTATAATTTATTTTGTATTAACAATAAAAATTCCTAAGACTGAGGGAAATGTCTTAACTTTTGATGAGAAAAGAAATTAAATTTGATTCAGAAATTTCAGTTGATGTTATTTATTTATTTTTTAGACAATTTATTTATATATGTAAATATATATAAATATAAAGTTATACATATATAAAATTATATATTATATAATTTATTTATATAAAGTATATATGTATGTTTATATATACATATATAATTTTATATATGTATAACTTTATATTTTACAGCAGTTTTAGGTTCATAGCAAAGTTGAAGTTTTAGGTTCATAGCAAAGTTGCGAAGGTCTTATTTCTTCTCTCCCCATTATCAATATCCCACACCAGAGTGGCACATTTGTTAAAATAGATGAACCTACATTGATAGATCATTATTACACAGTCTATAGTTTACATTAGGGTTTAGTCTTGATGTTGTACATTCTATGGATTTTTGACAAATGTGTATCCATCATTTTGGTAACATTCAGAATAGTATCACTGACCTAAAAATCCTGCGCTCTGCCTATTCATTCATCCTTTCCCTCTAACCCCCAGCAACTACTAATCTTGTTGTCTCCATAGTTTTGCGTTTTCCAGAATGTCATATAGTTGGAATCATACAGAATATAGCCTTTTCAGATTAGTTTCTTTCACTTAATGATATGCATTTAAGTTTCCTCCATGTCTTTCATGGTTTGATAGCCCAGTTTTTTTTTTAAGTTTGAATCCTCTTCTATTGTCTGAATGTATCACAGTTTATTTATCAACTCAACTACTGAAGGACATCTTGGTTGCTTCCAAGTTTCGTCGATTATGAAAAAATTTTAAATTCAACTTCTTACCTCTGGAATTTGTGTAGTTTTTGTTTTTTAATTTGTAAGTTTTTATTTTAACCTTGCTTTCTCCTTTTCTTTTTCTAGCCCAACTTTAGTTAATCTGTCTTCATTTTTATTTCTATTTTATTTATCAATACTTAGCCAAGAACTATAACTATGTTACTTATTACTTAACTCATAATTAATAAGCAAGCTCATAATTCAAAGTAGCTAGTAAAATGCTTATTTTAATATAGTAATTATAATAGTTTTTACTGAAAGTTGTTATGCTGAGTTTTCTTTTTGGTGTTAACACTACCAAAAATGAGTACATGGTGATACGAGCTGATCAAGCTGGCTATATAACATGCATTATGTTTTCAAACTTCCAGCAAGTTAAACAGTACATCTTCAGTACATCATTTCCCCTCCTTATTATTTCCCTCATAAGTGAAACATTCTTAAAGACCTTTTTTTATGGATTGAATACCTAGTATATCATTCTTTATACCACTCAAGGGTATGTATAAGTACCTCAAAGAGAGAGGAATGAAATATAATATCTCCTGTGCTTTTGTATCTCCTTATTTGATGTGTTTTCGATACCAAAATGTAGGGAGCTAGTGGATTAGATAAGTTCTCAGATAAAAGGTTCTCTGCCAGAAACAGCTGATGACCCTGACATGATTCTAAACATATACACTTTTGGTTTGATCTGTACTGAATGGTTTGATTAAACTGATGGTAATATAAGCATGCAAGCAGAAAAAGTAAGTTGGCTACAAAAGAACAAAAATCAAAGGACTTTGAATTATTCTATAAGACTAAACTCTAAAGGTAATAAAGCTGCATCTGTGGAAGGGTATTAATGTGACCTATGAATTAGGTATTCATCAGATATCATCTATAGTTTGGTAAGAAGGTATTCTTAGACATATAAGAATCCAGGAGTTCTATTATTCATATACCATTCCTATAATAATTATTGTAGTAATTTTCTAAGTTATTAAGAGATGACTCAAAATTAAGAACTCAAGAATGGAAAAAAGTATAATAAAAATATATTATAAAAAGATTGATAACTATCTAATATTTTCGGGACCAGTACCTTCTTTGTCTCCTGAAGGAAACTCACTCAATTTGAAGGGGTAGTTGACACTCATGCCCAGAAACATTTTAAGTGAAAGTGACTTCTGGGATGCTGACTAGGGAGAGAAGGCCAAGAGCTTATTGGTCCTACTGCCCTGAGGCTGCAATCCTAGTTGGGGCAATCATGTTTCAGGCTGAGGCTGGATACATGTGCGGCAGAAATCAGTGAAGGCCTAAGCTATTCACACACTCCTGACCAACCCTGAGGCTTGTGCATAGTATACACAAAAGGGCCTGGTGAAAAATAGAACTTGAGAAGACTTGAGAATAACATGTTCTTTGAATGTATTGCCTTACACATACAGATCCATTAGCAAAAGACACAGTCTTATTGGCTCAAAGTGGTTTGGACATGATATCTGTCCAGTCGTTGGCTATTCAGAGTACCATTTTGTAGAACAGTGACCTTAACGGAGGAAGGTTTGACAGGGAGGCAGAAGGGAGGCAGGGGTATTATCTCTGAAGTACTTTCAGCACTGAAGTGCTAGAAATTTTTTTTAACATTATCTAGGTAGTGCTTGTGTGAGTTACACACATATAAAAATTAACAGAGCTGTACACTTAAGATTTGTGCATTTTACTTTGTTACATTTAATTTTAAAAGTCCGTAAATAAAATCAATAGGAAAAATACTGCAATATAGAGGATGGCAGAACATTAATATCAATAATGTTTAAATTGATGTTACAAATTTACAAGAAGGGGACAAACAACTCTAGAAAAATGGGCAAAGAAAATGAATAGGCAGTTCCAAAAATTATAAAAGCATGTATTTTGGCTCGGCAGTCTCACTTCTGGAAATTTATCCTACAGATATATTTAACTTCTGTGCAATGTTATTATTGCAGTATTACTTATGATAGAAAAAGACTATGAACACTGAAAATTTGAGACAGGTCTCAGTTAATTTATTTATTTATTTATGTATTTATTTGAGACGGAGTTTCGCTCTTGTTGCCCAGGCTGGAATGCAAAGGTGGGGCCTCGGCTCACTGCAAGCTCCACCTCCCGAGTTCAAGCTATTCTCCTGCCTCAGCCTCCAGAGTAGCTGGGATTACAGGCGCTGGCCACCACGCCTGACTAGTTTTCGTATTTTTAGTAGAGATGGGGTTTCACCATGTTGGTCAAGTTGGTCTCAAACTGCTGACCTCGAGTGATCCTCCCGCCTCAGCCTCCCAAAGCACTGGGATTACAGGTCCGGCAATCTCAGTTAATTTGGAAAGTTTATTTTAACAAGACTGAGGACTAGCCGGTGACCCAGCCTCAGGAAGTTCTGACGACTTGGGCCCAAGGTGGTTGGGGCATAGCTTGGTTTTTTACATTTTAGGGAGATATGAGACACCAATCAATATATGTAAGAAATACATTAGTTCCGTCCAGAAAGGTGGAGACAACTCGAAGCAAAGGCCCCCACTGGGCGCTTCCAGGTCACAGAAAGGTGAGACAGATGGTTGCATTCGAGTTTCTGGTAAGTCTTTCCAAAGGAGGCAATCAGAATCTGCATCATCTGTCTCTGTGAGCAGAGGGATGACTGAATAGACTGGGAGGCAGATTTGCCCTGAGTGATTCCCAGCTTGAAGAGGCCCAAGATATTTTCCTTTCCCAAGACTAAACCTGAGTATGCATCAACATAGGACTAGCTAAATGAACTGTATTTACCTCCATACAGTTGATAACCTGTTCACAGATTTATTGGCTACTTGGGTATTCTTTTTGTAAAATATCTGTTCAAATCTTTTTTTTTTTTTCTTTTGAGAAAGAGTCTTGCTCTATCGCCCAGGCTGGAGTGCAGTGGCGCGATCTCAGCTCACTGTGACCTCCACCTCCCAGGTTCAAGCAATTATCTTGCCTCAGTCTCTCAAGTAGCTGGAATTACAGGCACCCGCCACCACACCCAGCTAATTTTTTGTATTTTTAGTGGAGATGGGGTTTCACCATGTTTGGCCACGCTGGTCTCAAACTCCTGCCTCAGGTGATCCACCCTTCTCAGCCTCCCAAACTGGTGAGATTACAGTTGTGAGCCACCATGTCGGCTGTTCAGATCTTTTGAATATTTTTCCATTTACTTATTAATCGTTTTGTTATTGCTTTCTGCAGTTACTTATATAATCTGGACACAAATCCTTTGACAGATACAGGTAACACAAATATTTTCTTCTTCTTTGTAAATTGTCTTTTGACAATTTGAACAACAAAAGTTCTTAATTTTAATATTGTCCAACATATCATTTTTTTTTCTTTTATGCCCCATATTTTATATCTTTTTTAAGAAATGCTGGCCAGGTGTTGTGGCTCACGTCTGTAATCCCAGCACTTTGGGAGGCCAAGGTAGGCGGATCATGAGGTCAGGAGTTCGAGACCAGCCTGACCAATGTGTTGAAACCCTGTCTCTACTAAAAATACAAAAATTAGCCGGGCATGGTGGTGCGTGCCTGTAATCTCAGCTACTCAGTGTCATGCGCGTCCGTGTGAAGAGACCACCAAACAGGCTTTGTGTGAGCAACATGGCTGTTTATTCACCTGGGTGCAGGCCGGCTGAGTCTGAAAAGAGAGTCAGCGAAGGGAGATAAGGGTGGGGCCGTTTTATAGGATTTGGGTAGGTAAAGGAAAATTCCGGTCAAAGGGGGGTTCTCTGGTGGGCAGGAGTGGGGGTCACAAGGTGCTCAGTGGGGGAGCTTTTTGAGCCAGGATGAGCCAGGCACAAGATAATGTCATCACTTAAGGCCAGGTCCAGCCATTTTCACTTCTTTTGTGGTGGAATGTCATCAGTTAAGGCGGGGCAGGGCATTTTCACTTTTGTGATTCTTCAGTTACTTCAGGCCATCTGGGCATATACAGGCAAGTCACAGGGGATGCAATGGCTTGACTTGGGCTCAGAGGCCTGACACTCAGGAGGCTAAGGCAGGAGAAAGAACCGCTTGAATCCGGGAGGTAAAGGTTGCAGTGAGATCGTGCCACTGCATTCCAGCCTGGGCGACAGAGCAGAGACTCCGTCTCAGGAAAAAAAAAAAAAAGAAAAGA
The DNA here is from genome assembly GCF_000951045.1 of Mandrillus leucophaeus. NCBI lineage: Eukaryota > Metazoa > Chordata > Mammalia > Primates > Cercopithecidae > Mandrillus > Mandrillus leucophaeus. The sequence goes on along the minus strand of NW_012100654.1, from coordinate 5,283,302 downwards.
AAAGAAAAGAAAAGAAAAAGAAACAAAAGAAATGCTGACTTACTCCACAGTCATAAAGATATTCTCTTATGTTTTCCTCTAAAGACTTTTTTTTTTACTTGAACATTTAGATAGGCAATCTATATAGAAATTATTTTTGTGTATGTTGTAAAATAAGGGTCAAAATAACTTGGGGGATGTGGATATTCAAATGGTGTTTATTTATTGAAATGATCCTCATATCCTACATTGTATTGCAGCATCATCTTTGTTATAAACATTATGTGTGTGAGTCATTTTCTGAACCCTGTGTTCGTTGGTTGCCCTATGTATCTGTGTCAATTCCACTCTGATATAACAACTATAGCTTTAAAATAGGTCTTAGATTGGGTAATTCAATCCTACACCGTTATTCTTTAAGATTGACTTTGCTATCCTTGGCTCTTTGCACTTCCAAGTTGACTTTAAAAAGTCAACTTGTCAATGTCTATACTCACAAAACCTGCTGGAATTTTGTTTTAGAACTGTAGAATGTTTTGAGAAATGTTGACATCTTTATAATATGAGCTTTCCAAATCATAAGCATGGTAAGTTTCCATTTATTTAGATCTTCTTCAATTTCTTTCAGTCAAATTTTATAATTTTTAATATTGAGTTCTAGATCTTTTGTTAGATTTATTCCTAAATCTATTTATATAAATAAATATATAAATATATTCCTTAAATTTCCCTTTTCTATTTCTTTGTGACTGATGTTTGATACAATTTATTTTTGTGTATTTTAATTTAGAGAACGTGTTAAATATATGTTCCCTTTTAATTTCATATTTTCCTCTTCTCTCTGACTATATTAGATTCTATTAACTTAGAGCAGCAGTCTACTTTTATGTATATATAACTGTAAAACTTTATCATATGTCATAATAAGTGTTTTCTGATGTCGTAATCACTAAGGACACAAATATTCTTTACTCATCACTGATACCTAGATTCTTTCACTTTTATTGTTGTTTGTCTCAGAATAGTTGGTGCACATTTCTGTCTGGGAGGTGCTTTCTCTTTTATCTTTTCCCTTTCTCCTTCTATCTGATGTTAGCAAAATAATAGGATATAAGAGCCATCTTACTATTACATAAATGGCTCAAGATTATGCCTTGGGAGCCTAGGATTCCAGTCCTTGCTTTGTCCCTTCTGAGTTCCTCTGAAATATCCTTCAGGCTAGAATAGGAGAGAATTTAAGACCAGTGTTTCCCAAATTCCTAGCATAAGAATTGCTAGAGATGCTCGTTGAAAACAAACATTCTTAGATCCCTACTGAGATCTACTGAATTAGAATTTCCAAGGGAAAATGATTCTTATCCTTAGGGAAGTTTCACTTACACAGGATGAGATTAAGATTCCTTCCATCTCTGATATTATCTGACTCTGTGAATACTATCATTGTATTGCCATAATCAAAAGAAGAATTTTCTCTAAACAAAGGAGTGTCAGAAAACCACTGTCAATACTCCAAAGTTTAGTATTTGGTGTACCTATGAGCACAAATAAATTGATACATTGCATACAGGTGCTATTCAATCTACTCTGCCAGATCAAGGAAAGCCAATGACATAAGAGGATCTTCAAGGCATCTGTGCCTTTGCTAGTTAACTTGACTAGTAACTTCTGACCATTTATTTTGCATCCAAAGTCATTAACCAAACCAAGTCAGAAATGGCAGTGCTCCTGAAAGAATAACTATAGCTTAATCATTAATGCCACAGTCAGAAATGAAGCTGGACTCTTCTTTGGGTAAAGGTTGGTGGGAGACAGTAGAAACGAGGAGTGTAATAGAAGCTGAGAAGATATGGTCAAAGTCTGAGTTAAAGTTTAGAGAGGAAAAGATAGAGTTTATCCTGGCCCTATTTGTCAATAAATTATTCAAATAGTTAATGTAAAAATTTTGTGAGGGATATAGTTATAGGTTTTCTGTCTTGTATTTTCAAATACAATAATTCATTCTGATGTTGCCTGACCTTGTTTATTTAGTCTTCAATTTTTCTTATTTCTTTTATAGCTCTCTAGTCTTTCTTTTCCCTTTTCGTTTGACAAATAACTAGAGGGGCACCATGCTCTTTTGTTATTCTTTTACTTCTTTGGCTTAACAAAAATAACACGGCATAAAATGAACCTAGCATTATCATGTTTGTTTTTGTTCCTCTTCTGATAAGGACTAAATATATAATTAAGGAAAATGGTGTTCACAACAGTACCTAGAAAATAACTGGTTCACAATTTTTGCTCAAATTAAATTTTATTTGTTAAATGAAAGAATAGATCAATCTTGAAGTGAGAAAATGAAAATGCAAGGAATGACTTTAGCAAAGAAGAAAAATGGTTCCCAAATGTACATCACCAATCCTTTTCTCTCATTTTCTTTAGCCCCGCCTCTTTAATTGCTTATAGGCTATTTCTAGCTGAAGTTTTATGATGCTGAAAACAAAGGTCACCTTCCTTTCTTTTCTTCTCTTTTCTTTTCTTGTCTTGTCTTCCTTCCTTCCTTCCTTCTTTTCTTTTCTTTCGAGTCTCACTCTGTCACCCAGGCTGGAGTGCGGTGGTGGGGTCTCGGCTCACTGCAACCTCTGCCTCCTGAGTTCAAGCGATTCTCCTGCCTCAGCCTCTGGAGTAGCTGGGACTACAAGCGTGTGCCACCACACCCAGCTAATTTTTGTATTTTTAGTAGAGATGGGGTTTCACTATGTTGGCCAGGCTAATCTTGAACTCATGACCTTGTGATCCACCCACCTCAGCCTCCCAAAGTGCTGGGATTACAGGTATGAGCCACCACACCCAGCCAAAACTCACCATCTTTCTTATCTCCCAAATTCAGTTTTATGATGGCTTTCCTTCTTCAATTCATTTTAATCCTCTGCATTCCTACATTCCATTTATGTAACCTCCATACCTGAATAATGACTGATACTAACTCCACTTTTTCCAGCTGTCATGGCATAGTGAAAATTACAGATCTGCCACTTACTGGACAGGTACTTTGAACAAATTCCTTAACCTCTGGGAACATTACTTTCTGTAAAATGGAGATAGTAATATGAATTAGGATAAATATACATGTTATATAGACATACAACATATATGTAATTCATATATATTAACCTTTCAATAGTAGATATTCAATAAATTACAGCTATTGTTACCCTGAAATCAGTTTTTCTTTCTTTTTTTTCTTTCTTCTTTTTTTTTTTCTTTCTTTTTTTTTTTTTTTTCTTTTTTTTGAAATGGAGTCTCACTCTTGTTGCCCAGACTGGAGTGCAATGGTGCAATCTCGGCTCACTGCAACCTCCGCCTCCTGGGTTCAAGTGATCCTCCGGCCTCAGCCTCCGGAGTAGCTGGGATTACAGGTGCCTGCCACCACACCCGGCTAATGGTTTTTTTGTATTTTTAGTAGAGACGGGGTTTCACCATATTGGCCAGGCTAGTCTTGAATTCCTGACCTAAAATGATCCGCCTGCCTGGGCCTTCCAAAGTGCTGGGATTACAGGCGTGAACCACCGCGCCCAACCTTGATATCAGTTTTTCAATCTGTGCTTGAGGTGTTGTGTTCTTAACTATCTTGTACTCCTTTGCAAAGATAATATTTCTTAAACATAGATTTTCTAATCAGTTCTCTAGCATTGTTTCATTCCATCTTTGGCATGTTTTCACTTTGCTGTGCTGTACTTTTACACATTCTTTTTAACTATAGCTTCCTGCTTTGCTCTGGATCAGGAAGCGATTGAAGCTGACACCCACAGAGTTAAACTCAGTTGCTGAAGCCACCAGCTCCCCCTCCCAGTCCTCCTTTTCAGAGTAGGCTGGCAGCTGTCCTAACTGCCTGCTAAAGCCAAATGCTTGAGGAGAGAGAGAAAGGAGCCAGCCATGAATTCTTTCCAGAAAAATGAGTCCAAGGAAACTCTTTTTTCACCTGTCTCCATTGAAGACGTACCACCTCGACCTCCCAGCCCTCCAAAGAAGCCATCTCCGGTGAGTCCTTAGATTCAATCCTGCCTCTGACAGGAATGGCCTCCCTCTTTTGGCTCTCTTCCTTGGGCTCCGGAGCTTCAAGCTGAGCTGTATTAGGGTATTAAAATGATTCTCTCTTGGATTTAGAATTCACCTGAAACCAAATCTAAACAGAAGCTTCCTTTACATAAGAAGACAAAGCAGCAGGAAGAGGTAGTCAAATTTCTTCAGTTGGGATCCAGGGACTTGATGAATTTCATTGCATATTCTGTTTCCCTGGGGGGAAAAAGCAATTTGAATGTCCAGGGAAACTTGGCAAGCATTCTTGTCTGGAGAACTATGTGTGATTGTTCTTTCTTTACCAATATAAAAACTCTGCTCTTAGTTCTCCCTATGTGCAGAGCCTTCTGTTGAACACTAATGGAAGTTTCAGAATAGATCCAATCTCTGTTACTATGTGTTCCCAGTTTATTGTGGGAGATAGGGCAGAAAAACAGAGAAGTAATAGCAATGTTTTGCATTTATAAACTTGCTAAAGCACTTCTAAACTCATCATCTCAGTCAATTCTTACATTAAAATTCTGTAAGTGGGGAGGATATAGTAATGATAGCCAAAATTTACTGAGTTCTTACTGTGGGCCAAAAGGTGATGTTATTCTCATTTCTTCAGAATAACAGAACAGAGGATTTGAGACAGGTGTAGTGACAATGCCAGTATCAGTATGTTAACATAGCCAGTGGCAGTGTTGCCTAACTAGTGACAGTGTGTCAGCTAAACTCCAGATTGCATAATTCTCAAGCTGTGAGCTGCAAAGGTAAGAAGCCCAGTTCACTGTATGTTTCAAACAAGTTATTTTAAAATGTTAAAATATATTAATATTTAGGAGAGTCGTTTATATATATCCCTAGGGTTAAAAGAATAATACATTACTTTATTATTTTGCCTATTTTTTTTAGTTAATGATATCTCTTCTGGTCCCAAAGAATTTAGGGCTACTTATGAAGATGTATATATTTCTCACGAAATGAGGCAATATAAATCTTATAAGATTTGACAGTACCGAGGACAGATACCTCTATGTCTCTTCTCATGTTAGTTGGTCTATTGTAATAGATAGGGAATTAAAATAAAACATAACATTCCTTATAGTCTGACTGATATATTACGTGAAAAAACATAATTCTTTTAATGTCCAGTAGGATTATCATGAAAATGTTATAGAATCTCTTTAGTAGGAAGAGTAGACATTTAATTTTACAGGATTTAAGAACTCTGCCTAAAGTCAAGATGATCAATTAGCTTACCCTTAGGAATCTCTGCCCTCCATGTTGGGCTCTGTGCCTGACTCCAGCAGCCTCTGAAGTAGAAGCTATCATATTGCCAGGATTCCTCCCAGCATGGCAAACAGAACAGCTGGGGACAAGAGGGGTCAGTCCCCAGAGTGGAGCTAAGCAGAGACTGACATCTGAATCTCACTGCTTGGATATCAGGTATTCCATAGGCTATCTCTTTATTCTGTTCCTAGGAAGTAAATATGACCATTCTTCTGCCCCAGAGCCCTAGACTTTTCATTTAGTAGTTGTGGGAAGATGAGCAGGTCCTGATGTCTAGGATAAAGGAATATTTGAGCAAGTCCATGTAAAATAAACAAGAAACAAAATAATATTCAGATTAGCTTCTATTATTTCTAAATCAGTAACGTAAGCACTTTTAGTGTTATAATAGGTGTGTCATGAAGACTAGAGACCATTGATCCATTACCTACCATGACAATTTGAAATAAATGAATTTTTCAGTTGTGAAGAAATCTAATTGTTGAAACAGGGGAAAACAGCTCATGCTTGAATCGTTGCTTTCTTGTTGAATAGAAAATCTGTGGCTCCAACTATCCACTGAGCATTGCCTTCATTGTGGTGAATGAATTCTGCGAGCGCTTTTCCTATTATGGAATGAAAGGTAATTTTGTGTCCAAGAGTCCTACCTACTGTCTCCCACTCACCCTCACCCCATGTTTGTGACAGCCTGGTCTCTTTATATGCACTTATTTCCCTAGTCCACTCTTTCTGCCTTGGTCCAAATCGATCCTTTACTTTGGCCAAGACTTCCAATAAATCTCTCATAGGATTTCACCTAATATATAGGCCAAGATCAGAAAGGCCTGAGAGAAACCAGAACACAGACTGTGAGAATGTAAGTGGGTAGAGCTGGACATGATGGCATGTGCCTGTAGCCCCAACTACTTGGGAGGCTGAAGCAGGAGGATTGCTTGGGCCCAGGAGTTCAAGGTTATCGGGCACCTGTAATTGTGCCAGTGAATGGCCACTGCACTCCAGCCTGGGCAACATAGCAAGAACCCATCTCTGAAAAAAAAAAAAAAAAGTGGGGAAGCTCTTATTATCTGAGTTACATTTTTCCATACCTGTTCCTCAGGTATGAGCTAACAGCTCTTGGCTAAGAGCTCATACCTGAGGAACAGGTATGAAGAATGGAATTCAGATGAGAGCTCTCATCATCTTGTTGCTGGGAAGGAGAGGAGAGCGAAGGGATGTTGGAAGCACCATGTTATGTTCATGGTTGGCCTAAATGATGCTAGAGGTGCACATAGACTGAAGGGAGGAGTATTATATTTGTATGTTCAACATAGTCCCATTCACTCCCACAACTCCCATGGGGCCCTGCTTCTACTGCCTGGCAGTCACTTCTCAGTCATGCCACTGATGGGAGTACTGAAGGCCAAAATCACCTTATAAAGACCAGAGATTAAATATTTTTTTTTTCCATAAATCGCTTTAGGCCGGGCGCGGTAGCTTACTCCTGTAATCCCAGCACTTTGGGAGGCCGAGGCAGGCGGATCACGAGGTCAGGAGATTGAAACCATCCTGGCTAACACGGTGAAACCCCGTCTCTATTAAAAAGAATACAAAAAACTAGCCGGGCGTTGTGGCGGGCGCCTGTAGTCCCAGCTACTCCGGAGGCTGAGGCAGGAGAATGGCATGAACCGGGGAGACAGAGCTTGCAGTGAGCCGAGATCGCGCCACTGCACTCCAGCCTGGGCGACAGAGCGAGATTCCATCTAAAAAAAAAAGTCACTTTAATGCATCTGTCTTGTTTTTTCTCCCCACACCCCTTTTTTTCCCCACTACAGCTGTGCTGATCCTGTATTTCCTGTATTTCCTGCACTGGAATGAAGATACCTCCACATCTATATACCATGCCTTCAGCAGCCTCTGTTATTTCACTCCCATCCTGGGAGCAGCCATTGCTGACTCATGGTTGGGAAAATTCAAGTAAGGAAATGGGAGGTCACATCCCTACAAGTTTCACAGATTGTGCAGAAGGCTATCACTTCTAACCTGTTGCTTCTGAGCAAGAACATACCTATGTCATGCATGAAAAATAAGAATCTCTGTACATCTGTGTAGTGCGGGAAATTAAAAAAAAAAAAAAAATCTCTATGGCAATAAGGAAAGGCTATTCTTTTCATTATCAGTTTTTCCAATGTGTTTACATCCTCTTCAGTTGCGGTATCTTTTGTTCCTTAAAACTAATTTAAACCTTCCATTCCATAGTTTAATATTAAATCTTCTTCTAATCTTGGTGGAGATAGAAAGTACTATCCACCAGCAAATTTCTAATTTTAGCTGGCTGCGGTGGCTCATGCGTGTAATCCCGGCACTTTGGGAGGCCGAGGCAGGCAGATTGCCTGAGGTCAGGAGTTTGAGACTAGCCTGGCTAACATGGTGAAACCCTGTCTCTACTAAAAAGACAAAAATTAGCCAGGCATGATGGAGGGCGCCTGTAATCCCAGCTACTTGGGAGACTGAGGCAGGAAAATTGCTTGAACCTGGGAAGCAGAGGTTGCAGCGAGCCAAGATCGCGCCACTGCACTCCAGCCTGGGCAACAGAAGAAGACTCTGTCTCAAAAAGAAAAAAAAAAAAATCGAATTTTAGATGCTTTTAATGTGGTTATTTGATACTTTCTCCCATCTCTTCTCCAGATTGAGTCATCCCATCTCCTTTAGGATCTTTATGAGTGTCTCTTTTCAGCTCTTTTGCCATCTATTTCTCTTCTTTAACATCTTTTTGTAGTTTCCTTCCTACGAATCTAATATTTTCATGAGTTAGACTATTGGTTCATTCAGTTCAGTATCTTTTAAGTCCCTGAACATAGCACCAAGAGATACAACATGGTATAATGTTATAGTTGTCCCCTATAACATTATCCTGATAAGCTAGAAATGGATTGTGGATATCCACTGCTCAATTATTTTCTATGGACCTGTCATTTGTCTAAAAGAGCATTTCTCAAAGGGCATTCTGTTCAAAACTATAAAATATAATGAGTTATGAGGGAAAATAAAGCTCTTGTGGTCAAACAAGTTTGGAAACTGTTAGGCTGAGCAAAGCTAAAAATGTTCCCTTACTGCATGACTTCTTATAGCCTTAAGTATGCTAATATGAACTATAAAATCTCTGCAGAAGGTGGTAGTATGTAGTGTTTCCCAAACTAATGTGACTATGGAATATTTTTTCTGGATATTTTGTAGACCTAGTGTTCCAAGGAATTCTCTTTAGTAAACAGTGGTTTATAGCTTACTTTGGCCTATATATGTTCATTATTCTAAAAGTGTTTAATCAGCACCTAATATATATCTATAGACGTAACACAGTACTGAACAGTTTCTTGACTTGGGAGAGGAATGGTGGGTGAGTAGCTGAGATCTACATTTGCTACATATGTAGTAGTAGTCACCAAAGTTATCTAGATATGAGATTGGCACTACTTGCAGAATAAAAAGTGCAATCCATAGTCTATTTATTCAGTTGTAGAAGAAAGATTCATATACATGACATACCACTTTTATTTATTTTAAAAATAATTTCCTTTAAGATTGAAGAAGCACAGTTACAGGATTTGATGAGCAATTGTTTCCTGGTTAATTCAGAGAAAATTTAAGAACCTCCACTTGTGCCCTCAAGTCAATCCTTCTTGATGTATTTATTATTGTTTTTAATTTATTTTTATTGGGGTATAACTTACATAAAGTACACAAATTCAGAAGCCTTAACTGTACCACCTTGATCAGTTTTTATATATGTATCACCATCACCTAGATCACTCTCCCTAGGGTCTCTGTACCCTCACTATTCCCCTCTCTCGCCTTCAAATTCTCCCAAAGAACTAGAGTCTTTTCCTGCAACCAGAAGCAGGTGCAAATCTCTAATAGTTTTAAATGAACAAAACTCATCTTGACTCTTCTTTTCCTATCATTTTTCTCTTATTACCATTAACCCCATGTTATAAAAATAATCCTCTGTGTGTGCTGCCTTTCTCACTCTTCATTATCACCTCTTATGGTAGAGTAATATAATGTAATGCAATATAATCCAATTCAATTTAACTTGATTTGACCCAATTTAATTCAATAAATGTTTATTGAGCACTTTCTATTTGTCCAAGGAACCATGGAGGATGAAGAGGTGAATTACACGTACTATCTAATTCATATTGTTCATATTCAAATAGCTTTAATACAGAGCATATTGTAGTACAATAAGGTATACTATAAATCATCTTTTTTCCTATTGAAATTACTCCCTAAGATCACTGGTAAGGATTTATTCATTAATAAATTCCAGTGGTCTTTTCTAAATTCTTACTCATTTTGAACTTGTTATTAACATTTCAGCCTGTTTATCATTTCTATGAAACTCCCTGGCCTTCTCTACAGTATATTTTTCTTACTCTCGTCCTCTTGTATCTTTTCTTATTTATCTGGCTTCTCTTTTGCCTCTTGTTTACTTCACTCTTTCCTGAGTATAAGCATTTTCCCAGGTTATAACTTTTACCCTCTTCTCTTTCTCTAGATTCTTCCTTAGCAAATTCTGTGGTGTTGATATTAGCTATATGCAGATGGCTCCTCAAATTCCAGTGAATTACATATTGGCATTCACCTCTTGGATTGTCCTAACTCCCCAGATCTGTTCTTTGTTCTGGCTTCCCTACATTCCTACATTCAATCAGTTATCAAATTCTACCAATTCTGTTTGCCACAATCTCTCTCACATTTATCCTTTTTTCAGCACAAAATCCACTGCATTAGTTGCCATCACCCAGTTTTGGTCTTCATTGTCTCAATGTCTTTAAATTGAGATATTAAAATGGACATCTAAAATGTTTTTACTGCTTCCGATCTCTTTTTCCTACAATTCAGCATATACACTACTGCCAAATTGATCTTCCTAAAAGAAATTCTGATCACATTACTACTCTGCTCAGCAATTTCTGGTGACTATTAAATCACTGTCTACTAATCTCACTCCAACTGACTTTTCTGTGCTTATTGTCATACTTATCTCCTTTCAAGAGTGGCCACTAGAGGAAAATTTAATACTAATATTTCTGTAATCATATCCAATGAGATCTCTTTTTCATGTCTGCTTGCATTGTTTCTGCTTCATGGAAACCCCTTCTTCTCCATCCTTTCATGTCCAAACCCTTTAAGGCTCACTCAAATACCACCTATGCTATGTAGTATTCTCTGCCCCCTCATCTTTTACTATAGCCAGAAGTAATCTAGTGTTTTTTGAATTCTTTGTTTTCTCACCCTTATATGACATTTACTAAACTCTATCTTATTATAGTTATTTAATTATTTATATATGAATCTGATATCTTCTTTCAAACACCTAAAGGACAAAGTCATTTATATATATTTTTCCCCACCCACCCCATTTATATATTATATAAACATATATAATGTGTATAATATGTAAGTATATAATATTTAAGTATATATATAATATATATATTTTTTGTCATTGAGACAAAGTCACACTCTGTCGCCCAGGCTGGAGTGCAGTGATGCAATCTCGGCTCACTGCAACCTCTGCCTCCCAGGTCCAGGCGATTCTCCTGCCTCAGCCTCCTGAGTAGCTGGGATTATATGCATGTGCCACCATGCCCGGCTAATTTTCGTATTTTCAATAGAGATGAGATTTCACCATGTTGGCTAGTCTGGTCTCGAACTCTTGACCTCAAGTGGTCCACCCACCTCCCTCTTCCAAATTGCTGGGATTACAAGTGTGAGCCACTGTGCCCAGCTGTGATTTATATTTTTATGCGAGAGCACGTAGAATAGTGCCTAGCACGTAGCAGGCCCACAGTAACTCTTTGAATTCATAAATTTATTCACCCTCTGACCCTCAAATGTAGCCACATACTGCAGGTAGATGTAGACAGGCATGAAGGTTACTTTTATTTTATTGTGGGTATTGTGGTTGCTTTTTATTTTTATTTTTTATTTATTTATTTTTTGAGAAAGAGTCTCACTCTGTCTCCCAGGCTGGAGTGCAGTAGCGCGTCCACTCACTGCAAGCTCTGCCTCTCGGATTCACACCATTCTCCTGCCTCAGCCTCCCAAGTAGCTGGGACTACAGGTGCTGGCCACCATGCCCGGCTAATTTTTTTGTATTTTCAGTAGAGACAGGGTTTCACCGAGTTAGCCAGGATGGTCTCGATCTCCTGACCTCGTGATCTGCCTGCCTCGACCTCCCAAAGTGCTGGGATTACAGGCGTGAGCCACTGCGCCCGGCCTGTGGTTGCTTTTTAAATAAGAAAACTTGGGGGTGATTGGTATCTCTTTCACAAAGGGAGTAGTTTGAGAAAACATGGATAACTTGTTCTCCTGTAGTCATATTTGTGTGTGTGTGCGTGTGCATGTGTGCATGTTAACATATACAAACAGATGATAACAGCAACAAAAGAGAGTAAGTACTTAAAACTACCCTTCCTTAAGTTGGAAAATCAGAAAAAAGACAAGACTCTTCCTTTACTATCTTCTCTAATTTGAACCTGTAGCCTATTTTCTTCATTTGCTAGAGGAAAATGGATAGATTTTTATTTCAAACCGTTAAGTTCTTCCCCACCTCTCATATGTTTCTCTGCCTGAGTATGTGTTTGTGTGTGTGTGTGTGTGTGTGTGTGTGTGTGTATGGTGTGTTTACTTTTATTCAGGTGTTACCTTGAGGGTGAAAAACCTTCTATAACATTAGAAAGATTGTTCAAACCCTGAAGTGCAATTTCCTGAATTTAGTAAACAACTTCTATTAAAAATCTTTCCTCTCTTTGCTATCCCAGAATAATAGATTTGTTAAGAGGAAATGGGCATCCAGAGTCCCTGACTCTTGTTTAAGGAACTCCCTATGCCAGGAAAGAAGTGATTCTTCCTTCAGAGCTACACACAGGAAAGACTAATCAATAGGTACACAGTGGGAAAACAAAAATTATTAGACATGCATATTGGTTTCTCAAGGATGCTATTTGTAGTGTCAAGTTGGTTTTAAGAAAGGAAAACACTTTTAGTCATAGTTCCTAGATTTTATATGCTATTACCCAGGCTCATCGGTTTTGATTTTTGACCTGGGCAATCACTTAGAACCACTCTCTTAAAGGTGTTTATCATGCTTTTATAAAAAATTTTAATTTAATTTCAATTTTTATTTTTTATTATACTTTAAGTTCTAGGGTACATGTGCACAACGTGCAGGTTTGTTACATAAGTATACATGTGCCATATTGGTTTGTTGCACCCACGAACTCACCACTTACATTAGTATTTCTCCTAATGCTATCCCTCCCCTGGCCCCCACACCCTACGACAAGCCCCCATGTGTGATGTTCCCCGCCCTGTGTCCAAGTGTTCTCATTATTCAGATCCCACCTATGAGTGAGAACATACGGTGTTTGGTTTTTTGTTCTTGTGATAGTTTGCTCAGAATGATGGTTTCCAGCTTCATCCATGTCCCTGCAAAGGACATGAACTCATCCTTTCTTATGGTTGCATAGTATTCCATGGTGTATATGTACCACATTTTCTTAATCCAGTCTATCATTGATGGACATTTGGGTTGGTTCCAAGTCTTTGCTATTGTGAATAGTGCTGCAATAAACATACATGTGCATGTGTCTTTATAGTAGCATGATTTATAATACTTTGGGTATATACCCGGTAATGGGATGACAGGGTCAAATGATATTTCTAGTTCTAGATCCCTGTTTTCCACAATAGTTGAATTGGTTTACACTCCCACCAACAGTGTAAAAGCATTCCTATTTTTGCACATCCTCTCCATCATCTGTTGTCTCCTGCCTTTTTAATGATTGCCATTCTAACTGGTGTGAGATAGTATCTCATTGTGGTTTCGATTTTCATTTCTCTGATGACCAGTGATGATGACCTTTTTTTCACGTGTCTGTCGGCTGCTGAAATGTCTTCTTTTGAGAAGTATCTGTTCATACACTTTGCCCACTTTTTCATGGTGTTGTTTGTTTTTTTTTCTTGTAAATTTGTTTAAGTTCTTTGTAGATTCTGGATATTAGCCCTTTGTCAGATGAG
>NW_012100654.1:5253163-5268332 GCF_000951045.1 Mandrillus leucophaeus | reverse complement strand
TCTATTCAGAGATTCAACTTCTTCCTGGTTTAGTCTTGGGAGGGTGTATGTGTCCAGGAATTTATCCATTTCTTCTAGATTTTCTAGTTTATTTGCATAGAGGTGTTTACAGTATTCTCTGATGGTAATTTGTATTTCTATGGGATTGGTGGTGATATCCCCTTTATCATTTTTTATTGTGTCGATTTGATTCTTCTCTCTTTTCTCTTTATTAGTCTTGCTAGCAGTCTATCAATTTTGTTGATCTTTTCAAAAATCCAGCTCCTGGATTCATTGGTTTTTTGAAGGGTTTTTTGTGTCTCTATCTCCTTGAGTTCTGCTCTGATCTTAGTTGTTTCTTGCCTTCTGCTAACTTTTGAATTTGTTTGCTCTTGCTTCTCTAGTTCTTTTAATGGTGATGTTAGGGTGTCAATTTTAGATCTTTCCTACTTTCTCTTGTGGGCATTTAGTGCTATAAATTTACCTCTAAACACTGCTTTAAATGTGTCCCAGAGATTCTGGTATGTTGTGTCAATTTGGCTTTCAACATTTGAAAGCCAATGTTCTCATTGGTTTCAAAGAACATCTTTATTTCTGCCTTCATTTCATTTTTACCTAGTAGTCGTTTAGAAGCAGGTTGTTCAGTTTCCATGTAGTCATGTGGTTTTGAGTGTGTTTCTTAATCCTGAGTTCTAATTTGATTGCACTATGGTCTGAGAGACAGTTTGTTGTGATTTTTGTTCTTTTACATTTGCTGAGGAGTGCTTTACTTCCAACTATGTGGTCACTTTTGGAATAAGTGCCATGTGGTACTGAGAAGAATGTATATTCTGTTGATTTGGAGTGGAGAGTTCTGTAGATGTTTATTAGGTCCACTTGGTGCAGAGCTGAGTTCATGTCCTGGATATCCTTGTTAACCTTCTGTCTCATTGATCTGTCTAATATTGACAGTAGGGTGTTAAAGTCTTCCATTATTATTGTGTGGGAGTCTAAGTCTCTTTGTAGGTCTCTAAGGACTTGTTTTATGAATCTGGGTGCTCCTGTAGTGGGTGCATATATATTCAGGATAGCTAGGTCTTCTTGTTGAACTGATCCCTTTACCATTATGTAATGGCCTTCCATGTCTCTTTTGATCTTTGTTGGTTTAAAGTCTGTTTTATCAGAGACTAGGATTGTACCCACTGCTTTTTTTTGCTTTCCATTTGCTTGGTAGATTGGGTAGATCTTCCTCCATCCCTTTATTTTTAGCCTATGTGTGTCTCTGCACTTGAGATGGGTCTCCTGAATACAGCACACTGATGGGTCTTGATTCTTTATGCAATTTGCCAGTCTGTGTCTTTTAATTGGGGCATTCAGCCCATTTACATTTAAGGTTAATATTGTTATGTGTGAATTTGATCCTGTCATTATGATGTTAGCTGGTTACTTTGCCTGTTAGTTGATGCAGTTTCTTTCTAGCATTGATGGTCTTAACAATTTGGCATGTTTTTGCAGTTGCTGGTACCGGTTGTTCCTTTCCACATTTAGTGCTACCTTCAGAAGCTCTTGTAAGGCAGGCCTGGTAGTGACAAAATCTCTCAGCATTTGCTTGTCTGTAAAGGATTTTATTTCTCCTTCACTTATGAAGCTTAGTTTGGCTGGATATGAAATTCTGGGTTGAAAATTCTTTTCTTTAAGAGTGTTTAATTCCCCCACTCTCTTCTGGCCAATAGATCTGCTGTTAGTCTGATGGGCTTGCCTTTGTGGGTAACCTGACATTTCTCTCTGGCTGCCCTTAACATTTTTTCCTTCATTTCAACTTTGGTGAATCTGACAATTAGGTGTCTCGGGGTTGTTCTTCTCAAGGAGTATCTTTGTGGTGTTCTCTGTACTTCCTGAATTTGAATGTTGGCCTCCCTCGCTAGGTTGGGGAAGTTGTCCTGGATAATATCTTGAAGAGTGTTTTCCAACTTGGTTCCATTCTCCCTGTCACTTTCAGGTACACCAATCAAATGTAGATTTGGTGTTTTCACATAGTACTATATTCTTGGAGGCTTTGTTCATTTCTTTTTACTCTTTTTTCTGTAAACTTCTCTTCTTGTTTTATTTCATTCGTTTGATGTTCAATCACTGATACCCTTTCTTCCACTTGTTTGAATTGGCTATTGAAGCTTGTGCATACATCACATAGTTCTCATGCCATGGTTTTCAGCTCCATCAGGTCATTTAAGGTCTTCTCTACAGTGTTTATTTTAGTTAGCCATTCATCTAATCTTTCCCAAGTTTTTTAGCTTCCTTGTAATGGGTTCAAACATCCTCCTTTATCTTCGAGAAGTTTATTATTACCAACCTTCTGAAGCCTACTTCTGTCAGTTCATCAAAATCATTCTCCGTCCAGCTTTGTTCCATTGTTGGCAAGGAGCTGCAATCCTTCGGAGGAGAACAGGTGCTCTGGTTTTTAGAATTTTCAGCTTTTCTGCTCTAGTTTCTCCCCATCTTTGTGGTTTTATCTACCTTTGGTCTTTGATGCTGGTGACCTACAGATGTGGTTTTGGTGTGGATGTACTTTCTGTTGATGTTGATGCTATTTCTTTCTGTTTGTTAGTTTTCCTTCTAACAGTCAGGTCCCTCAGCTGCAGGTCTGTTGGAGTTTGCTGGAGGTCCACTCCAGACCCTGTTTGCCAGGTATCACCAGTGGAGGCTGCAGAACAGCAAATATTGCAGAACAGAAAACATTGCTGCCTGATCCTTCCTCTGTAAGCTTCGTCCCAGAGGGGCACCTGCCTGTATGAGGTGTCAGTCAGTCCCCACTGAGAGATGTCTCCCAGTTAGGCTACATGGGCTTCAGGGACCCACTTGAGGAGGCAGTCTGTCCTTTCTCAGAGCTCAAAAATCATGCTGGGAGAACCACTGCTGTCTTCACAGCTGTCAGACAGGGACGTTTAGGTCTGCAGAAGTTTCTGCTGCCTTTTGTTCCACTATGCCCTGACCCCAGAGGTGGGGTCTATGGAGGCAGCAGGCCTTGCAGAGCTGTGGTGGGCTCCATCCAGTTCAAGCTTCCCTGGCTGCTTTGTTTACCTACTCAAGCCTCAGCAATGGCAGATGCCCCCTCCCCCTGCTAGGCTGCTGCCTTGCGGGTCAACCTCAGACTGCTGCACTAGAAGTGAGCAAGGCTCCGTGAGCATGGGACCCACTGAGCCAGGCGCAGGATATAATCTCCTGGTGTGCCATTTGCTAAGATCATTGGAAAAGCACAGTATTTGGTTGGGAGTGTCCCGATTTTCCAGGTACAGTCTGTCATGGCTTCCCTTGGCTAGAAAAGGGAAATCCCCCAACCCCTTGTGCTTCCCGGGTGAGGCGATGCCCCACCGTGCTTTGGCTCACTCTCCATGGGCTACACCCACTGTCCAACCAGTCCCAGTGAGGTGAACCACGTACCTTAGTTGGAAATGCAGAAATCACCATCTTCTGCATCGACCACGCTGGGAGCTACAAACCGGAGCTGTTCCTATTTGGCCATCTTGGAGTTATTATGCTTTTGAATGTCTTCTCCACACTTATCTTTTCTCTTTCTCCCAGTGGGTCTCCATAGTATGTCCTTTCTCCTCTTTTTTGTCTGATCTGAACTGACCTTCTTTTCTTCATGCAAGGTCTCTTCCTCTTCTATCACTACACACTCTCAACCTCTGTATATACCTCTTCTCGGTTCCTAAGCTCCTACTAAAAATGGCTCTGGCTTTTTATATTCTTATGCTGAAATAAAATATATTACTTCTTTCTCTTCCATTTCCTTTTTCCACATTAACTTGTTTGTGATAAAACCAAAGGAATGCTGGGTTATGAGTTAAATATAGAAGCTCTACACCTAACCCTAATACTAATTAAAATGTCACTTTGGGGCCAGGTGTAGTGGCTCATGTCTGTAATCCTAGCACTTTGGGAGGCTGAGGCAGGAGGACTGTTTGAGGCCAGGAGTTTGAGACCAGCCTGGTCAGCATCACAAGACCTCATCTCTACAATAAAAGAAAGTCACTGTTTATTTATTTTTATTTATTTATTTAATTAATTTATTTTTTTATTTCTTTGAGATGGAGTGTCGTTCTGTCTCCCAAGCTGGAGTGCAGTGGTGTGGGATCTTGGCTCACTGCAACCTCCGCCTCCTGGGTTCAAGTGATCTGCCCATCTCAGCCTCCCAAGTAGCTGGGATTACAGGCACGCACCACCATGCCTGGCTAATTTTTGTATTTTTAGTGGAGGTGAGTTTTCACCGTGTTGGCCAGGCTGATCTTGAGCTCTTGACCCCAAGTGATCCATCCACCTCAGCCCTGCAAAGTGCTGGGATTATAGGGGTGAGCCACTGCAACTAGCCCAAAAGTCACTGTTTAGAAATGTCATTTGACCTGTCTGGATTTCAGTTTCTTGATTTGTAAAATTGAAGGATTAGTGAAGTCAACCTAAAGCATTTCTGTGTCCTGTGGTTGGGATTACAATGACCCTAATATCTCATTTCAAATGCAGAATTTTCAGGTCTCTTGACTTCTTGCTCCTCCTATTAGTTTCCTGCCGTTAGTTTCCTCTCTGATATCCTTCATATCTAAACTATTTCCTATGAGGGTTTATTTGTTTTTTGTTTTGTTTTGTTTTTTGTTTTGTTTTGTTTTTTGTTTTGTTTTGTTTTTATCTATAAGGTTGCCTATTTTCCTCCTAAACTACTTATATTTCTGTCATTCATTTAGTCCAAGCTTGTCCAACCTACAGCCTGCAAGCCACATGGAGCCCAGAACAGCTTTGAATGTGGCCCAATACAAATTTGTAAACTTTCTTAAAACATTATGATAATTTTTTTTTTTTAACTCACCAACTATTGTTAGTGTTGGTGTATTTTATGTGTGGCCCAAGACAATACATCTTCCAATGTGGCCCAGGGAAGCCAAAAGATTGGACACCCCTGATTTAGTCCATCAATTCGATACTGATCTTACTACCCAGACTTTATCACTTTGGCTCAAACTCCTTTTTTTCCCCTCTATGATGATCTAAGATAGATAATCTGTTTGGGGTTCATGATAGCTAGCATTTTTTTTCTGTTCCTTTTTATTCCCTTTCTTGCTATTTATTCTTATTACAACAAGGAGAACCTTTCTCTAGAAGATGTTACAAGATCTTTTGGGAAAGCTTGTCCCCTCCCCTGATGTTAATTAGTCCTACATTAGTCACCTAACTTCTTTTTTTTTTTTTTGAGATGGAGTCTTGCTCTCTCACCAGCCTGGAGTGCAGTGGCACCATCTCTTGGCTCACTGTAACCTCTGACTTCCTGGTTCAAACAATTCTCCTGCCTCAGCCTCCCGCATAGCTGGGATTATAGGCGCATGTCCCTATGTCCAGCTAATTTTTGTATTTTTGGTAGAGATAGGGTTTCACCATGTTAGTCGGGATGGTCTCGATCTCCTAACCTCGTGATCCACCTGCCTTGGCCCCACAAAGTGCTGGGATTATAGGCGTGAGCCACCGTGCCCAGCCTAGTTACCTAACTTCCTGCCCCCTACCCACCAGACCCTTTAAGGTCCCTGCCCTAGAAAGCCGACCCAAGGATTAGGCACTTAGAATGAGAAATCCACATCCTGAGAGTTTTGACATCTCCGGCCTCTCTTTGCTATCTTTATTCCATTCTATTCTCTGCATTCCACATTAGCATATAACATCTTAAAAATTGCAGGTGTAAACTGTATAATTTCCAAGGTTCATTATAATGCTAACATTCTACTTGTGTGTAGGAATGCTGGTGTGGTAGTACACATAAGGAATATATGTTGTAGTGTGCCATATTCTAATGTGTGAATCTCTCTATATGTTCTTAGTGGAGTTCCTTATTCTTCTACTTTCTATTTGCTGTTCAAGTTCTTTGAGAAAACAATACAACAGAATGTTCCTTCCAACTGCATGGTTTTCATAACTGGACAGTCTATTCTAAGTCCCTGCCTCCTTTCTTACCCTTGTTAACTTGTCCCTGAAGAAACTGTGGTGAGGATTACAATTAATCCAAGAATCCAAGTTACCCAGGCTGAACCTGAGAGCTTTTTACCTCCCAGTGCTTCTTTAATTTTGAGGAAGTCGTTGGGTTAGCCATTCCTGTTTACTTGAAGTTCTTCCTTGACCCCTCTTGCTCCCTACAGCAAAAGACATTCCTTGAGAAAAACGCCTAAAGTCCAAATATCCTCTTCTACTGGTTCTCCCATTTTAAAACATTATTACTTTTGCTACAAATCCACCTTGTTCTTGTCATGTCCGTACAAAGTAGAGTTTCTCTGTGTATGTGTGAAGTGAGTGGGTAGAAGGAAAGGGGAAGGTGGGTATAGGAAGGGAACTTGAACACTACAGAGTGAAGAATTCCACTCCTTTTTCCTAGTCTGTTTACTTCACTCACCATTATTGTCTCTATTTGGATTTCTCAGATAATTCTTTCCTCCTCCACTCCTTCCTCCTCCTCCTCCATTTATCCCCACACTGAGAACAGTATGAACCCTAAGTCTGTATTATTCAAGTCTCTCAGTTCTGGTTTTAGACTGACTGATTTAGCTCTCTCAACAGGACAATCATCTATCTCTCCTTGGTGTATGTGCTTGGCCATGTGATCAAGTCCTTGGGTGCCTTACCAATATTGGGAGGACAAGTGGTACACACGTGAGTAAAATCATGGAATCAACTAAACTACTTTTCTCAAACATTCGTTACAAATGATTTTCTATTTTAATTACCAGAGATGTCCCTTTATTTCCAATCTACAGTTTTACTACAAAAGAGGTTAAGAAAAACAGTCTTATAACCAGTTGAACTCTTTCCTGCTTTATCTGAGCTCATCTGTTTTTGGGACTTGTGGAATGCCTAGTTAGTATCCTCTTCATATGCTTGAAAATAAACAAAACCTTCACACCCTACATATTCCCTCACCTTTTTATTCATCCATGCAACCATACTTTACCAGGGTTAAAAAAAAAAGTCTATAATGTTTCCTTATAATTAATTGTAGAAGTCATACTCAAAGCTTCGAATATTTACATTTATGTGTAGTTCCATATATTTCAGTTGCTATTGATGTTTATGGGATCAGAGGCATTTGATAAATTCTGATGTCTGTTTGTTCAGTCAGTAGAGAGGATTACAGCTGTTCACGAAGCAGTTTATATGTATTCATGTTATAATGCACCTGTGTGCCTGTGTACATGTATTTATCCTATGAGTTAGAAATTTTGTTTGTTTGTTTGTTTTTAGACAGAGTCTTGCTCTGTTGCCCAGGCTGGAGTACAGTGGGGTGATTTTAGCTCACTGAAGTCTCTGCCTCCTGGGTTCAAGTGATTCTCCCACTTCAGCCTCCCGAGTAGCTGGGATTACAGGTGCCCGCCACCACACCTGGCTGATTTTTGTGTTTTTAGTAGAGATGGGGTTTTACCACATTGACCAGGCTGGTCTTGAACTCCTGACCTCAGGTAATCCACCCGCCTCGGCTTCTCAAAGTGCTGGCGTAGTCTCTGCACCTGGCCTTGATATTTAATAAATACTACTTTCTTATTGGTGTCCTGTCAAATATCTTTGACACTGTTGCTATTAGTTATGATGAATTTGAACATTTTATATATTTTTTTAAATTTTGGTGAGGATATGTGAGATCAGGGTCCTTAAAAGGTCTTTCTGTTGAAGTACTCCTTTGACTAAAACAAGATTGGGAACCAGTGTGTTAACTTTGGAGTTCCTTCAGTATCTGTTTCTATCGGATGCTCATAAGGGGTAAATGGAACTACCAGGGATGAAATCTTCCCACGTAATGCATACTTTCTTGCAGAAGCCAAAGGATCATAAATATGGTAAGTGCCCATGAATACCTCCTAGGAATAAAGGCAAATGGAAAGTACCCATGGGGTAGAAATGTGAAGGGAATCTTTGCCCTTGTACACATTTTTTCCCCTCTGCAGCTATGTAGTCCATCTCTACAGGTGCATTTAGTATCAACATGGTTGGCATTCTCACCTCTCCATTTCAGAGTCCTATCATTAGTCGGCCTGAGTCTAATAGCTTTGGGGACAGGAGGCATCAAACCCTGTGTGGCAGCTTTTGGTGGAGACCAGTTTGAAGAAAAACATGTAAGAATCCTGTTATTTTGTATTTTCAAGAATATAGAGCCAGCATTAACAGTGGTACCTGGCAGGTAGCCATTTGCCAAGATTGAAGTAATCTACTGATCAGATCTTACCTGAGCAGTTGTATTCAATGCTGGATACTGGTCATTAATAGTGAGGAAAACTGAAACAGTTTCAAAGGAAAGAGACCAGGGTGGTAGATTAACTAAAAGGCATGTCTTATTCGGAAAGGTTGAAGGAAACGGGGATGGTTAGTCTGGATACGAACTAAGGAGAATACTATAGCTGCTTATAGATGCTGGAAGGATGTCAGTGATTAAACCTGAGACCAATGAGTGAAAGCCTCCAAGAAGCCAGTGTTTTGCCTGATGGGTGGAAAAACTTCAAACAATTGTTAAGTTTACTCTAACTTGAGGTGTTTAGGAAGAGATATGGTAAGCACTTTGGGAATGGGAGGTGATGAGTAGTATAGAGATGATTTAAGCATCTCATTTTGAGATTCCATGAAAGGGGAAAATGACCAATTGCAAGGAAACATAATGAATGTCTATAGATGAATTTCCCTGGCTGATCATTCCCTCTCTTCCTAAATACTTTCCATTACCAGTAGTGAAAAATAAATGGGCCTCTATGAGAAAGCAGTGACAAATAGGCAAGGAAGTAGTCTATTTCTAGATCTTTCAACATTTCTGGCTTCCTCACTTTTGTTTCCAGTTTTCAGTTTTGTCTGTCTTCATGTATCCATTCCGTCTTCTCTGTTTATCTTTTTTCCAGTTTCTCTTTTTCCCCCTCACCACTTCTCTCTCTCTCTCTCTTTCCCCGCCCCCCTCTCTCTCTCTCTCTCTCTTTCCTTTTCCCTCTTCTACCCTGATATAATGCCTATTATCTCTTTCTGCCTCTGCTATGCTGTCCTGTCTTCTAGTGTTTTTCCCACCTTTCAGGCCATTTGGGTTATTTTATAATCTTTATCTGTCCAAGAGTCCATAGATCATAATTGCTTGCTGACTTTGGAGAAAGAACCAACTTTTGGCAAGTGGGACCCTATGTATGACGAACTATACAAATTAGATGAGTGGAATAAGGTTTAAATTGAAACCAGGAGAGGAAACAAAACACACTATAAATAGACAATGGGGAAGGACTTGTTGTTCTAATGTGGCAGGGAGAGATCTGGGGTGTCAGAATGAAGCATGTCAGTGTATAATGAATGAAACATCAGCAACTTTATTTGAAAGTTGTTTCATTTGATAACTGCTCCACAAAGATATTTCACTTAGTAGGACGAATCCGCCTCCAGGTTTCTACTAGCCACTTCTAAGCCTGCTGATTTCTTTTTAGACTCTCTGGCAGATCTCCCTTAAGCACTAGGTGAACTATCCTGCTTCATTAACAGTTGACTCTACTGTCCTATGTTCTGGTACTATTCCTACCATACACTCCCACCACAAAATCTATTATTTAACTAAATCAGGCATTCACTTAGTTAATACAGTCAATAAACATTTATCGAGTCCCTAATATATGTCAGATGCTGTGCAAGGTACTGGGGATTACAGAAATTAGTAAGATAAAATTTCTGCTCTAAAGAAACTCACAACATACTGACAAAACAGACATTTATGGGAGGCAGAGGCAGGAGAATGGCTTGAGCCCGGGAGGCAGAGTTTGCAGTGAGCTGAGATTGCGCCACTGCACTCCAGCCTGGGCAACAGAGTGAGACTCCATTTCAGAAAAACAAAAACAAAAACAAAACACACACACACACACACACAAATGCAGACATTTAATGCAAAGACATTAATATTCAAATAGCTATATACAGGACACAGTAGTGGCACTGAAGACAGGAAGATTATTTTTAACCTATGCAAAGGGAGGAAAAGAATGTTAAAGCTGCTCTGGAGTTTGAAAGGTGAGTAAATGATTGGGGTCAGCCAGCCGTGTTTTTAAATATCTATTAATAATATGAAATTCAGGTATTATGGAGGCAATATCTGAATCTTTCTCTTTGTATGTACCTTCAGCTCTGAATCTGAACATGGAATGGGGCTGGAGCTAGGGGACACATTGCACTGATGATTTATCCTGTTTGTTTCAGGCAGAGGAACGGACTAGATACTTCTCAGTCTTCTACCTGTCCATCAATGCAGGGAGCTTGATTTCTACATTTATCACACCCATGCTGAGAGGTTAGGATCTTTTCTGATGGGAAAAGGCTTTGCTCTGGTCAGCCAAAAAGCTGTTCAAGACTTTCTCCTGTCCATCGTCTCCTTTTATAAGAGCTTGATAACCTGTGAAAATTTATTTTAGTCTTGATTTGTCTGGCCCAAAGGAAGAATTATGGATTGGGTGATGGGAGGAAAGAGGATGGTTATGTCTATTCTGCAAGCTCAGGTTTATTTGACAACCTGAACTTGTAGAATAAAACATCAAATATTCAAGACTCAGAGTTACTTTCCTCCTCACATCTCATTTTCTTTAGGAGATGTGCAGTGTTTTGGAGAAGACTGCTATGCATTGGCTTTTGGAGTTCCAGGATTGCTCATGGTAATTGCACTTGGTAAGTTCAGTGAAGCAAAGGAAACTAGTAATCATTGATACCTGTCACATGTAAAGCATCATGTAGGCACTTTACACAAGCTGTTTCATTCAATCCTCACACTAGGGCCTATTGGGTAACAGTTATTGTAAGGGTTTCCCCTCAACTTTGGAGGTAGATTCTGAATGAAGTCAGAAACTTTAAGAAAAGTGTCCAAGGTTGCATAGATGTTTTCTGGGGAGCCTTAAAAAAGATCAAACTCTGAGCCAGTCAGGGACTTGGGCATTTCTTAGTATCTCGGGTCATTCTAATGTATACTCAAGGTGGAGATCCACTGCTCTGCACTACAATATATAGGGAAGCAAGGAAGATAACCCTCTTTCAAACTAGTTTACTTCATATGATACTTATTTATCTGGTAATTGGAAAAGATTTTAAATTCTCTAAGCCTTTTAAAACAGCTTCTAGGTTTAGCTATTTCTGCCCTGCTCTGTAGTGCCCCCCTGGAGTGCCCCCAAAGAATCTGCCCTTGAGTAAAGAGAATAAGAGGAGGTGAATAAGTAGGTGAAAATTAATGCAACTTAAATCAAGTGGCGTTCTTTTTATCCCTGAGAACCCAGTCCTGGAAGAGAAGAGGGATATGGTGTTCCTTATTTTACACAGCCTGAGGGAAAACTTGGGCATGATTATTTCTAATCATTGACCTGGAAACCTGTTCTCACTCTGAGCCTCAGCGTGACACCCCCCTGGAAGATATCCAGTGCAAACCCATAAAGAGCTCAACAGAGGAAAAACAGCCCAGAGACTCAATGTTCAGTGTATTATCTAACAGGGAGTGGATGGGAGGGCGGTGATAGTAGTACTCAGAATTCCCAATGCCAAGGAAATTTATTATAGGTGAGCTGTGATAATATATTCCCTACTTCCTTCTTCATTCAAAGCCAAATATTTTCCCGAATATTTGCATGATAATAATATTTACATAATAGAGTAATTATGAAGATAAAAAAGAGACGATATAAATGAAATGTTTTATAAATTATGAAATGTTAAGTGCTAGCTGTCATTGTTAGTCATCAGCTTCAGTTTTCTGGGTACTAATCAATAACTCAATTCTCTGATCTTTTACTATAATTAATTTCTTTTTTCTTTTTTTTTTTTTTTCTTTTTTGAGACAGAGTCTCACTCTGTCACCCAGGCTGGAGTGCAGTGGCATGATCTTGGCTCACTGCAAGCTCTGCCTCCTGGCATTCTCCTGCCTCAGCCTTCCAAGTAGCTGGGACTATAGGCACCCGCCACCATGCCTGGCTAATTTTTTGTGTTTTTAGTAGAGACGGAGTTTCACCGTGTTAGCCAGGATGGTCTCGATCTCCTGACCTTGTGATCCACCCGCCTCGGCCTCCCAAAGTGCTAGGATTATAGGCATGAGCTACCGCGCCCAGCCAATTAATTTATTTTTTCATTCAATCATTTATTTAACCAACATTTAATGAACCTGTTGTGTGCCATATTATGTGCTAGGTACTGGGATCACACTGGTGAATTGGATACCTGGAGAGTTCATGTTCCCAAAGAGCTATATAGTTCAGTAGAGAGAGGAAGGCAAACAAGTAAAAGGAATTTACAATATAGTATGATCAGTATTTCCCAGATCAATATAGTATGATCTAGGAAAGTACAGAGAGAGCTATGGGAACCACATAAAAGGAATGTTTAATTAAGACCTTGAGGGACTGGGCACAGTGGCTCACACCTGTGGGAGGCCGAGGCAGGAGGATTGCGTGAGCTCAGGAGTTTGAGACTATCCTGGACAACATAGCATGACTCCATCTATACAAACATTTAAAAATTAGTGGAATATGATGG
Source organism: Mandrillus leucophaeus (assembly GCF_000951045.1). Taxonomy (NCBI): domain Eukaryota; kingdom Metazoa; phylum Chordata; class Mammalia; order Primates; family Cercopithecidae; genus Mandrillus; species Mandrillus leucophaeus. The sequence goes on along the minus strand of NW_012100654.1, from coordinate 5,255,837 downwards.
CACACACCTATGATCCCAACTATTTGGGAGCTGAGATGGGAGGATCGCTTGAGCCTGGAAGGTCAAGGCTGCAGTGAGCCATGATTGTGCCACTGCACTTCAGCCTGGGCAACAGAACAAGCCCCATCTCATAAATAAATAAATGAATAAAATAATAAATAAATAAATAATACTTTGGGGGTTGTAAAAAGTTTGCCTAAAGAAATGACATTTAAGGTGAGACCTAAGGGCCGAACAGCAGTTAATCAATAAAGAAATTATAAGTGATGCAGAAAGAGGACACAGTAGCTGTAAGACAAGAGGCTGAGAAATAGCATGACATGTTTAAAAGCTTTAAAGGCATTCGGATTACTTAAAGCATGAAAGAGAATGATAAAGAGGAGAAACTGCCAGAAACCAGATAATGAAGGGCCTTTTAAACCAGCAAGGAATTAGAACTTCATTGTGAGGGAGAGTGGGGAACTCTCAAAACATTTTAACAGATGAATAATTGCTAGATTTTAATTTCTCAATGATGTTTCTATAATGTAGAGAAAAGGATTGTGTTCAGATGAGGCAAGGATAATATTTATTTTGATTACTGAATTTTTTGATATTTGCTTACATTTAGTGCTTGAGATGAGTGCCTCACTCAGTTCACCCTAATCTGGCCCTGGTTGAATTAACAAACCTTAGAATGGTTACATATGTTAAGTAAGGGAGAAGATAAGTCAAGGTTTAATGTAGTGTTCTGAACCTTGAGCAACTGGGTAGACAGTGGGGTCATTAACTGAGATACTGAGGAAAAGCCAGTTTGGGGCAATGTTGATAAATTTAGTTTTGAACATGTTGCATTTTATATGTAGTTGGAATATTTAATTGGAGTTACCAAACAGTTATTTGGAAATACAGGATTAGAGCGTAGAAGAAATGTTTGCACTATAGATATAGATCTGGAGTCATTAGTATATGGGTAGCAATAAGCCATGAAATGAAGATAGATAACTAAAAGCTAGTAAGATAAGAGTAAGGTTAAAAAAAAAAGTGGGGTGGGAGGATAGGTTCAAACTTCAAGGAGTGCCAGGATTTAAAAGATAGGCAAAGAGGAAAAGCCCACAAATAAGACTAAGAAGGAATGGCCAAAGTGGTAATAGTGCTATCTTGGATACCAAGAGGATTTCAAGAAGGGATTCATTCAGCGTGATAAATGTTACTGAGTGGGAGATTAAGATAGGGGTGACAGATGTCTATTAAATATAGCAACAAGGAGGTCACTGGTATGATTATATCAGTTATGGTAGAATGGTGGAGGCTGAAGACTGATTGGAGGACACTGAGAAGTAAATGCTACAGGATTCCTTTGGTGCTGCTTTGTCAGCCAGAAATCTCTGTGGCCACTGCCGCCTCTGTTCGGGCCTTGCTCTGGCCCACTGGGCTTGCTCCACCTGCTCAGCCTGGTAGGCTGCACTTGGCTCCCACCTGCTCAGATCCTGTGCCTACTTCCATGCTGTGCCCAGCTCCATGCTCAGCCCATGACTGGACTAGGCATGCAGCGAGCAGCTTCTGTGTTGGGTGTGGCATCTAGACAAGGGGAACACGGTGGCACCCAAAAACTCAGAGATGCTAGCAATTGCAGAGCCCTAAGGGATGTTACATCTCCTGTTCAGGAATTCCCGAGGTCTGAGCCCCCAGAAATGTTACAGCTATTCACTCCTGTCGTTCAACGAGCAGGAGCATGTTACAACTCTCTTTCTTCTGTAGTCTAGCGAGCAGGAGCGTGTTACGGCTTTTATTCTCGCTGCCCACAGCTTGGTGAGCTGACCAAGGGTGTCACAGCCCTTTCATTCCCACCACCCACAGTTCAGCAAGTTCCGGGTCCTTGTCCCATGACCAAGAGAAATGAGGTGTGTGGACACCAGAGAGTGAGTAAAGCAGAGAAGAGAAGAATTTTATTGAGTGGCAGAAGGAAAGCTCTGAGCTCCTAGAAGGGACCCGAAGTGGGTAGCTGTCTGTGAGGCTTAGTGTGGGTTTTTTACGGGCTTTGAATGGGGGAGTGCATGCTGATTGGTCCATGGGTGGGTTTGGAAAAAGCACCACTTGATTGGTTAAAAGCCATCATCCAAAAGGAACCAATGGAGAGAGAGGGTAAGACAGAGATAGAAGTTCTCACTCAGGTCATGGACTGTATCAGGAACCAGCAACTCAGTTTTCAGGCTTCAAACTGTCTTTGGCTTGAAGGTCAGGTTTCAATGGGACCCGTCCATGTCTGCCTGGGAATTTATCTGCCTCTTGTCACTATCAGTAAGAAAGTGAAATAGTATTTATAGCTGGAAGGTGACATGGATTCAAGAAAGGATATTTAGCATGTTTGAATGTTGTTAGGAATAATCCAGTGCAGAAAGAAGTTGAAGATACAAGATAAAGACAGTATAATCAGTATGAAAACACATATGAGCAAATTAGCTTTGGATAGGAGGAGGAATATCACCTTCACCTACCTGGAGGGAGGACAGGATGAGTGTGAATACAAGAATTAATAGATTTGGTGGCAGGAAATTGAAGGAGTTTCCATTCGAAGGTCCAGCCTCTTTCTAGGATCATTCTTAGTTTCAGGAGCAGTTTATTCTCTACCCAAAATTTTCCTCTTTTTTAGGTACCTCTTTTTTTTTTTTTTTTTTTTTTTGGAGATAGGGTC
>NW_012100654.1:5233748-5253108 GCF_000951045.1 Mandrillus leucophaeus | reverse complement strand
AGGTTCAAGTGATTCTCCTGCCTCAGCCTCCTAAGTAGCTGGGACTACAGGTGCCCACCACCACGCCCAGCTAATTTTTGTATTTTTAGCCGAGACAAGGTTTCACCATGTTGGCCAGGTTGGTCAGCTCGATCTCTTGACCTTGTCATCCATCCGCCTCAGCCTCCCAAAGTGCTGGGATTAAAAGTGTGAACCACTGCACCCAGCCTTCTAGGTACTTTTTTATTTGCACACTTGACTCTCAGGATTAGCGTTCCTCTACTGAACTATTTTTTCTATCAACCGTGAGAAGGGTGTTATAGATAAAGGATGCTATTTGGAGAAGCTTTGGGGAAATTGAGAGGATGAATGAGAAAAAGTGGTAGAGTGAATCTGACTGAGAGGAATGGAGATATTTAAAAGTGATGGGAGAGAAAAGTAAAGTGATCTCTGCATTCTGATGTGTAAGGATACTGGAAAATGCTACTGGTCCCTGAAAAAATCATCTTTAGCAGAGGATCTACTAGAGGGGCGTCATGCTGAAGCTAGGAAATCTGTTAAGGAGGAAAGTGCATCTGGGAGGGAACCAAGATGGAGTTTTTCTATTGGGTTTAATTTAATGAAATTGAAAAAAAAAACCCACTGTTTTATAACTACAAAGGTAATACCAGCTCATTGTTAATTTGAAAAATTAAAGAAATGAAATCCCCTTAAATTGCTGTGGAGATGTGGTTAAAGGACAGAGATATGGGCTGAAAGAAACAGAATGAGCTCAAGAACAGAAATTGTATAGAATAGAAGTATTTGTCAAAATGATGGATAGTGGTTACAGTATAGGGTACCTCAAAAAGATTGATGAAATATAAAGTGGGAAACAGCAGGTTGAAGTGAGCTCCTTTGAGGACAGGGACCTTGTTTTTTCACCTGTGTTACCAGTAGTGTCTAAGAATTAGTGAGTGAGATGCATTATAAGGATTAAATACATAGATTTTTGAGTCAGTCAAGCCTCAGGTCAAAAGTCCAGTTCTGGTATTTTCTAGCAGTGTAACCTTGTATAGGGTGCTTAATTTCCTTAATATTCCTTCATGTGTAAAATAGAGATAGCGGCACATATTTTGTCAAGCTAAATCAGTTAATGTATGTAAAATGCTTAACAAGGTACATGTGATAAACCTTCAAATAGATGGTAGGGCTAACAATAACTATCAGGATAACAGTGAATTTGGGAAAGTCTTTCAGGCCAGGAGTTTGGGTGAGTTAAGTATTAATAGATCCTGGAAAGAAACATTTGGCATCAGATTAAAGAAGGAAGAGACTAGGGAATGAGAAACTAGTTGGTGGCCATTTAATAATCTAAAGTACAAGTTGTGAAGTCCTGAACAAAAGTGGTAGCAGTAGTAAAGTGAAAGAGGGGGCAAATAGGCAATACATTAAAGAAAGAGGACCAATAAAACTTGGTAACATTTCAGATATGGAGATGGAGAAAGAAGAGTAAGAAGTCACAGATGACTTCCACTTCTGTCATTACATGAAAGTCTCAATAGATCTCTCTCTTAACAACATACCATTTTATCTTCTCTTGGCTCCTGCAATTTTGATAACTCCAAAAGTCAGGAAATGTAAGTCAGTTCCCTCTTTATGAGATTTCCCAACCACTCCCACAGTTCAGCAGTCTGCCCTTAGCACTGATATATTGAATGTGCTATTTAGGTTTGTGCAAAAGTTATTGCAGTTTTTGCCATTGAAATTAATGGCAAAACCGCAATAACCTTTGCACCAACCTAATGAATGAGAAGCTAAGAAACTTGTTTGTGTATCAACTGCAGTTGTGTTTGCAATGGGAAGCAAAATATACAATAAACCACCCCCTGAAGGAAACATAGTGGCTCAAGTTTTCAAATGTATCTGGGTAAGTCCATAAATTGTTTTCTTGCCTTTTTCAATCAAAAGAAAGAGATGCTATGCTGAGAATCTTGGCCTTCAAACATGGACATACATTTTTCTCAATGACCTCTGTTCTATTTCCATGTTTTTTAACAAGCTGAGATTAACCAGTCTTCTTCTTATGGCTCTACTTAACCATTAAGTTTAAAAAAGGTAATCATCTTTTTAAATTGGCAAAAGTCTTCTGAAATGTAATTATGTATAGACAGATAACTTTTTTCTTTTTTGTTGTTATTTTTTGTTTTGAATGGCAAGTTCTTTCTTAAAGTGATAGATAAAATTATATCAGAAATATTCTGAAATTCAGTGCCTATAAAATTATATCAGAAACATTCTGAAATTCAGTGCCTGATTAGGTCAAAGAGTTGGAATAAGTCACGAAAAGTATGGTGTTTGAAGGAAGGTATAATAAGTTGGAAAAGGCAGAGGATGTTTTTCTGTTTGTCTCTCCCATGATGTCTATGCTCTGCCCTAGTTTGCTATTTCCAATCGTTTCAAGAACCGTTCTGGAGACATTCCAAAGCGACAGCACTGGCTAGACTGGGCAGCTGAGAAATATCCAGTAAGTTGGAAATGCAGAAACATCTTATGGCTTGATACAGTCTTTCCTAATGTTCAGAATGATTCTATCCTACTGCATTCAACCTCCTCTCTACTGTTTTTTGGACACTTCTACTTTAAGCAAGAAAGTCACGTACAGAACTTCTTGCATTTCTGCCTATTCTTCCTCCTTTTTGCAGAAGCAACTCATTATGGATGTGAAGGCACTGACCAGGGTACTATTCCTTTATATCCCATTGCCCATGTTCTGGGCTCTTTTGGATCAGCAGGTAAGAATAGTTCTTTTGGACATTACCCCTCCTTACAGCCACTTCCCTCTCACAGGAAAGGGATTTCTCATAATAGGATCTGTTTTTCCTAGGGTTCACGATGGACTTTGCAAGCCATCAGGATGAATGGGAATTTGGTGAGTAGAAGAGATTTTCCAGAGAAGTCTATTATTTTCTTCAACATCCATATTGGGGAAAAATTAATTTCTTTGTGGTTTTGCCTGAAAACTAATAAGATTTTCAGAGAAGTGCTTTTAGCCTGAAGGTACTGTGTAGACAAAGATAAAGAAAGCTAGTTTAGAAATAAAAACCAGAATCTCCTCTTTAGAAATCAAAACCAGAATCTTCTCTTTAGAAATCAGGAACATAAAGATGAGAAAGTTTCAATGTATAGAAGGAAGTATTGAGAGGCTAGCAAATGAAGTCATACATACCTGGGATAGTGATTTTCTTCTGTCTAAGCCTATCACAGGGCACAGCAGGGACAGGTTTGAGTGGCGCTACTACACAATTAGTCTATCTCTTCAACAAGGATCACAGGCCGGGCGCGGTGGCTCAAGCCTGTAATCCCAGCACTTTGGGAGGCCGAGACGGGCGGATCACGAGGTCAGGAGATCGAGACCAGCCTGGCTAACACAGTGAAACCCCGTCTCTACTAAAAACAATACAAAAAACTAGCTGGGAGGTGGCGGGCGCCTGTAGTCCCAGCTACTCGGGAGGCTGAGGCAGGAGAATGTCGTAAACCCAGGAGGCAGAGCTTGCAGTGAGCTGAGATCCGGCCACTGCACTCCAGCCTGGGCAACAGAGTGAGACTCCGTCTCAAACAAAACAAAACAAAACAAAAAAACAAGGATCACAGCAGAGGACCTGTAGGAAATGGAATATTTTGTATATATGGATATGAAAAGAATGAGAAGGTTATACATATTATTTTCTCTTTTTCCAAACTCCATTCTTTAGCCCACTCAAATAAGGTACCACCTCTGCTCCCAATTGTTCTTTTCCCAGATTAGTATATTATTTTTCTATCTTCTCAGTTTTCAAAAGGACAGAGTAGAATGATACCAGGGTCTTATTAGTCAGTCTATTTGGAACCTGCAAAATATAATTTTACCTTTTCCCTTCCTCTGGTTGTCTCTTATTTACCATGGTGGTTTTCTTGTTGGCCCTCTGGAGAACAACTTCAGAAACACTATATGTCAGGGAGAGTCTTCACCCTAACCATGATGTCTTGTCCTTCATATTATTGCAACCTAAAACTACAGTTGCTGAGATCAATAAAAATGCACTGACTCTATTTCCTTTCAAGTTAAGGAAAGCATAATACATAGAAAAGAATTTCTCCCTTAGGCCCATCTGCCTGGCAAACATAGCCAGAAGCTTTCCCCAGTCTGTTCCCATCCCCCAAATAATCTTAACAGCAAAATAGTGGCCCTGAACCAAAGACCTCATGAATTTTCTCTCATATGCTTCTCACTTGCTAACTAGCAAAATTATTGATCTAGGCCAACAATTTTTTTTCTTGTCTTCAGATATCATCTAAATATAATTTGTTATAATGTTTCAGGGTTTTTTTGTGCTTCAGCCGGACCAGATGCAGGTATGGGACTCTTCTATAGCCATGGGGACTTATTTGTTTCCTTATCTATGCCTCCACCTGCAGTATTAGGATTAACAACCATAATTTGATGCTTTTCTCTTTGTACACTGATAAGGGCCAAGCTTTGACATGAAAACATTCTCTTTAAGCCCCACACTTCTCCTTCAATCCCCTGTTAAGTACTTAATTTGCCACAGGTAAAGTATAAGCATTGGATTTTTTTCCGTGTCAAGATAGTATAATGAAAATGTTATAAAAGAAATTGTAAGGCTTGTTTTGTGAGCAATGAAGTCATGAGAGGAAAGAGCTCACAATAAGGCTGGCAGAAAGACAGGCTCAGAATGAAACTTGTCCCTTGGGATATTTGAAAGCTAAAATGCTATGCAAGGGAAATAGGGTCTTGGGTGTAAATGGACTGAGGAATGTGGAATCATTCTGTACTTACAATGACAAAAGTGTGTGTTGATGTGAGACAGAGTGTACACAAGCAAATGAGTGCAGTACTCACACTCATGAAAGGAGAACATTTGTAGCTAATCCTTTTTATTATGGTGTTACAGGTTCTAAATCCCCTTCTGGTTCTTATCTTCATCCCATTGTTTGACTTTGTCATTTATCGTCTGGTCTCCAAGTGTGGAATTAACTTCTCGTAAGTGTTCACTGTGCCTGTATGGATTACTCTAAATTGACTCAATCTTTCCCCAGTTTGATAAATATTCAATGTCAGTATTTTTCTTAGTGATGATTGGTTTTGGTTTATCATCTATCTGCTTCTATTTTTCCATGTTGGACTAACTGCCTATTGACCCTGAAAAATGGGAATTAGATCTAATTAATGAGAGTCAAAGCCATTACTGTGGATTTAACTGTGTGATATTGAAGGGGCAGGTCTAGGTTTCATGCCAAACCAAAAATATGTGAAATTTAGCTCCTAAATCAACTTTCTTCTTTGTTCTTGAATGTTGTCTCTTCAAAGAAACTCAAGGCCTTTGATGACTACTAATCCCTTTAAATCTCCTGTTGTCCCTATGAAACAAATGGGGAACCTAGTGGGACTGGGAACTGAATTGTTCCCAATTACTGCCTGAAATTTTTTCTACATAGAAGGATTAGTCTTTTTTAGAGTTTCACAAAAGAAAGTTTCAAGCCTTCTTTCATTCTTGATTTAATAGCAATTTCATTTTGATGACCACTTTACCAAATGAAAATGGCCCTTTTTCATCTGTTCATTGAGCAGATGTCAGGAAGTTTAGGACCAAGTGTCATGAAAATATATATCAAGAAAAAACCATTTCCCTCAAAGAGTTTATTACTTAGTAAGGGGGCTAGAGCATATATATATATATATACACACACACACACACACACACACACATATATAAAAAATGCAACTACTACACAGGCAAAATAAGTGTCCTAAGAAGAGCCTAAGATCAAGTGCCAAGGAGATGTAGAAAAGAAAATGTCCTTCCCCTGCCAAGGTCAACAGATTTCTGCAGAGGAAAGTGACGTAAATCATGTACAGCACCTGGCATATGGTATTTGTTCAATAAACCTTGTTGTATTGCCATTATTTTTGGTATTATGACATAGTGAATAGAAAAACCATCATAAGCAAAGATGGAGGTGAGTAAATGTGGTATATCACAGAGAAGAGCAGTTCAATGTGACTCAGGAAAAAGAATAAAGAAGAATGTATGAAGAGGAGTTCTAGAAAATACCTTGAAAAGTAATTGGTCATGGAAACGTGTATTTAAAAAAGAAAAGTAATTGGGATCAAATCAGGAAAAGTCTTTGATACAGTTTGAATATTTGTACCCACCCAAATCTCATGTTGAAATGTAATCCCCAATGTTGGATGTTGGAGGGGGTGTCTAGTGGGAGGTGGTTGGATCATGCGGATGAATTCCTCATGAATGGTTTAGGGCTATCCCGTTGGTGCTGTCCTCATGATAGTGAGTTCTCATGATATCTGACCATTTAAAAGTGTGCAGTATCTCTCTACCCTTCATTTGCTCCTGCTTTCATCATGTGACATGCCTGTTTCCCCAGAGGGTACAAGCCATAAACATTGATGGCTTCTACATGGTGTTAAGCCTGCAGGCATACAGAGTGCAAGAATGAAGAATGCTTGGCACCCTTCACCTAGATTTCAGAGGCTGTATGAGAAAGCGTGGGTGTTCACACAGAAACCTGCTGCAGGGGTGGAGCCCCCAGAGAGCACCTCTACTAGGGCAGTGTGGAGGTAAAATGTGGGGTTGGAACCCCCTACAGAGTCCCCACAAGGGCACTGCCTAGTGGACCTGTGAGAAGGGGGCCACCATCCTCCAGACCCCAGAATGATAGACCCACTGGCAGCTTGCACCCTGGGCCTGGAAAACCACAGACACTCAACAACCTGTGAGTGCAGCCACAGGGGCTGAACTCTGCAAAGCCACAGGGGAGGAGCTATCCAAGGCCTTGGGAGCCCACCCCTTGTACCGGTGTGCCCTGAATGTGGGACGTGGAGTCAAAGGAGATTATTCTGGAACTTTAAGATTTAATAACTGCCTTGCTGGGTTCAGACTTGCCTGGGGCCTGTAGCCCCTTTGTTTTGGCCACTTTCTCCCTTTTGGGATGGAAATGTTTACCCAGTGCCTATACCACCATTTTATTTGGGGAGTAAATAAGTTGATTTTACAGGCTCGTAGGTGGAAGGGACTTGCCTTATTTCAAATGAGACTTTGGACTTGGGACTTTTGATTGAGTTTGTGCTGGAATGAGTTAAAACTTTGGGGGAAAATTGGGAAGGCATAATTGTATTTTGCAATGTGAGAAGGACATGAGATTTTAGGGGTCTAGAGATGGAATGATATAGTTTGGATATTTGTCCCTGCCAAAATCTCATGTTGAAATGTAATTCCCAATGATAAAGGTGGGGCCTGGTGGGACATGATTGGATCATGGGAGTGAATTCTCATGAAGGGTTTAGCACCATTCCGTGGTGCTATCCTCATGATAGTGAATGAGTTCTCACAAGATCTGGTAATTTAAAAGTGTGTGGCACCTCCCACCTCCTCGCTTGCTTCTGCTTTCACCATGTGACATGCCTATTCCACCTTTGGCTTCTCCCATGATTGAAAGCTCCTTGAGGCTTCACCAGAAGCTGGGAAGATGCCAACACTCTGCTTCCTGTAATGCTGCAGAACCATAAGCCAATTAAACTTCTTTTCTTTATAAATTACCCAATCTCAGGTATTTCTTTATAGAAATGCAAGAACAGCCTAATGCAGTCTTTAATAATAGGCTACAGAGTTTGGATTTCATTCTTAAGAGTCTAAAGTTTAAATGTAATTGTTTCTCCTTTCCACCACAGATCACTTAGGAAAATGGCTGTTGGTATGATCCTAGCGTGCCTGGCATTTGCAGTTGCGGCAGCTGTAGAGATCAAAATAAATGTGAGTTCAGTAATTCTTAAGCTCCATGAGGGCAGGATCATATCTTTCTTATTTGCTCTTTTTGACTTGTTCGATCATGATTCCCTGGGACCTAGCACAGTACCTTTTTTATAAGAGGTGTATCATAAGTATTTGTTATAAATAAGTAGATAGAGCGGTAAAACAGCAATGCAAAATGAGGCCCACCTCCCACCTGAGTGACTTAGAATGTATTTTCAGGGAATTCTCAAACACTAATATCCAAGATAGCCATCTCCTTAGGGAATACAGGCTTATGTGATGCCTTTCTAGATACTCAAGTAAAAATCTTTTGGCAGGTTGAATAGCCACTATTACGGATGAGGCCATAGCTGATTCAAAAAGCATGGAGTTTGTAAGCTGGCATTGGTACTTGCTACATTGAACTGATGTTTCCCTCTCCAAACTGCCTTTAGAGTTTTCTAAGCCAAATATTTTTCAAAGGGAGAAAACTATATCTACTTGGCTAGTGGACTAGGCTGTCAGAAACAACTGAGATATGTGTTGTCATTGTATCTGAAGGATTATTTGTTGGTGATTCTGACATGTATTCTTTGTTCTAAGGAAATGACCCCAGCCCAGCCAGGTCCCCAGGAGGTTTTCCTACAAGTCTTGAATCTGGCAGATGATGAAGTGAAAGTGACAGTGGTAGGAAATGAAAACGATTCTCTGTTGATACAGTCCATCAAATCCTTTCAGGTGAGGTGTGTACCTGAATGAATTAGAAACTCTGTATGCTATATTGATCTTGATTTTTTCTTAACATTAATTGTATCATAAGCATCTTCCCATGTCTTTAGATAATCTTTGAGCACATGATTTTAATGGGCATATAATATTCCATTCTATAGATATACCATAGTTTATTTAGACATTTCCACATAGGTATTCAGTTTTTATTATTATACATAATCCTATAATGAACATTCTTATTCATAAATATTTATGCATACCTCTGATTATTTCTTAGGGTAGATTCCAAGAAATAAAATGACTTGGTTAAAGAAAGGAATTACTAGGTTGAAAATGTTTGATGAGGTCACCTACTCTGAGATGCTACAATATTGTAATGTCCAATATGGAGTAGAAGGTGTATGTGACCTTCAATTTATGTTCTTCATTTTACAGAAAACACCACAGTATTCCAAACTGCACCTGAAAACAAAAAGCCAGAATTTTCACTTCCACCTGAAATATCACAATTTGTCTCTCTACACTGAGCATTCTGTGCAGGAGAAGAACTGGTACAGTCTTGTCATTCGTGAAGATGGGAACAGTATCTCCAGCATGATGGTAAGTTGAGGGATTGCCTGTGTTTTAAGTTGTCATCTCAAAGTAATATGACTGTCTTATCAACGCTTACCAAGGATCTGCCTGATGATCAAATTTTCTGAGTATAGGTCTTATTTCATCAGCTGTTACTGATTTTTACTTTCCTCTGTTGTAGGTAAAGGATACAGAAAGCAAAACAACCAATGGGATGACAACCGTGAGGTTTGAATGTCAAAGAGATTCCAAGCCACTCTGTTTTCTTGAATCTTGGATCTCTTCTAATCTTTGGGGCTTCATTCTACTTGTTCTGAACAGGAATTCCCTCTCCTAGAGTACCAGGGGCACTGGTGTCAAAAGGCATTTTCTAGGACAATGAGAAGCAGATAGGCTTCTTTTCTCATGTGGGATTCAAAGATGACCCTATCTGTGTATGCCCCCTGTACTCTGGGGCATAAATTCTTTCTGCTGAATATCTGTTTATCTTGCTTTCAGGAAAATAACTGAGTACTTTTCTCTTTGTGATCGTCAGAGAGAAATTTGGAAGTGAGAAAATAATCCTCCCTTCCTTTTTGATAGTTGAATATATGTCTCTTAAAGTATAGTTTTTATTATAAGCCTAAAGAGGCATCATGGTATAGTACACATTTGGAGTCAAAAGACTTAGTTTTGAATCCAGATAAGGCTGAAGGGTGTTGTCAAACGGTGAGGGACAGTTACAGAGATGGAGTACCCAAGAGGACATGTGTTCTCTGTGGCCGGTATTAGACATGAAATGGACAGATACACAGGTCTATGGCCACCAAAGTCAAGTGGTTGCTGTTGAGAATAGCATTTTACAGGAGAACTTTTAGTGAAAAGTCTGGATTTCACTGAAGGGTAGGACAGTCATAATAACTTGCTTTTGAATATGCTTCAAAAAAAGTAAACAGCTCAAAATAAGACAAATGGACCTCCAGAGGGGCATTTTCTAGGTCAGTGTAGAATGATCTAAAGTCTAGGAATCAACATGCAGGACTCTAGAGGGAACTGTCCTTCTTATTCCTGGGGCCAGAGACCAAATCAAAAGCTATCAAAACAGAAATGTACCAAAAACCCATCCTGAGAGGACAATCTAGGTGCCAGGTTCAGAAAAACAGAAAGATGGTTCTGGAAGGGTCCAAAGTTTCTGCAGACTCCAAAACAATTATAGCAACCTACTCTGGGCTAGAAGTCTGAGTTTTGCGTAAGTCACATTGGGCTTAATTTATAAGAAGTTAAGATATGAGTTTTATGTAAATACTATCATTTCTTTATGCATAATTATCTTATTTTTCTTAGTAAAGTCTCAGTTGATACATTCCACCATTATAAGGGAAATAAATTAGATAGACCTAAGTTGGATTAGTGAGGAAACTCAGATTGCCATGAATGATCATGATAGTGTCCATCTAGCTAGAGGTCTGGTGAGGATGTGAGAGATAAAAGTACAAGAAAAAGAAAGTTAGGGACAGCTAAGACTATGGATTACTTTTTACATATGGGATCATTCATTTGTCTAGTTAACAATATACATTATGTACCTTTTATGTGCCAGCCACTATTCTAGGCACTTAGGCACTGGGGATATAGTTATACCCAAAACATAAAAGGTCCCTACCCTCTTTAATCAGGTGTTCCTGTTTGTTTGATATGTAAATAATATCTCTGCCCTCAGGTTTGTTAACACTTTGCATAAAGGTGTCAACATCTCCCTGAGTAAAGATACCTCTCTCAATGTTGGTGAAGACTATGGTGTGTCTGCGTATAGAACGGTGCAAAGAGGAGAGTAAGTGCATTGCCCCTGTGGACATTTTACTTTTGTCAATAATTGTTTTTTGAGTGCTATCTTTGTATATAGGTGGGGAATTTAGGTGCATGTGGGCTAATTTTGTTTTTGTTTTTGGTTTTTGGTTTTTTTTTTTTTGAGACGGAGTCTCACTCTGTCGCTTAGGCTGGGATGCAGTGGCGCAATCTCCACTCATTGCAAGCTCCGCCTCCCGGGTTCATGCCATTCTCCTGCCTCAGCCTCCCGTGTAGCTGGGACTACAGGCGCCCACCATCGCGTCCGGCTAATTTTTGTATTTTTAGTAGAGATGGGGTTTCACCGTGTTAGCCAGGATGGTCTCGATCTCCTGACTTCGTGATCCGCCCGTCTCGGCCTCCCAAAGTGCTGGGATTACAGGCGTGAGCCATCACGCCCGGCCTGCATGTGGGCTAATTTTGAGTGTAGAAGCACTCCTGATCTTTTCCAACTCTTGCTTCCTTCCCTCAGTCTCACTTTTTTTCTGCACAGATATGTTGAGATCACGATTGCTGTGAAGACCACACTATATAGTTAACACAGCCCATCTCTGTATAGTTAACACAGTCCATCTCTGTGAGTTTCTCAAAGTTTATTATTGGTTTCCATTTCTACTGAAGAATGTACTTTGGTACCTTGAATTGGCACTTCATTACTTAGAGCTTATCTTCTCAGGTTCACTGTTATAGCCTGTTCTACTAGGTCATAAGATTTGCATGAGGAAAGTTCACATGGTACTTAAGTTCACAAAAGAATATGATTTGTAACTACTTTATTTAGGTTGAATATTTTAGAAAATACCTGACAGGCAATAAAGAGCTCAAATCGGGGACAGAAGCCTGGCATGAAAATAACCCACTCCAAGAAACATATCTCTTCAAAGATAATTAGTAGCTTCACTGCTTTCCTCACCATCAGTAGAGAGATAAGATCATTTTCACCTGGAGATGTGAACGCTTTTCTTTTCCTTTTTTTTTTTTTTTTTGAAAATTACCAAATTTTTATTTTTCAAAGTTTTCAAATTTGCTTTGCTTGGTCTAGCTCATGAAATAAATCAAAAGTAGCAAGACCTCCACCTCTAAAATAATGATAATAATCATGATAACCTCAAAAGGAAAAAAGAAACAAATATTTTTTAAGAAGAAAAAGTATTGTTAAATAGGATTATTGTGCACTGAGAAAACTCAGGAGACTCATTAAATCTGTGAAATAATTTTAAAATACGAAATGCAAATCAAAACCACAATGAGATACCATCTCACACCAGTTAGAATGGCAATCATTAAAAAGTCAGGAAACAACAGGTGCTGGAGAGGATGTGGAGAAATAGGAACACTTTTACACTGTTGGTGGGATTGTAAACTAGTTCAACCATTATGGAAAACAGTCTGGCGATTCCTCAAGGATCTAGAACTAGATGTACCATATGACCCAGCCATCCCATTACTGGGGATATACCCAAAGGATTATAAATCATGCTGCTATAAAGACACATGTACACGTATATTTATTGCGGCACTATTCACAATAGCAAAGACTTGGAATCAAACCAAATGTCCATCAGTGACAGACTGGATTAAGAAAATGTGGCACATATACACCATGGAATACTATGCAGCCATAAAAAAGGATGAGTTTGTGTCCTTTGTAGGGACATGGATGCAGCTGGAAACCATCATTCTTAGCAAACTATCACAAGAACAGAAAACCAAACACCGCATGTTCTCACTCATAGGTGGGAACTGAACAATGAGATCACTTGGACTCGGGAAGGGGAACATCACACACCGGGGCCTATCATGGGGAGGGGGGAGGGGGGAGGGATTGCATTGGGAGTTATACCTGATGTAAATGACGAGTTGATGGGTGCTGACGAGTTGGTGAATGCTTTTCTAAGCCGTGATATTTATTCTAACCTAAATTCATCCTGTTCCAGATACCCTGCAGTGCATTGTAGAACAGAAGATAAGAACTTTTCTCTGAATTTGGGTCTACTAGACTTTGGTGCAGCATATCTGTTTGTTATTACTAATGTAAGTAGCTCACAGCCACCTCCTCACCCTCTCTCCATATATATCTCCTGGGATCCTCTAGGCAGAAAACAAAAGAGAAGACTCTGTGGCAAAGCAGACACATATATTTATTTCTAGTGTAAGATGACAGGTTCTACAGTGACTTTATTTATTTATTTATTTATTTATTTATTTTTTTAGACGGAGTTTCACTCTCGTCGCCCAGGCTGGCATGCAGTGGCATGATCTCGGCTCACTACAACCTCTGCCTCCTGGGTTCAAGCGATTCTCCTGCCTCAGCCTCCCGAGTAGCTGGGATTACAGGCACCCACGACCACGCCCAGCTAATTTTTGTATTTTTAGTAGAGATGGGGTTTTGCCATGTAGGCCAGGCTGGTCTCGAACTCCTGACCTCAGGTAACCCACCTGCCTCAGCCTCCCAAAGTGCTGGGATTGCAAGCATGAGTCACTGCACCTGGCTCTACATGACTTTAGAAAGCCCACTGTCTCTGTAGGGGATGTTAAGAGATAACATCAACAACAAGCAACAGGTCTTGGGGAAGGAGAGACATAATTTATCTTGAGCCATCACTGTGAGATGCCACGGCCTGCTCCAGTCTCATTATGTCTCCAAGCAAACAACAGTGATTTATGAAAAAGTATTCATGTCTTCTTGACCAGCTTCATATGCAGATCTTCTCACTCTCTGGAAATTTGATCTGCTAACATGTCACAGTCTGAAATGCTGAAACTGATAGTAATGTCAATCTCTACACAAAGTTTGGAGATCAGTTAATTGTGGTCTGTCAAAAACAGTTGTCCTAGCAGTCAGGGCAGGGTACCTCTGATTTTAATTTTGATGTCAATCTTGACTTTAATTTTGTTATTTCATTACTATTCACACTGTATTAAAGACTAAAAGATAGTGAATAAGAAAAAGAGAGAACATTTCTGGAGGTTTGATGAGAACCCGATCTAAAAAGTTCTATTTATTTTACTAATTAATTAATTTAATTAACTTGATCCCTTTGGTGTGCCATTTTTATAACAGTTTTATTGAGATATAATTCATATACCATAAAATTCACCCACTTAAAGTATCCAATGATTTTAAATATATTAGTATAGTCAATATATGTTAATAAGTATTCATTATATAGAAGGAATATATATCCAATAATATATATTCAATGGCTTTTACTATATTCACAGATTTGTGCCATTTAGGAACACTTTTTGTCACCCCTCTCAAAAATAACGTACCCATTAGCAGCCATTCCCCATTTCCTCTTAAACCACTAGTCTACTTTGTCTATAAATTCTTCTATTCTGGACATGTCATGTAAATGGAATCATACAATATGTACGATTTTGTGTCTGGCTTCTTTCACTTAGCATGTTTTTCAAGGCTCTTCCATGTTGTAGCATGTATCAGTGTTTCATTTCTTTTTATTGACGGGTAATATTCCATTGCATGGATATAATACATTTTATTTATTTATCAATTGATGTACATTTGAATTGTTTTTACCTTTTGACTCTTGGGAATAATACTGTTATGAACATTCATGTACAAGTTTTTATGTGGACATATGTTTTCATTTCTTTTGGATAGGTAACTAGCAGTGGAATTGCTGGCTCACATGGTGACTCTATGTTTAACCATTTGTGGACTTTTCCAAAGTGACTGCACTGTTTACATTTCCACCAATCACGTGTATGAGTTGCAGTTTTTCTACATCTTCACCAACACTTGTTTTCTGTCTCTTTATTATAGCCACTCTAGTGTGGATGTGAAATGGCATCTCATTGTGGTTTTCATTGCCATTCCCCTGATGGCTAAAGATTTGGAGCATTTTTTCTTGTCTTTATCAGTCATTTGTGTATTTTCTTTGAAGAAGTATCTCTTCAGATCCTCTGCCTAATTTCTAATTGGGGTATTTGTATTTTTTATTAGTTGTAAGCATTCATTATATATTTTTAGATATATCTGTTATCATATATAATTTGCAAAATCTCACATTCAATAGGTTGTCTTTTAACTTTCTTGATGGTATCTGTTGAAGTAGAAAAATTTTTAATTATAATGAAGTTCAATTTATTTTTTCTTCGGTTGATTACCTAATCCAAAGAATCTGTGCCTATGTTTTCTTCTAAGAGTTTTATAGTTAATTCATTTTGAGATAAATTTTGCATATGGTATAAGGTAGGGGGTCCAGTCTCATTCTTTTGTATGTGTATATCTAGTTGTCCCAGGGCAATTTCTGGAAAAGACTATTCTTCCCATATTAAATGGTCTTGACATTTGTGTCAAAATTCAATTGATCATAAATGTAAGGCCATTTTTCTGGACTCTCAATTCCATTCCATTGATCTGTATGTTTATCCTTGTGCAGTACCATACTGTCTTAATTACTGTTGCTTTATAGTAAGATTTGAATTCAAAGAGTATGAGTCTCCAGCCTTCTTCTTTTTTAAGATTGGTCTGCCCATTGTGGGTCCCATGAATTTTCATATGAATTTTAGGATCATCGTAAGATCAGAAGCCAGCTGGGATTTTGATAGGGATTTCACTGAGTCTGAAGATCATTTTAGGGAATAGTATTGCCATATTAACAATATTAAGTCTTCTGGTCAGTGAACATGAGATGTCTTTCTATTTACTTAGGTCTTCTTTAATTTTTTTCAACAATTTTTTGTAGTTTATTTTATTTAGACATGAGGTCTCATTCTATGGCCCAGGTTGGAGCACAGTGGCACCATCATAGCTCACTGTAGCCTTGAACTCCTGGGCTCAAATGACACTCCTGCCTCAGCCTCCTGAGTAGCTAGGACTACAGGCATGTACCACTGCTCCTGGTTAATTTTTTATTTTTTTGTAGAGATTGGGGTCTTGCTATGTTGACCATGCTGATCTCAAACTCCTGGCCTCAAGCAATCCTCCTGCCTTGGCTTTCCAAAGTGCTAGGATTACAGGTGTGAGCCGTCATGCCCAGACTAAGGTTCCTTTTTAGAGACAGGGTCTTGCTATGTTGCCCAGGCTGGTCTCTAACTTCTGGCCTCAAGTGATCCTCTCTCCTCATTCTCCTGAGTAGCTGAGATTATAGGCATGAACCGCTATGCACAGAACAAGTTATTTTCAGAGTATACATTTTACATTTATTTTGTTAAATTTATTCCTACTCACTTTATTCGTTTTGAAGCTGTGGTTAATGGAATCCTTTTCTTAATTTCTTTTTCAAATTTTTCATTGCAAATTACAGAAATACAGTTGACTTTTGTATATTGATTTTGCATTGTGCAATCTTGCTGAACTTATTTATTAGTGCTAATGGGTTTTTTTAGTGGATCCCTTAGGCCTTCTACATAAAAGATCATATCATCAGCAAATAGAGATAGCTTTACTTTTTCATTTTCAATCTGGATGCTTTTTATTTCTTTTCCTTGTCAGTTGCTCTGGCAGGAACCTCTAGTACAATATTGAATAGAAGTGGTGAAAGCAGAAATACTTTTAGGGGGAGAACATTCAGTCTTTTATCGTTAAGTGTGTAACCTGTGGATTTTTCATAGATACTCTGTCAGACTGAGAAAGTTCCTTTCTATTCCTAGTTTGTTGGAGAGTTTTCTGTTTGTTTGTTTTACCATGAACAGGAGTTGAATTTTATAAATGCTTTTCCTGCATTTATTGAGATGGTAATGTGTTTTTGTCCCTTATTTTACTGATACAGTGTATCACAACAATTGATTTTCAGATATTAAACCAACCTAATTCTATTAACCTCCTCCTCCACCTTCTTCTCCTCCTCCTTCTTTCTTCTTCTCTTTTAGAAATAGGGTCTCACCCTGTTACCCATGATGCAGTGCAGTGCTGCAATCATAGTTCACCGTAGCCTGAAACTCCTGGGCTCAAGTGATCCTTCTGTCTCAGCCTTTCAAGTAGCTGGGACTACAGACATGTCCTACCCTGATGAATTAATTAAAAAAAATTTTTTTTTTTTAAAGAGAAGAGGTCTCACTATGTTGACCAAGCTGGTCTCTAACTCCTGGACTCAAGCGATTCTTCTACCTCAACCTCAATCCAAGTGCTTGGATTACAGGCATTAACCACTGCGCCTGGCTATAATTCTATTAATTTTCTAGGGCTGCTGTAACAAAACACTACAAGCTAAGTGGCTTATGGGATAGAAATGCATTGTTTCACAATTATGGTGGCTAGAAGTCTGAGATGAAGGTATTGGTAGGACTGGTTCCTTCTGAGGGCTGTGAATAATCTGTTCCATGCTTCTGCCATGGCTTCTGGCAATTTGCTGGAAATACGTGGTATTCCTTGGTGTATAGAAGAATCATCCTAATATCTACCTTCATCTTCACATGGTGTTCTTTCTATGTATCCGACTGTGTCCAAATTTACCCCCGTTTTAATAAGGATACCTGTCATTGGATTAGACCCACCCTAATGACCTTATTTCAACGTTACTAATTACATATATAACAAACCTGTTTCCCAATAAGTTTATATTCTGAGGTACCTGGTTTTAGGACTTCAACGTATGAGTTTTGGGGGACATGATTCAGCCATAATGCTTGTGTTCCTGGTGTTATTCCATTTTCTGTTTCTTCTGTCTCTCATATGCCACTCAAGATAGAGGCCATATGTATTGTTTCTGAATACCAGGCTCTAATAAACATCTACAGTAGAGGCCATAAATTGTGGGTCTGGAGGCCCAATTTCTTTCATAGTCCTGTCTTGTTTGGCCTGCACAGTATTGACAAAAATAACAAAAGAATTAATTGCCAATAAATTCAAGAGATTACACCTAAGAAGTTGTATTACTAACATTTCTTGGGAATAAAAAAATCAGAAGATTTCCTAACAGCTATTATTGTGTCAACTGTCTGGTGCTGTAGTGGCTGTGCCCTTTAGATGGGACCTGTGCTGTCCAGTTCATGATAGGCCTCATCATTTCCTTGCAGCCTCTTTCATTTACTTAATTACCTGCCTATGAGCATGTAAGTATCTGACTTTGATTTAGAAGCTCTGGCCATAGTCTCTTCTTATGCTGAGAAAACACAAACAGATGCCTAGGTATTATTTACACTGTCAACTAAAGGAAAAGAAGATTCCCTTATCTTACTATTTTAGACCCAATGACCATTTGATTCAGAGGATTAAGGGCATTTAGATGTCAAAGACTTTCATCTGAAAGACTTTTGACCATGATATTTTAACTATGCTGTTTTGTCTCATGTATCTGGATATTATACCTAATTCCTGATAACAGTTTTACTTCAAGAAATACATTCATATGGTTAGGCTTTGTGTCCCCACCCAAATCTCATCTTGAATTATAATCCCCATAATCCCCACATGTCTAGGGAGAGACTTGGTGGGAGGTGATTGGATCTTGGAGGCGCTTTCCCCAATCCTGTTCTTATGATAGTGAGCGACTTCTTATGAGATATGATGGTTTTATAAGGAGCTCTTCCCCCTTTGCTCCTCACTCTTCTCTCTCCTGCCACCATATGAGAAGGTCTAAGCTTGCTTCCCCTTCACCTTCTGCCATGATTGTAGGTTTCCTGAGGCCTCCCCAGTCATGTGGAATTGTGCGTCAATTAAACCTCTTTCCTTTATAAATTACCCAGCATTGGGCAGTACTTTACAGCAGTGTGAAAAAGGACTAATACATATATATAATTTTTTCTTCTGTTTTCTTTTCGAGCCCCTTCAATAAATATACATATAATTTTCAAAATGTTATTTCATTTGTAATAAAAGATATTAGTAGATATAATCTACATAAAACCAACCATAGCTAAAAACATACATATAGTTAAAGTATTTTTACACCAAAGAAACAAAAGTTGATTGTGGAATCACATATATTTGGTAATATTAACAAAAACTTCACCCTGAAAAAAATCTCTTTTGAACCAAAATTTTACAGAAAAAATACATCTTTTTTTTTATTATTACACTTTATGTTCTAGGGTACATGTGTACAACGTGCAGGTTTGTTACATATGTATACATGTGCTGTGTTGGTGTGCTGCACCCATTAACTAGTCATTTACATTAGGTATATCTCCCAATGCTATCCCTCCCCTCTTCCCCCACCTCACAACAGGCCCTGGTGTGTGATGTTCCCCTTCCTGTGTCCAAGTGATCTCGTTGTTCAATTCCCATCTATGAGTGAGAACATGCGGTGTTTGGTTTTCTGTTCTTACAATAGTTGGCTGAGAATGATGGTTTCCAGCTGCATCCATGTCTCCACAAAAGACATGAACTCATCCTTTTTATAGCTGCATAGTATTCCATGGTGTATATGTGCCACATTTTCTTAATCCAGTCTGTCATTGATGGACATTTGGGTTGGTTCCAAGTCTTTGCTATTGTGAATAGTGTTGCAGTAAACATACATGTGCATGTGTCTTTATAGCAGCATGATTTA
>NW_012100654.1:5225273-5232468 GCF_000951045.1 Mandrillus leucophaeus | reverse complement strand
TTTATTTCAGGCCTGATTGCCCTGGCCAGAACTTCCAACACTATGTTGAATAGGAGTGGTGAGAGAGGGCATCCCTGTCTTGTGCCAGTTTTTAAGGGGAATGCTTCCAGTTTTTGCCCATTCAGTATGATATTGGCTGTGGGTCTGTCATAAATAGCTCTTAGTATTTTGAGATACGTTCCATCAATACAGAATTTATTGAGAATTTTTAGCATGAAGGGCTGTTGAATTTTGTCAAAAGCCTTTTCTACATCTATTGAGATAATCATGTGGTTTTTGTCTTTGGTTCTGTCTATATGCTGGATTACGTTTATTGATATGCATATGTTGAACCAGCCTTGCACCTCAGGGATGAAGCCCACTTGATCATGGTGGATAAGCTTTTTGATGTACTGCTGGATTCGGTTTGCCTGTATTTTACTGAGGATTTTTGCATCGATGTTCATCAGGGATATTGGTCTAAAATTCTCTTTTTTTGTTGAGTCTCTGCCAGGCTTTGGTATCAGGATGATGTTGACCTCATAAAATGAGTTAGGGAAGATTCCCTCTTTTTCTATTGATTGGAGTCATTTCAGAAGGAATGGTACCAGCTCCTCCTTGTACCTCTGGTAGAATTCAACTGTGAATCCGTCTGGTCCTGGACTTTTTTTGGTTGGTAGGCTAGCAGGCTCTGAAATTGAGAAAAAATACATCTTTTTGACAAAATTTGAATGTGTAAATTTTGAGTTAAAAAATAATGGCTTGGGCCAGGCACTGTGGCTCATGCCTTTAACCCCAGCACTTTGGGAGGCCAAAGAAGGCGGGTTGCTTGAAGCCAGGAGCTCGAGACTAGCTTGGTCAACATAATGACACTCCATCTCTACAAAAAAAAAAAAAATCAACTTTTTAAGTTAGCTAGGTATGGTGGCACATACCTGTAGTCCCAGCTACTTGGGAGACTGAGGCAGAAGGATTGCTTGAGCCCAGGAGTTTGAGGCTACAGTGAGCTGTGATTGTGCTGCTGCACTTCAACCTGGGTGACAGAGCAAGATCCTGTCTCAAAAAAGAAAAAAGCCAATGAAGATAAATCAAAATAGTAGGTGGCATTTGACATGGATTTTTAAAAATTGACCAGTAAAACTTCAATGTGTTATCAAGAGAGTAATTCATCCTAATAAAAGTAATTTCAGTAAATTAAAAATCAAAATAGCAAATGTTAAAAGCACTTTAATTGTACTTACATAGAAAGTGGAATAAGAAATTAAGCTTTTCTCAAGAAAATGCTTTCTGAAAACTTACTTTGTTTGTATAATTCAGATGCCATTTTAGGTTTAAAGTGTTGTCCAGGATCAAAATGCCTGATAGGGAAAAATGGTGGAAATCCAAACGGCAATATCAAAATATTCTCTCATTTAAAGTCTCTGTCAATAATGATATCTGATTGAATCTAGGCAAGTGAGTATAATATTACCAAAAGAAGTTTTGAAAAGCTGGAATTGTGTAAAAATGCTCAATTTCCTGAAAGTGGCAGAATAATGAAAATACACAAAGGATGGATATAAGATTGTAGAATGCTGTGGTTAGGAATATTTACTTGAGACTACTTACAAGTCCATTTTCTCTTTCTCTCACTAAGAACACCAATCAGGGTCTTCAGGCCTGGAAGACTGAAGACATTCCAGCCAACAAAATGTCCATTGCATGGCAGCTACCACAATATGCCCTGGTTACAGCTGGGGAGGTCATGTTCTCTGTCACAGGTCTTGAGTTTTCTTATTCTCAGGTAAGTTTTTGCAAATAGAAGGTAGAAATTGAGACATTGATTGAAGGATGGTGAATTTTAATTCTAGCACTGACTTAAATAGGTATGTTATCTCTTTTGGCCTTGGGTACCTTATTTATGACCCTGAACATATATGACCTGAACATCTTGACTCCCTAGATCATGACAGTGCAGCATGGGAGTCTATGATTTTGGGGTTCTAGGAAAGAGATTAAAGATTAAAATGAAGAGCTGCAGAGTCAGACTCCCCGTGTTCGAATTTTGACTGCATGACCTATTGTGTAACCTTGAGCAAGTAAATTACTATCTCTTCTCTGTAATTTTTTTTTTAATTTTTATTTTTTTCTGAGATGGAGTCTCGCTCTGTCACCCAGGCTGGAGTGCAGTGGTGCGATCTCAGCTCACTGCACTCCAGCCTAAGCGACAGAGAGAGACTCCATCTGCCTCCACGGTTCAGGCGATTCTCTTGCCTCGGCCTCCTGAGTAGCTGGGATTATAGGCGCGCACCACCATGCCTGGATAATTTTTGTATTTTTAGTAGAGTCAGGGTTTCCCCATGTTGGCCAGGCTGGTCTATAACTCCTGACCTTGGATGATCTGCCCACCTTGGCTTCCCAAAGTGCTAGGATTACAGGCATGAGCTACTGTGCCCAGTCTGTAATGCTAGTTTTTAAATGTGTAAGAATACTAATAGAACTTATCTCTTAGGGTTGTAATGAAGATTAAATGACATAATGAATT
Organism: Mandrillus leucophaeus; assembly: GCF_000951045.1. Lineage (NCBI taxonomy): Eukaryota > Metazoa > Chordata > Mammalia > Primates > Cercopithecidae > Mandrillus > Mandrillus leucophaeus. The sequence goes on along the minus strand of NW_012100654.1, from coordinate 5,229,965 downwards.
TAAAAATATTCAATTAGGAGTTCCATCTTATTCTTATTGTTTGCATTATTATCACCCTCTGAATCAATGTGATAGCTGAACTTAATGAGGGAAGTTCTAACTTGAAAGTTTTTGTGGGAGAAGTTTCCTGGATGCATGGGACATGAGGGCAGTGAAGGGAATTTGTTTACTTTCAAATTTGTGTCATCTCCAGGCTCCCTCTAGCATGAAATCTGTACTCCAGGCAGCTTGGCTATTGACAATTGCAGTTGGGAATATCATCGTGCTTGTTGTGGCACAGTTCAGTGGCCTGGTACAGGTATGGATCTGAGGGAAGCAGGATTCATTTCTACTCAAGGTTTTCCTCCAGCTTTCTCTTCTCCCTTTCCACCTATCTCTCTGTTTCCTGTATTCCCCACTCAGTGCTGTGATATGAAATGGGTTAGATACACAGAATTTACCAGGAAAACAGACATATGTAAGTGGCAATAATGACTACAATATACCTATGTGAGGAGAGGCCAGTGAACCCAGTCTTTGTCCAGCAAAAGTCTGGTTGAACTGGTGATCCCAGGTCAGTCTGCTCCCCAGTCCTCATCCTGTAAAGATCTCTTTAGTTTCAGGTTTCTCCATATTCTTCTCATATTTATTTCCCCCTGCAGTGGGCCGAATTTATTTTGTTTTCCTGCCTCCTGCTGGTGATCTGCCTGATCTTCTCCATCATGGGCTACTACTATGTTCCTGTAAAGACAGAGGATATGCAGGGTCCAGGAGATAAGCAGATTCCTCACATCCAAGGGAACATGATCAACCTAGAGACCAAGAAGACAAAACTCTGATGACTCCCTGGATTCTGTCCTGACCCCAATTCCTGGCCCTGTCTTCAAGCATTTTTTTTTTTCTTCTACTGGATTAGACAAGAGAGATAGCAGCATATCAGAGCTGATCTCCACCTTTCTGCAATGACAGAAGTTCCAGGACTGGTTTTCCAGTACATCTTTAAACAAGGCCCCTGAGATTCTATGTCTGCCTGTCTATCAATGAACTCATTAAAACTTATGCAGTGTTGCTGGAGCTGGCCTGGCGTCTCCAAATGGCCATGAAAATACACATGTATAATGGAGATCATTCTCTGTGGGTATGCAAAGTTATGGGAATTCCTTTATAGGTAACTGGCATTTAGGACTGATGGCCCTAATTTTTGAGGTACTGATTTAGAGATAAAATTGCAGAATAACAAAGGAATGGTATTTCTAGATTTTTTTTTTTTTTGTAAGCAATGTAATTATGCTATTCACAGGGGCCTCAAGAATTGGTATGTATGATGTGATCTGGTCCAGCCAGGGCCTGGTTTGTCAGCTATCTAGGTTTGATAAGACTTTAGTAAATTTGTCAATACAAATCGTAGGAAGCAGAATGTCATTTTATTAAAACACAGGAGAAGTTATATCTTTCTGATTATGATAGTATTTTATTTGCTTATCCAAACACTCCTTTCTCAGTATGGATAGATCATGGAAACCAGATTAGAGATAGTAAACATTAGTAAACATGGTTCTGGAGAACAGTAACAGGTGTAAGTTATAGAAATCCTGAAGAGCCAGTCATTCTTTTACAGAGTACATTCTTCTTAGCCTCTATGACACTGAACTGTGCCCTTCAGTGAACAGTTGTATAAACAATAATTATAATTTGCAACTTTGTCTTATCAACCTTGCTGACCCAGTTTTTTCTTATTATTACACCTTGTCTTGCTTATTGCTGCAAATATTCAATAACAACAATGTTTCTATAAGTCCAACTTCCTTTATTAATGTTTCCATTTAGCCTCAAAAATAGCAAAATAGTAGTTCCTTTTTGATGTTGCTTTTCTGATTTACTTTTCCCATGTTTTAAATATCATTTCTTCCTTGAAGCCTAGAAATTTTCTTTTTATTCAAAAAGAGTTACATTAATGCCTAGGTTTGAGCTCCTAAAATGGAAATAGTCAATAGAGGAGCATGGTCCTATATGAGGTTCCTATCAAAATTTGTGGGAGTAGGGGTGGTAGAGCATGAGGGTTTTGTTTGTGTATGTGTGTGGTCATGAAAAAAATTGAGAAACATTACCTCACACACAATGAATGAATCAGAGGACAGACACGGAAATGTCATGACTGTGCAGTGTGTTACTAGGAAAAAAGTTCAGAATCACTGTTCTAGAAAGCCTCATTTCCATTGGTTTTAAAACATTATTCTCATGTAGAACAGTGTTGGGTCTCATACTGTTAAATGTTAACAGGTAACAATGTTAATGTTAACAGGTACCTGTTAATATTAACAGATAATGTTACTGTTAACAGGTAAGAGAAATTGCTCTAAGTGCCCAAGCTTTATATACTTCAGTTTTAATGACAAGCATTTCAGAAGTATAAGAGTGGCAGCAAGACCAACCCGTTTTTCCAGATATATTGATGTGAACCTGACCCTACTCCTTTAGAAGACAGCCTGTTCATTTTTAAATAGCTTTAACCCAAACTGTTCTATGACCATTGTTTCAAGAGACATTAACACAGTTCTGTAAATAGAAGTGTCTATGGACAAATAAGTTTGGGAAATGTGGCATACTGTATCCTTTTCTTAACATTTGCATATTAAAGACTCTGAGATATCCTGCAGTAAAGACATAAGATACCTTGTTTAAATTAACATGTTACAGTATTCTGCAGAACACTGGTTTGGAAAAAACTGTCGAGCAGTTCTTCCTTGTAAGTGCTGAGCTTCCTCTCTGAAACCTCCTACCATTGTTTTTTCCTCCCCTGTAGCTAATAAGAAAAAGTATAACACCCGGCCGGGCACGGTGGCTCACGCCTGTAATCCCAGCACTTTGAGAGGCTGAGACAGGTAGATCACCTGAGATCAGGAGTTTGAGACCAGCCTGGCCAACATAGTGAAACCCCGTCTCTACTAAAAATACAAAAATTAGCCTGATGTGATGGCAGGTGCCTGTAATCCCAGCTACTTGGGAGGCTGAGGCAGAAGAATCGCTTGAACCCGGGAGGCGGAGGTTGCAGTGAGCTGAGATCGCGTCATTACACTCTAGCCTGGGGGACAAGAGCGAGACTTCATCTCAAAAAAAAAAAAAGAATAAGTATTACCCCCTTTTTCATGTGGCAGACGTTTAGCTATTTGGGGGGAACTTCCATGGCTCTTCCCTAATCATCAAGTATTCAAGTTAAAGATTCTCGGTTCCTGTAATGGTTTCTCACCAGGCATAATTTGTCCTTTTACCATCCTACTTTCTCTCTTCTGAAAAACATTCTTTATCTGAAATACAGCAATTAATATTAAGATATCTTAATATGAAATACCTGGAGTCAAATATAACATTCCAAAGTAGTCTGACTGGAAGAACTAGCACCTGCCTTTCTTCAAACAATGCACTTCTGTTAATGCAGTGTAAGGTAACATGAGTTGTTTTTGGAAACTACGTCATAATGTAAGCTTATATTCTAGCACTTATCACTTAATGACAGGGATACATTTGAGGAATGCATTGTTAGGCAATTTTGTCATAATGCAAACATCATAGAGTGTACTTACACAAACCTATGGTATAGCCTACTACACATCTAAACTATGTGGTGTAGACTGTTTCTTCTAGGCTAAAAACCTGCACAGCGTGTTACTGTGCTGAATGCTGTAGGCAATTGTAACACAATGGTATTTATATATTTAAACATATCTAAACATAGAAAAGGTACAAAAACTTTACACATTATATAGATGTATCAAATTATATGTATTCTGAAAATGTCTATATCTATTATGTATCAATTTTTTAAAAAGTGAATGATATAATAATTCTTTTGAAAAAATGTGGACACACAAATTGGAAAAGAGGTATAAATGCAGCATTATAATCTAATGGGACCACCATCGCATAATTGGTCTGTCATTGACTGAAACTCCAATATGCAGTTTTTCTTAACATTTGCATATTAAAGACTCTATGACTATATATGGACATGTATGACTCACCATTGTAAGACATTTCGATGTTATTCTAAGTGACATGTGAAACCATTGGAAGCTTAGAACATGAGAGTGACATAATGTGATCATTTAAGATCACTTTGGCTGCTGAGGGGGAAATTATCTATAGGCAGGAAGGAAAAGAAGTAGGGAGTTCAGTTAGGAGGCTTTTGCAATAGTTCAGGCAATAGGTGGTCGTGACTGGTACAAGGTGATAGTAGTGCAAGTGGAGAGAAACAGTTTGACTTGGAATTAAACTTTAAGCTAGAACTGACAATATTAGAGTGTAGCTTGGATACACAATTTAAAAGAAAGAAAAGAGCCAGATGTGGTGCCTCACACCTGCAATCTCAGTTCTTTGCAAGGATGAGGCAGGAAGATTCTTTGAAGTCGGGAGTTCAAGACCATTCTAGGCAATATAATGAGACTCCCTCTCTACAAGAAATAAAAATAAAAAAATTAGCCAGGTGTGGTGGTGTGCACCTGTAACCCCAGCTTCTCAGGAGGCTGAGGCAGAACAATCCCTTGAGCCCAGGTGCTTGAAGCTGCAATGAGCTATGATGACACCACTGTACTCCAGCCTGGACAATGGGACCCTGTCTCAAAAAGAAAGAAAGAGGGGGAGAGAGAGAGAGAGGAAGGAAGGAAGAAAGGAAGGAAGGAAGGAAGGAAGGAAGGAAGGAAGGAAGGAAGGAAGGAA
>NW_012100654.1:5218197-5225182 GCF_000951045.1 Mandrillus leucophaeus | reverse complement strand
GAAGGAAGGAAGGAAGGAAGGGGAAAGGAAAAGAAGGAAGGAAAGAAGGAAAGAAAGAAAGAAAGAAAAAGAGAAAGAGAAAGAGAAAGGAAAGGAAAGAAAAGGAAAAGGAAAATTCACTCCTAGATTTGGTCCTAAGTAGTAAGGATGAATCATGATGCAATTTTCTAAAAATAGCAAAGACTAGGATAAGAAAAGTTTTCTGGTATGAATTTTGTTTTGGATATGTTGAGCTTCTACCCATGCTAATGGGTATCCATTAGAGACATTAAGTTATCAGTTTCATATATGAGTCTGAAGATCAGGTAAGAGGTTGGAGCTAGAAACATAAACTTGAGAATCATCAGCATATATATGGTATTTAAAGCCATGAAACTGGAAGAGATTTCCCAAGAAGTGAATGTGTATAGAGAAATGATGAGCAAGAAGGACAGTTTGACAAGAATAAGGGGCAAAGAGGTAAAATATACAGTCAAAGGAAGCTAGGGATCAGATCATGTAGGTCCGGGTATGCTAGTGTGCACCTGTAGTCCCAGCTACTCAGAAGGCTGAGGTAAGGAGGATTGCTGGAGCCGAGGAGTTTGAGGCTACAGTGAGTGATGATCACACCACTGCACTCCAGCCTGGCCCATAGAGTGAGACCCCATCTCTAAAAAAGAGAGAGAGAGAGAGAGAGAGAGAGAGAGACAAATGGTCAAGGAATGAGTGAGCTTGGGGGCCCTCCAACATTGGAGGCTTGGAGAAGAGGTGGATGCAGCAAAGGCAATGAGATGGGTGACTTATGAAATATGAGGAAACTCAGTAGAATGCAATTTAATATAAATGACATACTATGTGTTATAATTAGATAAAAAACAATTTTTATCTTTGACCTAAAGAAAGTACTTTTTCCTGTTAGTAGACCTGGGCTCTGGTAATTTCTATGTTTGTTTGCCTGAATCCTTTTTCCTCCAGAATTTAATTCAATTTGATGGTCCTTCCGTCTTTTTCCTTTTTTTTCTTTTTGAAACAGGGTCTCACTCTGTCACCCAAGCTGAGTGAAGTGATGTGATCATGGCTCGCTGCAGCCTCAACTTCCAGCGCTCAAGCAATCCTCCTTCCTCAGCCTCCCTAGTAGCTGGAACTACAGGATGTGGCACCACGCCCAACTAGTTTTTTATTTTTTGTCAAGACTGGGTCTCACTATGTTGCCCAGGCTGGTCTCGAACTCACAAGTGATCCCCCTACCTCGGCCTCACAAAATGCTGAGATTACAGGTGTGAGCCACTGTGCCCAGCCACATTGATCATTTTCTTCTCCTTTGACCAATAAGTTACAACTACACTAGCAATCTTTGCTTCTGAAACATGCCAAGATTGTTCCTGACAAGATCTTTCCACTGCCTAGAATATTCTTTCCCCTGATCTTGGGTTGACTCTTATAGTCACTCAGTCCTTAGGTCACCTCTTCATCACCTATCTCTCCATTTGAAATAGCTATCTAGCATACCCTGGACAAATACACATTTCTGAGGAACAAAAGGCAATGGAGTCAGTTCAACTAGCAAATATTTTTTGAGCACTTGCTATGTTCTAGATAAACAAAAAAGACAAGGATGAATGAAACACAATTCTTGCCATCCATGAGCTCAAAAGTTTTTCAATTTCCAAAAATTTTCTATCAAAAGCTTTGTGTTTTTCTAACTGTAGTATCTGACTCTCAATCTTTTTCTGTCTTATCTTCTACAATCACTTTTGGTGTTTCCCACATCCACTGACAAAAACCATTAACATCCAGGACTCACAATTCTTTGACTTCTTTTGAAATTCCATGACCTCCATTTCACCTAAGATAACAATCATCCTCAGACTAAGCTATATGTCAAACTTAAATATGCCTTGAAAAATGCTACCTGCAAATCTCCATTTTAAAAATATTCTCTGATATTTATTTTCTGCACGTTTACTTTTCTCCTTCCTCTTAATCGAACTCACTGTTTGTTTTTATTGTAATCTCCAATTGACATGTCTCACTTCTCTCAGATTACATTCCAGTATGGTTTCATTTGTCTTGAAACTAACCTGGACACCATTATTTTAGCTCTTTGTTTGCTACCACCTCAAAATGTTCCCCTTTCTTGACTTTCATCATTTCTGCTAATCTGTACCACTACACAAATCTATATATTATTTCTATTCCTGTTTCTAGGCTGTCTGGAACTGCAGGAGAATATCACAAGGGTATGATTATGTGGTTCAAAACTCAATACCGTCTACCGATTTTCCAAATTAGGAACATAGGCATTATCCATTGACTCTAGTAACAAGTCTTGAAACCTACCTACTAAATAGGTTTCAAATCTGTCCGCTTCTATCCTTTCCTATTGCCACTATCAAAATCACCATTATATCTCTAGATTATTACAACAACCTTTTAGGCTTAATCTATTTTTTCTTAAAACTGTTATCAGTGTGATATATTTTAAAATGTAAATCATACAGCTCATCTGTGTAACAACCCTTCATTGCTCCCTACTTTAAGGATAAACTTCCAACTTTGTAATAAGATCAACAATGCCCTATCTGCCCTGGCCCCTACCTACCTATCTAGCCTTATCTTTGCTATGGCCCTAGTCAAGTTGCATATATGCAACACATATACACACAGATTTGTTGAGATCAGGATTTGTTGCAGTCAGGATTGCATTACATCTATAGAATAGATCTTTTCCAGTATTCAGTCTTTCAAACTTGCTTTTCTCTTTCTAATTTCTTAAGATGAGTTGATTTTTCAGCCTTTATTCTTTTTATAATATGTGTATTTAGGCGATTAATTTTTAAAATTTGATTAATTTTTCTGTGATCACAACTTGAGCCGCAACCTATTGGACATTTCTCCTTTTACCTCTATTCTATAGCTCCAACTTTTCATCATATTTGTTTAAAACCTCATTTAAATGTCACCACTTCTATGGGGCCTTTTGTGATCCACCTCTGGGATATACACCTGCTCCTACCTCTCAACTTCAGTAGAGCTCTATTTGTTATTTGGTGAAGACATTCATAATTTTCTATCTTGTAGCACAGGTATATTGTACAGTTTCATTTCCTTTGCTCAACTGCAGGATTCTATTAGTTTTGATGTGCTGCATTTTCATTACAATGCAATTTTTAAATACAATCCAGTTTGTTTTTGAGATGGAGTCTCACTACGTTGCCCAGGCTGCAGTGCAGTGGCTCGATCTTAGCTTACTGCAACCTCCGCCTCCCAGGTTCAAGTGATTCCCTGTCTCAGCCTCCCAAGTAGTTGGGATTACAGGCACTCACCACTATGCCCAGCTAAGTTTTGTATTTTTAGTAGAGGTGGGGTTTCACCATGTTGGCTAGGCTGGGTCTTGAACTCCTGACCTCAAGTGATCCACCCAACAGTTTTAAAGGATTTCTAAGTTATTTTGGATTTTCTCTTTATCTATGGGTTATTTAGAAGTGCATTGCTTAATTTCTAAGAATATCAAAGATGTTCCAAATTATTCTTTTTAAATTAATATCTGCCTTAATTCTACTGTGATCAGAGAACACATTCTGAGGGAAATACAATCCTATGAAATGTGTTGAGGAAACAAATTTGTTTTATAGTCCTTCTTTTCTCTTCCTCTTCCTCTTCCTCTTCCTCCTCTTCCTCCTCCTCTTCCTCTCCTTCTCCTTCTCCTTCTTCTTCTTCTTTTTGAGACAAAGTCTTGCTCTGTTGCCCAGGCTGGAGTGCAGTGGTGCAATCATGGCTCACTGTAGCCTCAATTTCCTTGTGCTCAAGCAATCCTCTCACCTCAACCTCTCAAGTAGCTAGGACCACAGGTGTGTGTCACCATACCTAGCTAATTTTTTAAATTTTTTTGTAGAGACCAGGTTTCACTATCTTGAATAGGTTGTTCTCCAACTCCTGAGCTCAAGAGATCTTTCCACCTTGGCCTCCCAAAAAGCTGGGATTACAGGCATGAGTCACTGCATCTGGCCTATGATTTGGTATTCTATCTAGATAAATTTATGTAAATATTGCATGTATACTTGAAAAAAAGAATACGTATTTTACCAGGTATGGTGACTCGCACTTGTGATCCCAGCTACTTGAGAGGCTGAGGTGGGAGGATAGCTCAAGCCCAGCAGTTCAGGGCTGCAGTGAGCTATAATTGCACTACTACACTCCAGCCCATGCAATAGAGCAAGTCCCCCTCTAAAAAAAAAAAAAAATTTATTTTGTTGTGCGCCATGTTCTATATGTCAACTAGAGAAAATGTCTCCTAATATAATTGAAGATTTGTCTATTTCTGTCAAATTTGGTTTATATATTTTGAGGCTATATTTTAGGTACATATAGATTTTACATTGTTATATGATATATGGCAAATTAATCCTTTATCATTATATCATACCCCTCTTTATCTCTACAAAGCTTCTTACCTAAAATTTACTTTATCTCATATTAATGTAGCTGAACCCATTTTCCTTTACATTTTTATGAGATATCTTTTTCAATCCTTTTACTTTACATATTTCTGTGATTTTATCTTCAAGGTGTGGTTTCTTGTAGGCACCATGTAGGTTTTCTTTTTTAAAAATTCAGGCTATCGGCCAGGCGCAGTGACTCACGCCTGTAAACCCAGCATTTTGGGAGGCTGAGGTGGGTGGATCACCTGAGATCAGGAGTTTGAGACCAGCCTGACCAACATGGTGAAACCCCATCTCTACTAAAAATACAAAAAATTAGCCTGGCGTGGTGGCAGGTGCCTGTAATCCCAGCTACTCAGGAGGCTGAAGCAAGAGAATTGCCTGAACCTGGGAGGTGGAGGTTGCAGTGAGCCAAGATCACACCACTGCACTCCAGCCTGGGCAACAAGAGCAAAACTTTAAAAAAAAAAAAGAAAAAAAAATTCAGGCTATCGTAGTCTTCCACCTGGAATATTTAGTCTGTTTACATTTGGTAGAATTATTGATAATATTTAGGTTTTATCTACTATCTTATTATTTGTTTTCTACTTAACCTCTTTTATATTCCTTTGACTTTTCTTTCTTTCTTTCTGTCTTTTTTTTTTTTTTTTTGAGACAGTCTTGCTCTGTCACTCAGGCCGGAGAGCAGTGGTGTGATCTCGGCTCACTGCAACCTCCACGTACCGGGTTCATGCAATTCTCCTGCCTCAGCCTCCCAAGTACCTGGGATTACAGAAATATGCCACCATGCCCAGCTAATTTTTGTATTTTTAGTAGAGACAGGGTTTCACTATGTTGGTCAGGCTGGTCTCAAACTCCTGACCTCAAGTGATCCACCCACCTCGGCCTTCCAAAGTGCTAGGATTATAGGCATGAGCCACCGTGCCCGGCCCTGGTTTTCTTTTATGCGTTCTTTTTGGATTAATCAAATATTTAGTTTCATTACCCCACTATTAACTTTTTCTATTATATATTCTTTTTTTTAATTAAGTGATTACCCTTGGGTTGTTACATACATCCTGAACTTCTTATAGTAAGTATACATGATTAATTTAACCACTTCCCTAGCAATGCTCAGATTTTAGAACATTATAATTCCTTTAGTCTCTTCTACCTTTTGTTTGTTTTCATGTATTTAAATCCTAAACATATTTTACGCCCCACAAGACAATATATTAGTGTTGCATATCCTCAATATTCATTTAGATTAATCCATATACTTACTCTTTCTATTGTCTTTCACTCCTTGCTGAATTTCTAGGCTTTTATCTGAAATTATTTTCCTTCTGCCTGAAGAACTATTTTTTATAGTAATTTTAGTATAATTCTGCTTAGGAAGTATTCTCTGTTCTTGTTATTCTGACATTTTCATTTCTCCTTCATTTTTGCAGGATATTTTTGCTGGGTGTATTTTCTGGGTCTGTACTTCTAGATTAGCAGTTACTTTTTTCACTACTTATATTCTCACTGCCACCATTTTTTTGAAAGTCAGCACCAAATCAATTAAAAACTGAAGGTAATATTTCTCACCATCAGGCTGTTATAAATTGTTTTCTTTGACCTTGGTTTTTATTAGTGTTACTGTAATGTGCCAAGATACGACTTTCTTTATATTCAACCTGCTTGGGGTTTTCAGGAATTCATGTATCAGGGGCTTTATGTCTTTCATTAGTTTTGGGAAAATTTTAGTCATTTACTTTTCAAAGATTATCTCTTCCCTATTCTCTCTTTCTCTCTCTGCTCTCCTTTTGGAATTCCAATTATATTAAGTTAGATTTGTTCATGTTATTCCTTATGTTTCTTATGTTCTTTTTTACATCTTCCATGTTTTTCCCTCTCTTGAGTGTCAGCTCTGTGGTAAGGCAGTCTTGAGGACTTGCTTCTGCTGGAAGGAACGGATCTGACTTGGAGAACCTCAAAAAAGCTCTATCACTGGGTATTGAAAAGAACAGCAATTAGAAGCAATCTGCTCAAAGTCAGCTTTGCAACTGCTTAGGGCTGCAATACAGGTTGAAGTACCAAGAGACTAGCAAATATTTTATAGGGTTACATGAGAAACATGAGAGCCAGGGGGACTTTGATAAGCTCTATAATATGTCTATAATATTCCTGGGGATTTAGAAGTTTGTGTGCAAGTTCAAGGCTGCATGCATGTTCAGGAAACACCAACAGGAGCCCCAGTTACTTATTCATCTCTTACTGACCTTGGAGCTCAGTGTGAGCAGGAAATCAAACCTAAGGCAAATTTGTAAACTGCCTGAACTTTGAAGGCATGTGGAAACTCACAGTTTCCCTAAGCCAGATGCAGAAGACTTACTTATTCAAGTCGTTTAAGAAAACCTTCTGGCCGGGCGCGGTGGCTCAAGCCTGTAATCCCAGCACTTTGGGAGGCCGAGATGGGCGGATCACAAGGTCAGGAGATCGAGACCATCCTGGCGAACCCGGTGAAACCCCGTCTCTACTAAAAAACACAAAAAACTAGCCGGGCGAAGTGGCGGGCGCCTGTAGTCCCAGCTACTCGGGAG
>NW_012100654.1:5214674-5218147 GCF_000951045.1 Mandrillus leucophaeus | reverse complement strand
CTGAGGCAGGAGAATGGCGTGAACCCGGGAGGCGGAGCTTGCAGTGAGCTGAGATCCGGCCACTGCACTCCAGCCTGGGTGACAGAGCAAGACCCCATCTCAAAAAAAAAAAAAAAAGAAAACCTTCTAACCAATCATTGTCTGACCCCTGAAGTATGTAAACACAGGGCAACCCCTGGGAAGTTAGGCTTAAAAATAGAAACAAGAATTTTTTAAAAAGTAAGCATAGATTTCTGCAGCAGCATACTGCAGGGACTCTATAAACTAGCCTAGGTAAATTGCTAAACAGACAACAACAAACCCTGGTGTGGGTGGCATAATAAAATTTCAGAGTCATTAAAATATTCTGATATTTAGCAAAATAAATTATCTAAAAGGTATAATTTTTGACAGAAAAGTACAACACATGCAAAGAAACAGGAGACTGTGGCCCATACTATCCGAAGAGCATACTTAGTAGAGACAACCTTTAAATCAGCTTATTATAAGTATGTTTGGAAAATTAAAGAAAACCACTTTTAAATAATTTAAAACAAATATGAAAACAATGGCTCATTAGACAGACAATATCAATAGAAAGATAGAAATTACAGAAAAGAACCAAAGAGAAACTCTGGAATTAAAAAGTATAGTAACAAATAAAAAACTTAATAGAAGTTTCAACAGCAAGTTTAGGCTGAAAAACGGAATCAGTGAACTTGAAGATAGGTCAATAGACATTATCCAGTCTAAAGAAACAAACAAACCAAAGAACTTTAAAAAAGGAACAGAGTGTCACTGGGTGCCCCAGCACTTTGGGAGGCTGAGGCGGGCAGATCACGAGGTCAGGCGATCGAGACCATCCTGGCTAACATGGTGAAACCCCATCTCTACTAAAAATACAAAAAATTAGCTGGGAGTGGTGGTGGGTACCTGTAGTCCCAGCTACTTGGGAGGCTGAGGCAGGAGAATGGCATGAACCCAGGAGGTGGAGCTTGCAGTGAGCTGAGATTGTGCCACTGCACTCCAGGCTGGGCGACAGAGCGAGACTCCGTCTCAAAAAAACCAAAAAGGAACAGAGTGTCAGAAACAATGAAAAACAATTGGCATGCCAACATATGCAAAATGGAAGTTCCAAAAGGAGAGAAAGGAGAAAGAAGAAAGATAAACTATTGAAGATATAGTAGCTGAAAATGTCCCAAGTTTGCTGGAAAATATTAATCTACACATCCAAAAAGTTTAAAGAACTCCAAGTAGCCTAAATATAAAGAGTTCCACACCTAGACATATCATAGTCAAACCATCAAAAGTCAAGTAAAAAGAGAAAATCTTAGAAGTAGCAAAAAGAAAAACTATTATTATTCACATATGAGAAATACTCAGTAAGATTAACAACTTACTTCATATCAGAAATAATGGAGGTCAGAAGTCAATAAATTGACATATTCAAAGTGTTGAAAGAAAAAGAAGAAATTGACTACCAAGAATTATGTAACCAGAAAAACTATTCTTCAAAATTGAAAGCAAAATAAAGACATTACCAGATAAAGAAAGATTAAGATAGTTTGTCACTAGCATACCTGTCCTATGAGAAATTCTAGCTGACTGTGGTGGCTCATGCCCGTAATTCCAGCACTTTGGGAGGCTGAGGTGGGCAGATTGTTTGAGGTCAAAAGTTCAAGACCAGCCTGGCCACTATGGTGAAATCCCATCTCTACTAAAAATACAAAAATTATCAGGGCATGCTAGTGCACGCCTTTAATCCCAGCTACAGGAGAATAGCTCGAACCTGGGAGGCAAAGATTGCAGTGAGCCAAGATTGCGCCACTGTACTCCAGCTTGGGTGACAGAACAAGATTCTGGTTTTTTGTTTGTTTGTTTGTTGTTGTTGTTTTTTAAATAAATTCTAAAGAAAATCATTCAGACTGAAAAGAAATGAAACTAGAAGATAGTACTTGAATCCCTACAAAGAAATAGCATCAATAAAGGTAATTATATAGATAAATATAAGAAATAGTATATATACTTTTTACTTTTTTCTTCTCTAAATGGAGTTAAAAGACAATTGAATAAAAACAATAATCATATGTTTATTTTGGGATTATAACATATATAAATATAATTTCTATTACAACAATACAAAGGAGGGGAGAGAAAATGATGCTATATTGGAACAAAGTTTCTATAAAGTTAGTATTAATCAAAGCTAGATTGTTTCAAATTAGCATGTATATTGCAATTCCTAGAGCAACCACTAAGAATATTACTCAAAAAAATAGCGCTAAAACACCAACAAAGTAAAGTGGTGCAATATAAAATACATATTTAACACAAAGGAAGGCTGTAAAGAAGCAATACAGCAACCAAAAACATGATACATGTAGAACACAGCCAAATGACAGCTATAAATCCAACCATTAAATATAAACCATTTAAGTCCAACATTAAATGTAAATGGAGTAAACCCTTTAATCAGAAGGGAAAAATTGTCACATTGGATGAAAAAACAAGATCCAACTACATGCTATCTACCCCTCCTCATCAGCAAAATGAGGAGAAAATCTTAGGAGCAAGCCCTAGGTTACCTAAAAATTTCTTTGCGTTCTAGAATTCCTTAATTCTATCAAAAACAGTGGTTTTCCTCCAAAATAGATTAGCCAACATCACACTACTCCAAGTGTAGGTCTAAAAGGAATTGACCAGCCTGGGCAACATGAAAAAAGAAAAAAAAAAAAAAAAAGAAACCTGTATTTACAAATAATTCAACAATTATCCAAGTGTGGTGGTGTGTACCTGTAGTCCCAGCTACTTGAGAGATTGAGGTGGGAGGGTCACTCAGACCTGGGAGGCAGAGGTTGCAGCGAGCCACTGCACTCCAGCCTAGGGTGGCAGAGCAAGACCCTGTCTCAACAGCAACAAAAAAGGGAATTGAGAAAATCCAATCATGAACCCCCTAGAGGATTCCATTGGTTACTTCAGGTATGCCCTATGTAAATGGAGAGGATGAAGTAAAGTTACAAAGTCATTTATTCGGTGTATGCCTCATGGAGTAGTTATTTCCTGTCATAGCTGAAGCGTGAATCAGCCTTATGTTCCTGGTCTCCAGACCCTATTTTCCTGCCTCACCACCACTTACCCAAAGTCAACCAATCAGTGCCGCAGTCTATTTCCTTTGGGTTGGGGATCTCCTCAGTTTCCTCCCTTCATGGTTGCCAGAAAGATGTTACCAGAAAGGGGTCCCAAGTCAGACCCCAAGACAGGGTTCCTGGGTCTGACAAAAGAAAGAATTTAGAGTCCATAGAGTAAAGTGAAAACAAGTTCATTAAGAAAGTAGAGGAATAAAAGAATGGCTACTCCGGAGACATAGCATAAAAATGGGCTGCTGGGTGCCCATTTTTATGGTTCTTTCTTTTCTTTTCTCTTCCTTCCTTCCTTTCCTTCCTTTCCTTCGTTTCCTTCCTTTCCTTCCTTTCCTTCCTTTCCTTCCTTTCCTT
>NW_012100654.1:5183752-5213214 GCF_000951045.1 Mandrillus leucophaeus | reverse complement strand
CTCCTGAGTAGCTGGGATTACAGATATCCACAACCATGCCTGGCTAATTTTTTTATTTTTGGTAGAGACGGGGTTTCACCATGTTGGTCAGGCTGGTCTTGAACTCCTGACTTCATGATCTGCCTGCCTCGGCCTCCCAAAGTGCTGGGATTACAGGAGTGAGCCACCATGCCAAGCCTGTCCCATTGACTTTTAATGTAATTCTGATATGTTAGGACTTATGCCTGCCATTTTATTTTTTTTCTGCATGTTCTATTTGTCTTTTTCTGCCTTCCTGTGGATTACGTCAACTTTTTTTTTCTTAAGAATTCTGTTTTATCTATATTATTTGTGAGTACATCTCTTTATGCAACTTTTTAAAATGATTGCTCTAGGCATTACATTACATTACACACACACACACACACACACAGAGAGATTTGCCTCTTGCAAAATACATATTTGTTGATGTTTTACATTTGAATAAAATATTAGGTAGTGTCCTTAAAAATTGGGAAATTTATGTCAGCTGATCAAACTTCAGAGAAAGATCTCCCCATATTTAGGGTTATCTCTCACATCAAGAAAAATATAAATTAGCTGCAAGGTCGAGATATATTTTAGGCTATTGGAATTGGCATCCCCAAAGAGGTTGCTATGAGGACTGAACAAGGGTGGAATGCTAAATATTTAACATTAAGAAGGCCAAGCAATAATTAAGCATAACAAACATCAGCCATGGTACTGGAGCAAGGTCATAAAGGCCCCCTGCTTGGCTCATTAAGTTGCTATTTTGTAGGGAAGTCCAGGGGTTGCCTGGCAGGAAGAGGCACAGGGCTGCCAAGGTAGCTTTGGGTAATGGCTGTTTTACCAATGAGAAAACAGAGAAAATCCAATATGTACTATGATGGCATAGGCCTTAGGATTGAAAAATATTATTGTAGGTAAAATACTTAACACAAAGCCAGCACTTAGTAAGTGCTCAGTTAATGGCCATTCTTATTCTACTACTTCCTCCTTTCCCTTCCCTTTCCTCTTCCCCCTTCTTGTTTTTGTTCACTATATTGCATTACCCAAAAACAAATATCTGACCTACAATATTGAGTATAAAGTTTCTTTTCTGTCAAAATTTTTGGCCCTTCATGAAGCTAAATCAGAGGTTCCTCAACTTTCTTGAGTCTCTTTGTGTCTCAGTAACTATTTTATGCTCTAGGCCAAAAGAAATACTCAATTATTCTATTTATTAAATAGGTAGACCCAAACAACCCACAACTGGGTATCTATCGAAAGGAAAAGAAGTCATTAAATAAAAAGACAACTACACTCATATGTTTATCATGGTCCACTTCACAATTGCAAAGATACAGAATCAACCTAAATACCCATCCATGAGTGGATAAAGAAAATGTGAGATATATATGGATAGACAGATAGATAGATAGAGAGATAAATGATCCAGATATAGATATATAATGGAATACTACTACTCAGGCATTAAAAAGAACAAAATAGTCTTTTGTGCAACTTGGATAGAACCGGAGACGATTATCCTAAGTAAAACAACTCAGGAATGGAAAATAAAATACCATACGTTTCTCACTTATAAGTGGGACCTAAGCTATGGGTATGCAAAGGCATACAGAGTGGTATAATGGACATTGGAGTCTCAGAAGGGGATAGGGTGGGAGAGGAGTAAGAGATGAAAAACCACCTACTGGGTACAATGTACACCATTTGGGTGATGTGTACACTAAAATCATAGATTTTACCACTATACAATTCATCCTTGTAACCAAAAATCACTTGTACTACTAAAGCTATTGAAACTAAAAATAATTTTTTTAAAGAAAGTGGCACAGAAAGTAGAGTTTCCAAGCCAGCCAGAGCAAGATGGCTGAACAAAAGCCTGCATTGATTGTCCTCCCTAGAGGAACACCAAACTGAACAACTATCCACACAAAAAAGCACCTTCATAAAAATGAAACATTAGGTAAGTGAGCACAGTAATTGGTTTGACTTCATACTACAGAAAGAGGAACTGAAGAAGATAGGAAAGAAAGTCTTGAACTGCTGATGCCACCCTTCTTCCATCCCCTGGCAGTGACCACATGATGCAGAGAGGAAATCTGCACTTGGGGAAGGGAAAGCACAGTGATTGTGGGGACTTTGCATTGAAACTTAGTGCTTCCCTGTCACACAGAAAGTCACATTGGGCAGAAATCTGCTGGTGCCCATATAGACAGCATTTAGACCAGCTATGCCAGAAGCAAATCATCCATCCCAGTATTTGGAACCTGAGTTCTGGCAAGTCTTGCCACCATGGGCTAAAGTGCTATGGGTCCTAAATAAACTTGAAAAGCAGTCTAGGCTTAAAGAACTGCAATTACTGGACAAGTCCTGGTGCTGTGTTGGGCTCAGAGCCAATGGACTTGGGGGGCAAGAGATCTAGTGAGACAGTAGCCAAGGCAGTCAAGGGAATGCCTGTGCCATCGTCCTCCAAACACAAGCAGTCATGCTGGCAGCTCTGGGAGAGACTTCTTTCTTCTGCTTGAAGAGAGGAGAGAAAAGAGTAAAAATACAAACCTAAAACAACAAGAGAAAAGAAACAGATAATATACAATGGAGCTCCAATATGTGTCTGGTAGCAGACTTCTCGGCAAAAACCTTATAGGCCAGCAGAAAGTAGTGTGACATATTTAAAGGGCTGAAGGAAAATAACTTTTATTTCAGAATAGTATATCCAGCAAAAACATCTTTCAAACATGAAGGAGAAATGAAGACTTTCCCAGACAAACAAAAGCTGCAGGATTTCATCATCACTAGGCCTGTCCTACAAGAAATGCTAAAGTTCTTCAGTCCAAAAGAGGAGGATGTTAATGAGCAATAAGAAACCTCTGAAGGTACAAAACTCACTGGTAGTAGTAAATACACAGAAAAACACAGACTGTTATGACTGTAATCGTGGTGTGTAAACTACTCATATCTTCAATAGAAAGACTAAAAGATAAACCGATCAAAAATAATAACTAAAATAATGTATTAGTCCATTCTTGCATGGCTCTAAAGAAATGCCTGGGACTGGGTAATTTACAAAGAAAAGAGGTTTAATTGGCTCACAGTTCCACAGGCTTTGGAGCAGGAGGAAGAGAGAATTGGGGAGGTGCCATACACTTTTAAACAACCAGATCTCATGAGAACTCTATCACAAGAACAGCACCAAATGGGGAAGTCTGCCCCGATGATCTAATCACCTCCCACCTGGCCCCTCCTCCAACACTGGGGATTACAATTTGACATGAGATTGGGCAGGGACATAAATCCAAACCATGTCAAATAACTTTTTAAGACATAGACAGTACAAAAAGATATAAATAGAAACAACAAAAAGTTAAAAAGTTGGGTGATGAAGTTAAAGTGTTGAGTTTTCATTAGTATGCTCTTGGCTTGTTAGTTCTTTTTGTTGTTTATGTAATTAGTGTTGAGTTGTCATTAGTTTAAAATAATAGATTATGAGATATTTGCAAGCATCATTGCACACCACCAGAGAAAATCACCTTCAGTAAAAGGAAGACAGGGAGAAAGGAAAGAAGGAAGAGCAGGCAACAAACCAGAAAACAAGTAACAAGATGGCAGTAGTAAGTTCTTATCGATAATAACATTGAATGTAACTGGACTAAACTCTCCAATCAGAAGAGATAGAGTGACTGAATTGATTAAAAAACAAAAAACAACAACAAAAAAGTAAAAAAATAAAAACAACCAAGACCTAGGATATGTCACCTGCAAGAAACACATTTTACCTATAAAAACATACATAGACTGAATATAAAGCGATGGAAAAAGATATATCATGCAAGTGAAAACCAAAAAAGAGAAGGAGTAGCTAGACTTACATCAGACAAAATACATTTCAAGACAAAAACTATGAAAAGAGACCAAGAAGGTAATTATAAAATGATAAAAGGGTCAATTCAGCAAGAGGATATAACAATTGAAACTACATACGCACCCAATAATGGAGCACTAGATATATAAAGCAAATATTGTTAGCAATAAAGAGAGATATACACTTCAATACAATAATAGTTGGAGAGTTAAACACCCCACTTTCAGCATTGGACAGATCAACCAGAAAGAAAATGAAAAGAGGAACATCAGACTTAATCTGCACTGCAGGCCAAAGGGACCTAATAAGCATCTACAGAACAGTTCATCATATGGCTGCAAAATAAACATTCTTCTAAGCACATGGATAATTATCAATGATAGGCTATATGTTAGACCACTAAACAAGTCTTTAAATATCAAAAAAATTGAAATTATATCAAGTATATTATCTGACCACAATGGAATTAAACTAGAAATTAATAACAAGAAGAATTTTGGAAACTATACAAACACACAGAAATTAAACAATATACACTTGAATGACCAGGAGGTCAATGAAGAAATTAAGAAGAAAATTTAAACATTTATTGAAACAAATAATAATGGAAACATAATGTACCACAACCTATGGGATATAGGAAAAGCAGTACTAAGTGGAAAGTTTATAGCTATAAGTGCCCACATCAAAAAAGTAGGAAAACTTCAAATTAAGAAAAAATTGTTTATCTTAAAGAACTAGAAAAGCAAGAGTAAACTAAACCCAAAATTAGTAGAGAAAATATAATAAAGATAAAAACAACCAAATAAAATTGAAACAAAGAATACAAAAGATCCACAAAATGTAAAGTTGGTGTTTTAAAAAGAGAAAGTCAAACCTTTAGTCAGACTTAAAAAGAGAGAGAAAGAACATCTAAATAAATAAAATTAGAAATGGAAAAAGGGGCATTAAAACTAATACCACAGAAATTAGGAGGATTATTAGAGGCTATTGGGAACAATAGCCTCTAATAATTGGGGTCATTCAAGTGTATATTGGGAGCAGTAGCCTCTAATAAATTGGAAAAATCAATATATTG
Source organism: Mandrillus leucophaeus (assembly GCF_000951045.1). Lineage (NCBI taxonomy): Eukaryota > Metazoa > Chordata > Mammalia > Primates > Cercopithecidae > Mandrillus > Mandrillus leucophaeus. Next base: position 5,208,271 of record NW_012100654.1, on the reverse strand, counting down.
GAAAAACCGAGAAGAAATGTATAAATTCCTTGACACTACAGCCTACCAAGATTTAACTATGAAAAAATTCAAAACCTGAACAGAGCAATAACAAGTAACAAGATCAAAGCTGTAATAAAGTCTCCTAGCAAAGGAAAGCCTGGGCCCTGCTGGGTTTTCTGCTGAATTTTACCAAACATTTAAAGAAGAATGAATAGAAGTGCTATTCAAACTATTCCAAAAAAATAGGTGACGAGTAAATACTTACAAACTTATTCTATGAGGCTAGTATTACCCTGATAACAAAACCAGACAAAGACACATCAAAAAGAGAAAACTACAGGCCAATATCCCTCATGAACATTGATGCAAAAAATCCTTAACCAAGTACTAGCAAACTGAATTAAACAACACATTTAAAAGATCATTTTTTGTGACCAAATGGGATTTATCCCACGGATGCAAGGATGGTTCAACAAATGCAAATTAATCAATGTGATACATCTTATCAACAGCATGAAGGATGAAAACCAAATGATCTTTAAACTAGAAATCAATAACAAGAGCAATTTTGGAAAATATTCAAACACATGGATATTAATGCACTTGAATGACCAGTAGGTCAATGAAGAAATCAAGAAGATAAAAAAATTAAGAAGCTAAAAACCTTCAAAAAATTGAATATAGAACAAACATAACTCAACACAACAAAAACCATATATGACAAACTCACAGCTAGTATCATACTGAATGAGGAAAAACTGAAAACCTTTCCTCTGAGATTTGGAACATAACAAGGATACCCACTGTCACGACTGTTATTCAACATAGTACTGGAAGTCCTAGCTAGAGCAATTAGACAAGATAAAGAAATAAAGGACATCCAAATTGGAAAGGGAGAAAACAAATTATTCTTGTTTGTAGGTGGTATGATCTTATATTTGGAAAGACCTAAAGACTCCACCAAGAAACTATTAAAACTAACAGACAAATTCAGTAAAGTTGCAGGATACAAAATCAACATATAAAAATTGGTAGCAGTTCTATATATCAAAAGTAAACCATCTGAAAAAGAAATCAGGAAACTAATCTCACTTACAATAGCTACAAATGAAATGAAATACTTAAGAATTAACTTGACCAAAGAAGTGAAAGATCTCTACTTTGAAAACTACAAGGGGGTGATCAAGATGGCTGATTAGAAGCAGCTGGTGTGTGTGGCTCTCATGGAGAGTGATATGGTTTGGCTGTGTCCTCATTCAAATCGCAACTTGAATTGTATCTCCCAGAATTCCCATGTGTTGTGGGAGGGACCCAGGGGGAAGTAATTGAATCACAGGAGCCAATCTTTCCTGTGCAATTCTCATGATAGTGAATAAGTCTCATGAAAACTGATGGGTTTATCAGAGGCTTCTGCTTTCGCTTCCTCCTCGTTTTTCTCTTGCCACCTCCAGGTAAGAAGTGCCTTTCACCTCCCTCCATGATTCTGAGGCCTCCCCAGTCATGTGGAACTGTAAGTCCAATTAAACCTCTTTTTCTTCCCAGTCTCGGATATGTCTTTATCAGCGGCATGAAAACAAACTAATACAGAGAAGAATGGAAAAGGCAAATAAATACAGTACCTTGAACTAAAACATCCAGGTATATGCATCAGGACTAATCAAGGAAACAACTCAACCCATGGAGCAAGGCAGGATGATGGCCCACCTGGGAGAGATACAGAGCCAGGGGACCCTCCCCAACTCAGGAAAGCAGTGAGTAAATGTGCAACCCTGGGAACCCACACTTCTCCCTTGGATCTTTACAACCCTTGGGTTGAACTGTCTCCACCAGGGCCTTCAGTCTGACACACAGAGCTATGTGGAGTCTTGGCAGAGCAGCCACTCAGGCACATGAAGATATCTGGGAGCCTTGGATACCTGGGCTTTCCAGGATTCACAGCAAAAGTAACTGCAACTCCAGTAAAGTGGGAGGTTAGACCCCTGTACATATCCCTAGGAAAATGGTTGAATCCAGGGGGCTAAGCAGCAACAGTCTGCAGGTACCTCATAGGAGAAGACCCACTAGATTGGAACTCCAACCAGCCACTGATAGCAGTGTTGCACTTCACTGAGACAGAGCTTCTAGGGGGAGGGGTAGCCTGCCATCTTTGCCATTTGGCCAACTTAGTGGTTCCAGCCTTTGGACTTTGGAGAGTCCAAGCCAACTGGGGGCTGAATTGATTCCCCAGCCCAGCATAGCTGTGCTACAAAAACATGGCCAGATAGTTTTTTAAACGTGTCCCAATCCCATTCTTCCTCACTGGGCAGGACCTCCAACCAGGGTCTTGAGCCACCCCTACTGGTGGTCTCTGGCTGACAGAGATTTAAAACCTCCCTGGGATGGAGCTCCCAGAGGCAGAGGTGGGCTGCCATCTTTGCTCTTTAGACAATTAGCCATTCCAGCCTTCAGGGTTTAGAGAGTCCAAGCCACCTGGGGGATGAAAGTGGTCCCCCATCAGAGCATAGCTGCTCTACAAAAACATGGCCAGACTGCTTTTTAAAGCAGGTCTCCAATCCCATTCCTCCTCACTAAGTGGGACCTCCCAACCAGGGTTTCCAGCTACCCTCGCCAGTGCTCTCCAGCTGACAGATTTAAAGCCTCCCTGAATGAAGTTCCCAAAGGGAGTGCCAGGTTGCCATCTTTCCTGTTTGGGTTTCTTAACCATTCTGGCCTTCAGGCTTAGGAGAATCTGAGGTGACCAGGGGCAGTAGCAGACCCCAAGCACAGCACAGCTGCCCTACAAAAATGTGACCAGACTGCTTTTTAAAGTGGGTCCCCAATCCTGTTTCTCCTCACTGGGTGAGAACTCCCAACTGGAGTCTCCAGCCACATCCTAGAGGTACATTTAGGCTGGCAACAGGTCTGTACCTCCCTAGGACAAAGCTCCCAAAGGGAGGGGCAGGCCACCATATTTGCTGTTTCACAGCCTTCACTGTTGATACCTCCATGTACTGGAAAATCAGGGTGACTAGGGACTGGAGTGGACTCCCAGTATACTGCGGCAGCCCTACAAAAAAGTGGCCAGATGGTTATGTGGATGCCCATTTCCATATCTCCTCACTGGGCAGGTCCTCCAGGCCTGGGCCTCCAGCCATCCACTGCCAGAGCTATCAAGACAGTAGCAGCTCTGCAACTCCCTGAACAAAGCCCCCATGGAAAACTGAAGGCCTTTCTGTCACTGCCTCTGCAGTGGAACTGCCCTCTAACCTCATGCTAACAAAGGAGCAAAGACCCTAAGGCCTTATCCACCCCTCCAACAAGCTGCAGTAGACCCAAGAAGAGGAGGCCAGTCTATCTCCCACAGGTCCCATCCAACCTCCCTGCTCATCACCAGACAGGAAGTCCCCAGCGTGGGCCCACAGCGCAGACCTTCCATCCTGGGCTGATTGCACTGAGCAATTGCTGACCTATGTATTTCTGGGGTGGAGCCCCCAGGAGACAAGCAAAATACCCTTGGCCATAACTGCTACTAAGAACTCTTCCTCTGCTGCCTCCAAGTTGGGGAAGGAGCATAAACACTGAGATTGCCCCAGAGCTTCAGTGGGCAGCTCAGGAATGCCAAGCTGTGATCTACAGCCAGCACTCAAGGGGGAGAGGAACCCACTCTTTCAGATCATTGAGAGAGAACATGGCTGCAACTGTGAGGAAACAGTGAGGAGTGCAGTTGTGATTCATAGATTTGGCTTCTTTACATAATTCCATACTTCTTGGAGGTTTCTTGGGGAGCCAAATAACTGAGCAAGAGCCTATCAACTAACCAATACATGTAAGTGCCACCTACTGGATCACAACCCAAAACTTCAACACCCCAAATACCTCGCTTACATACTCCAATCTGAAACCAAAGACAAGAAGTCAGCTTCAAATAAAGAGCCTGCACAAAGTCTTGGCTCTGTGAAAACATCCAGAAAAGAAGTCTATTGACTCAATCTACACTGCAGTTAAAGGAACACCCACATGCAGAGATGAGAAAGAACCAACACAAGAACTCCAGTAACTCTCATGGCCAGAGTGTCATATGTCCTTCAAACAACTGCACCAATTCACCAACAAAAGTTCTTGACCAAGCTAAGCTGGCTGAAATGATAGAAAGAGAATTCAGAATATGGATAGGAATGAAGATCATCGAGATTCAGGAGAATGGTAAAACCCAATCCAAGTAAACTAAGAATCACAATAAAATAATACAGGAACTGAAGGACAAAATAGCTGGTATAGAAAAGAACCTAATGGATCTGACAGAGCCAAATAACACAAATACAAGAATTTCACAATGCAGTCACAAGTATTAACAGCAGAATAAACCAAGCTGAGGAAAGAATCTCAGAACTTGAAAACTGGATCTCTGAAATAAGGCAGTCAATAACAATGGATCTTCAAAACCTCCAAGAAGTATGAAATTATGTAAAGAGGCCAAATCTTTTCATCACTGGCACCTCTGAAAGGGAGGGGGGAAAAGCAAGCAACTTGGAAAACATATTTTAGGAGATCTTCCAGGAAAACTTCCCCAACCTTGCTAGAGAGGCCAACAGTCAAATTCAGAAAATACAAAGAACTCCTGCAAGATTTTACACAAGAAGATTATCCCCGAGACACGTAGTTGTCAGATTTTCCAAGGTTGAAATGAAAGAAAGAATGTTGAAGGCAGCTAGAGAGAAAGGGTAGGTCACCTACAAAGGAAACCCCATCAGGCTGACAGTGGACATTTCAGCTGAAACCCTATAAACCAGAAGAGATCAGGGGCCTATATTCAACATTCTTAAAGAAAAAAATATATTCAACTAGGAATTTCATATCTAGCCAAACTAAGCTTCCTAAGCAAAGGAGAAATAAGATCTTTTTCAGATAAGCAAATGTTGAGGGACCCACCTTACAAGAGATCTTGAAGGGATCACTAAATATTGAAAGGAAATACTGCTACCAGCTAATACAGAAACACATTTAAATACACAGACTGGTGACACTATAAAGCAACCACATGAATAATCCAGTGTAACAACCAGCTAACGACACAACAGGATCCAATCCACACATATTAATACCAACCTTAAATGTAAATGCACTAAATGCCTCACTTAAAGACACAGAGCAGTAAGCTGGATAAAAAAGTAAGACCCAATGGTATGCTGTCTTCAAGAGACCCATTGGATACGTATTGACACCCATAGGTTCAAAATAAAGGGATGGGGAAATATTTACTAAGCAAATGGAATACAGAAAAAAGCAGGAGTTGCAATCCTAATTTCAGACAAAACAGACTTTAAACCAACAAAGATCAAAAGAGACAAGGAAGGCCATTACATAATGGTAAAGGGATCAATTCAACAAGAAGACCTAACTATCCTAAATATGTATGCACCCAACACAGGACTACCCAGATTCATAAAGCAAGTTCTTAGAGACCTACAAAAAGACATAGACTTCCACACAATAGTAGTGGGAGACTTCAACACTCCACTGACAGTATTAGACAGATCATTGAGGCAGAAAATTAACAAAGATATTCAGGACCTGAACTCAACATTGGACCAAATGGAACTGATAGACCTCTATAGAACTCTCCAATGAAAAACAACAGAGTATAAATTCTTCTCATCACCACATGTCACATGCTTTAAAATCAACTACATAATTGAACATAAAACAATCCTCAGAAATGCAAAAGAACAAGCATCATACCAAACACCCTCTCAGACAACACTGCAATAAAAATAGAAGTAAAGACTAAGAATCACTCAAAACCATGCAATTACGTAGAAATGAAACAACATGCTCCTGAATGACTTTTGGGTAAATAATGAAATTAAGGCAGAAATCAATAAGTTCTTTGAAACTAATGAGAACAAAGATACAAGATACGAGAATATCTGAGGCACAGCTAAGGCAGTGTTAAGAAGGAAATTCATAGCACTAAATGCCCACATCAAAAAGTCACGAGATCTCAAATTAACAACTTAACTTCACAAAGCAAGAACAAATTAACACCAAAGCTAGCAAAATCAGAGCTAAACTGAAGGAAATCAAGACACAAAACATGATCTTAGAACTTGAAGATGGGCTCACTGAAATAAGACAGTCAAAAAAATAAAATTTAAGAAAAGAATAAAAAGAAATGAACAAAACCTGTGAGAAGTATGGAATTATGTAAAGAGGTCTAATCTATGAATTACTGGCATCTCTGAAAGAGAAGAGAATTCATTCAAAAGTTCAACTAATGCAGGAGTTGGTTTTTTGAAAAAAATAATAAGGCTGCTAGCTAAACTAATAAAGAAAATAGAGAAGATGCAAATAAACACAATTAGAAATGATGAAGGGAATGTTACCACTGACCCCATAAAATAAAAAATAACCATCAGAAACTACTATGAACACCTCTATGCACACAAACTAGAAAACCTAAAAGAGATGGATCCATTTCTGGACACATATATCCTCCCAAGACTGAACCAGGAAGAAGTTGATTCCCTGAATGACCAATATCTAGCTCTGAAATTGCATCAATAATGAATACACTATCAACCCAAAAAAGCTTAGTACCTGATGGATTCCCAGCCAAATTCTACCAGATGTACAAAGACAAGCTAGTACCATTCCTACTGACAAAAATTTGAAGAGAAGGGATTCCTCCCCAGTGCATTCTATGAGGCCAGCATCACCCTGATACCAAAACCTCGCAGACAAACACATACACAAAAAACTTCAGTTCAATATCCTTAGTAAGCACTGGTGCAAAAATCCTCACCAAAATAATTGCAAACCAAATATAGCAGCATATCAAAAAGCTAATCATCCACAATCCAGTAGGCTTCATCCCCAGATTTGCAACGTTGGTTCAACATATGCAAATAAAGAAATGTGATTCATCACATAAACAGAATTAAACACAAAAAACCACATGATTGTCTCAATAGACACAGAAAAGGCTTTTTAAAAAATTCAAAAACGCTTCATGTTTAAAACCCTCAATAAACTAGGTATTGTTGGAACATACCTCAAAATAATAAGAGCCATCTGTGAGAAAACCACACCCAGCATTGTACTGAATGGGCAAAAGCTGGAAGCATTTCTCTTGATAACTGGCATAAGACAAGGGTGCCTTCTCTCATCCCTCCTATTCAACCTGGGGATGATTAATGGGTATAAAAATATAGTTAGGATGAATAAGATCTAGCATTTGATAGCACAACAGAGCAACTACAGTCAATAATAATTTATGGTACACTTTAGCATATCTAAAATGGTAAAATTGGATTGTTTGTAAAATAACAAAAGGATAAATACTTAAAGTGATGGATACCATATTTACCCAATTTGATTCTTACACATTGTATGTCTGTATCAAAATATCTCATGTATTCCATAAATATACATCTACCATGTACCACAAAAATCAAAAATAAATTTAAAAATAATAATAAAAAAGAAAGTAGAGTTTCTATAAATCCCCATTCCCTCCCTGCCCCACCCCTAGTTTCTTCTATTATTAACATCTGGCATTAGGGCTGCACATAATATTATGATTAACTAATCAATATTGATACATAATTATTAACCAAAATCCATAGTTTACATTAGGATTCACTCTTTGCATTGTATAGTTCTATGGATTTTGACAAATGTGGAATGTCATATATCCACCATTACCATATCATACAAAAGAATTTCTCTGCCTTAAAAATGCCTTGTGCTCCACCTATTCACCTTTCCCCCTACCCTAAAATCTTGGCCCACTGAATTTTTATAATTTCTAAGTTTCATCTCTCCCAACCTGTCATATAGTTGAGATCATACAGGATGTAGCTTTTTCATACTGCTCTTTTTCACTTAGCAATATACATTCCTTCATGTCTTTTCCTAGCTTGATATTTCATTTCTCTTTTTTCTTTTCTTTTCTGTTTTTATAGAGACGAGAGTCTCACTATGTTGCCAGGGGTGGTCTCAAACTCCTGGATTCAAGCGATCCTCCTGCCTCGGCCTCCCAAAGTTCTGGGATTACAGATGTGAGTCACTGCACGCAGTCTCATTTCTTTTTATCACTGAGAAATATGCTATTGTATAGATGTACCATAGTTTGTTTACACATTCACCCATTGAAGAACATCTTAGTTGCTTCTAACTTTTGGTAATTATGAATAAAGCTGCTATAAACATTCTTATGGAGGTTTTTGTGTAAACACAAGTTTTCAGTTCATTTGGGTAAATGCCTAGGAGCAGGATTTCTCTATCATATGGTAAGCCTATGTTTAGCTTTGTAAGAAACTACCACAGTTATCTTCCAAAGTGCTATAAAATTTTACATTCTCCTGAACAGTGAATGAGGGTTCCAATTGCTCCACATGCTCACCAGCATTTGGTGTTCTCAGTGTTTTGGATTTTAGCCATTCTGATAGGTGTGTAGAAGTATCTTGTTTTAATTTTCAATTCTTTAATGGCATATAATGTTGAGCATGTTTTCATAGGCTTATTTTCCTATTTTATATCTTATTTGCTATTTGCATATCTTCTTTGGTGAATTTGCCATCTATACAGATATTTCGTCCATTTTAAAGTTGGGTTGTTTGTTTACTTATTGTGAGTTTGAAGAGTTTTTTGTATATTTTGGATCCATGTCATTTATCAGATATGTATTCTGCAAATAGTTTCATCCAGTCTGTGGCTTTGTTCATTTTAAACAAACAAAGTTTAATAACGTGTACTTTATGTGGTACATAAGGTACATAATATGTGGGAGATACTCACAAAAATGAGTACATCTCACAGGTGGCTTTGAATTCCAACTTATGTAGCATCTTCAACAAACAACAGCAAATTTAGAGAAGTGACAAGACAAAAGAAAAAAGGCTTTGAGTCGCGAAGGGTGGCAAATTATAGAAAGGCAAAGAAATGGTAGATACAGACTAGTTAATAAAGCTCATTACCTAGGTTCCTCTGGCACTGATCCCTAGGCTGGTAAGGGGTTGTCCTTCCTGGTAGAAAGGGGAGTAGGGACACACTGGTGAATTTATGTCCTGCTTTTAAGAAAATAGTGGGAGAACAGAGAACCCCTTTTATATTTGCTTTTTCCCATTTGTCTTTAGCTCAAAATAATCCTTATGCCAAAGTGGCATATTCTAGTCACTTACAGTCCTCCCTTTGAACTTTATTTCAGAAAGTTTCATATATTAAAAGCTGAGTTCACAGTCCCATATCTTATGGAGCCAATCTCTTAGTCCTGATTTCAGTTAAACTCAGGTCAATTGAGTTAGAGAGTTGTATATCATTTCAGGTGGCAGTGTTGCAGGTGGGTTCCCAACAAGGTTAGGCCTCTATATGGTGCAAGCAAACAGGTATTTAAGTAGAGTCATTTCTATGGACACAAAAAACCTAAAGGTTAATCACTGGAAAAAAATGATAAATCAGCTTCTAAGTCCATAAGGCAGTCATGTGAGAGAGTTCTAGATTTGATCTCAAAACCTCTTAGATGGTGGAATGAGGATGGCAGTTAAAATCTAATGTGTTTTCCTGGTTTGTGGTTTGAATATCTCTGGTGATATCATAGCATGTTCCAGTGAACTTTCTGAGTGGCCCACACAGCAACAGGCATCAAGGTTGCCTATATTTGAACTTTTGTGGCTGAAGATTCATTTGATGAATCCGATTTTTCTGAAATAGATTATTCTTATGATTCAAATGATTCTGATGTTAGTTCTGTTTAGAAATAACTCTAAAAATGGTCTTTATATTTTATTTTCACATTGAAAATCCGTCAAATTTGCTTCAACCTCAAAGAGCATGTTGATGTAAAATTAAATGAAAATCTTCAGGGTCTAAAGTTAGGTATTTTTTAAGAATTGTCACTAAAGCATAATTTAAAAAAGGGAAAATTGATAAGGTTGACTCCATCAAAATTTGCTTCGTGAAAGCCCATGTGAAGAGGGTTAAAAGATAAACTACAGGCTGATCAAAAACATTTGCAAACCACATATTCAGTAAAGAACTAGTATCTGTAATAAGAACTCCCAAAAACTCCACACTAATAAAATAAATAATTCATTTAGAAAATAGGCAAAAGACATGCAGATACATCTCTTAATAGGACATGCAGATAATAGGTAAGCACATGAAAAGATATTTGACACCATTAGCCACTAGGGAAATAGAAATTAAAACTGATATAAGAGTTAAAAAGAAATTATTTAGGCAGATGGTGAGGGTAAGGAAGTCCTTGATAAGGTTTTCCTTTCAGTGAAAAGCAGCCCCCAAATAATTTCTTTTCTAATAAAAAGCAGCCTATAAAATTGAGCTTCAGACATAGATAAGCAAGCTGGAAGCTTGCATGGGTGAATGCCAGCAGCTGTGCCAATAGGAAAAGGCTACCTGTGGGCCAGGCATGTTCAACATGGCACCTCCATCTCCCCTTTTCTTTGCCAACCATGTGTACAGTAAGGGACAGACAACATGACACCAGCCAGGAAGAGACCCTATTTGCATAATAAGAGATGAGGGTGGGGTGGCCACCTTCCTCGCATGCTATGTAAATGGCACACCTGGTCCAGCCAATCTTTGGGCCCTATGTGAATCAGATACTGCCTCCTCAAGCCAGTCTCTAAAACCCCATGCACTTCACCACGGAACCAGAAGACCCACCTGGGCACCCCTCTCTCTCTGCAGGAGAGACAGCTATTCTCTGTTCTCTTTCTTTCACCTATTAAACTTCCACTCTTAAATTCACTACTTGTGTGTCCATGTCCTTGATTCCCTTGACATGAGACAACAAACCTCAAGGATTTACCCCAGACAATGACACTGCTTCAAAACCAGAATAACATATCACTACACATCTATCAGAAAAGCTAAAAAAATAGTAGCAACACTAAATTCTGATTACGGTGCTAAGAAACTGGATCACTCATACATTGCTGCTGGAAATGTGAAAAGATATAGCCACACTATAAAACATTTTGGCAATTCCTTATAAAACTAAAGATACAACCACATGGCCCAACAGTTGCTTTCCTCCCAGAACCCAAGGGCCATTTACAAAGTCAAACTTGTGACAAGAGGGCCTATATAGCAAAAAAGTTACCAAACAGAATTAGGTTTTATTGGTAAAAAGCTGGGGGAATATTCATGAAATGGAATTATAAGGGTAATGCCTCAGGGATGTAAATTTAAGTTAGCGAAACTGCCATTGCAAAAGTTATCACACTAAGAAAATTATGACAGTGAAAGAGATCTGATCTAACCAACCCAATCTTGTCTTTAACCTCCAAACTGTCCTTAACCTTTTTCCCATTTGCCCTAAGAATACTTGCTGGTGGCACTTGCAGCTGCAGTGCTTACCCCAAGATAACTTTGCCACAAAATATCTCGCTTTTATTATTATTTTTGGATCGCTCTAGTATATCAACGTTGGAAACAAAAGACATCATTCTATTTATAGTATTCTGTTTTTAGTAGTGGTGTTTCCATTTATAAAATATAGTAATTCGCGATTGCTGAAAATGTCAAATTCTAGAAAATGTAGCATTCCTATGCATGATGTTAACATCAAATTCATGTGGGGAACTGACTTGATTGTCCTACTGCCCTACAGTCAAGTAGGTGTTCAGTCTCTACTATGGCCCAATAGCAAGCCAAAAGCTATCTCTCAAAATGAGGGTAATTAATTTTCAAATCAGGCATGATTTTGCCCCAAAATGCCATGGGACTCTCCTCTAATTCTCTTATCAGGGCTTCCACAGAATCCCCCAGCATGTTGATCAGCCATACATATTTTGAAAATCACTGGAATCACTGGTCATAAGTAGGGTGACCGTATAATTGATCAATCCAACTAGAACAATGTTGAAAGTAAAAGGAGGCACTAGTAATGAACATGTTGGGAAAATGTATGGTCATCCAGTCATAAAAGCCAAGTGATTCATTTGTTCACTCTGCATCCTTTGCCAGCTAGAGTACACATTGAAAGATGAATATAGAAAATTTTGATAAAGAGCTCTCAGTTATATCCTGGATTAGGTTATTGAATTTCAAGGCAAAACTTCTTCAAGCACTCAGGCAGAAAAGGTAAATATTTAATTATTTATCACACTTTAGTGTGAATGAGAAGTACCTGGATGTATTGTTAAAACAGCCTACTCAACTTTATACTCAGAATTTCTAATTCTGTAGCTATAAAATGGACTTGAGAATTTGCATATTAACAAATTCTCAGGTGGTATTGATGTTGCTAATCCAGGGGTCATACTTTTAAGAACCATTGATCTATAGAAGAAGAAGAAGAAAAAAAAAAAAAACATAGACTGTCCTCAGTTTTTTTCCACAGCAACATGTAATACCAAATGATAATATTCTAAAGAGAAACCGATACCAAGATGTAGTTGAAGTTTTAGGTCCACCAACAGCTTTTATAAACATGAACAAACTCTAAGAACATTGCCTTCTAGAGAACCTTTTGCAAAAACCATAAGATGATAAAATCACTCTTTTTTTTTTTTTTTTCTGATACTAGGATCTAGGGGTTACAGTATATTTATGACCTGGCTGTCTAAAGAAAGGTTGTTGTATGGTTTGGCTTTGTCCCTGCCCAGATCTCCATCTTGACTTCCCACGTATTTTGGGAGGGACCCGGTGGGAGGTGATTGAATCATGGGGTCAGGTCCTTCCCATGCTGTTCTCGTGATAGTGAATGAGTTTCATGAGATCTGATGGTTTTAAAAAGGGGCGTTCCCCTGCACAGCTCTCTCTTTGCCTGCCGCTATTTACATAAGATGTGACCTGCTCCTCCTTGCTTTCTGCCATGATTGTGAGGCTGCCCCAGCCAGATGGAACTGTAAGTCCAATTAAACCTCTTCCTTTTGTAAATTACCCAGTCTTGGGTATGTATTTATCAACAGCATGAACACGGACTAATACAGTAAATTGGTACCAGTGGAGTTGCTGAAAAGGTATCCAAAAATGTGGAAGCAACTTTTGAACTGGGTAACAGGCAGAGGTTGGAAGAGTTTGGAGAGCTCAGAAGAAGACAGGAAAATGTGGGAAAGTTTGGAGCTTCCTAGAGACTTGTTGAATGGCTTTAAGAAAAATGCCAATAGTGATATGAACAATAAGGTCCAGGCTGAGGTGGTCTCAGATGGAGATAAGGAACTTGTTGGGAACTGGATCAAAGGTGACTCTTGCTATATTTTAGTAAAGAGACTGGCCGCATTTTGCCACTGCCCTAAAGATTTGTGGAACTTTCAACTTGAGAGAGATGATTTAGGGTATCTGGCAGAAAAAATTTCTAAGCAGCAAAGAATTCAAGAGGTGAGTTGGGTGCCGTTAAAGGTGTTCAGTTTAATAAGGGAAGCAGAGCATAAAAGTTTGGAAAATTTGCAGCCTGACTATGCAATAGGAAAAAAATTTTTTTCTAGGGAGAAAATCAAGCCGGTTGTAGAAATTTGCATAAGTAGCAAACAGCCTAATGTTAATCCCCAAGACCATGGGGAAAATCTCTTCCGGCCATGTCAGAGACCTTCATGGCAGTCCCTCCCATCACAGGCATGGAGGCCCAGGAGTAAAAAGTGGTTTTGTGGGCTAGGTCCAGAGTCTCCTGCTGTGTGCAGTTGAGGGACTTGGTGGCATGTGTCCCAGTTGCTCCAGCCATGGTTGAAAGGGGCCAACATAGAGCTCAGGCCATGGCTTCAGAGGGTGCAAGCCCCAAGCCTTGGCAGTTTCCATGTGGTATTGGGTCTGTGGGTGCACAGAAGTCAAGAATTGAGGTTTGGGAACCTCTGCCTAGGTTTCAGAAGATGTATGGAAATGCCTGGATGCTCAGGCAAAAGTTTGCTGCAGGGGTGAGGCCCTCATGGAGAACCTCTGCTAGGGTGGTGCAGAAGGGAAATGTGGGGTTGGAGCCCCCACAAAGAGTCCCTACTGAGGCACTGCCTAGTGGAGCTGTGACAAGTGGGCCACTGTCCTCCAAACCCCAGAATGGTAGATCTACCAACAGCTTGCACCATGCACCTGGAAAAGCCACAGGCACTCAATGCCAGCACATGAAAGCAGCTAGGAGGCAGGCTGTATCCTGCAAAGCCATAGGGGTGGAGCTGCCCAAGACCACGGGAACCCACCTCGTGCATCAGTGTGACCTGGATGCAAGAAGTGGAGTTAAAGAAGATCATTTTGGAACTTTAAGATTTGACTGCTCTGCTGGATTTCAGACTTGCATGGGGCCTGTACTCCTTTGTTTTAGCCAATTTCGCCCATTTGAAATGGCTGTATTTACCTAATGCCTGTTTCCCCAGTGTATCTAGGAAGTAATTAACTTGCTTTTGATTTTACAGACTCATAGGTGGAAGGGACCAGCGTTGTCTAGATGGGACTTTAAACTTGGACTTCTGGGTTAAAGCTGAAATGAGCTGAGACTTCGGGGGACTGATGGGAAGGCATGACTGGTTTTGAAATATGAGGACATGAGATTTGGGAATGGCCCGGGGCAGAATGATACAGTTTGGCTGTGGCCCCGCCCTAATCTCCATCTTAAATTCCCACATGTTTTGAGAGGCACCCGGTGGGAGGTGATTGAATCATGGGGGCAGGTCTTTCCTGTGCTGTTCTTGTGATAGTGAATGAGTTGCACGAGATCTGATGGTTTTAAAATGGGTGTTCCCCTGCACAGCTCTCTCTTTGCCTGCCGCCATCCACATAAGATGTGACCTGCTCCTCCTTGCTTTCTGCCATGATTGTGAGGCTTCCTCAGCCATGTGGAACTGTAAGTCCAATTAAACCTCTTTCTTTTGTAAATTGCCCAGCAGCATGAAAACAGACTTATACAGGTTGTATTTACTAACCTCAGATTCAGATGAGGTTTCCAGTAATATAAAACTTGACAATGCTCTAGGTTTACCTACTACTATATTTCTCTGTCTCCTTTCCTTCCATTCAGCTAAAGAAATTAAGGCTCTGGTGCTGTCAAACTGTCTGACTCATCTGAAATGTAAACCTTTATGTTTGTCAAAAATTGTGAAATATGTTTGAGATGATTAAAATAAATCTGAAGGCTTGGCTAGTTTATGTATGTATGTACCTGAACTTCAGGTGAACTCTATGAACACTGTCCTCTATAAAAAAGTGCAGCTTTTTTTTTTTTCTGCAGAATCCTAAAAGATCAGAACAGCTTTTGATTTTTAAGATGACTATCAGAATTCTTTGTTCCCCTTCTGTGGAAGTTGGAAAATAACCTTGAATAAAAATTATCTTTTTTGGGTTTTCTAACATAAACATAACTAGTTTTGTTTACTGTAACAACAAAACTAAGTTGAGAGATGCAGAGCTGTAATGTTAGAGGAAGTATGAGAGTGCCAGTATTTTCATTTTTAATACCAGGAAGTCCATTTGAAACCTGAGGGTTTAAAGCACAACGATTCTAACTGCATCATGTTTTTCTTCGTCTCCTTTCGTAATCTAGGAGGGTTCTTTTAAGAAATAAAATCCCTTGAAATGAAAGATTTAAAGCTTAACAATTCCTCTAGTTTCCCTTCAATTTACTTTTCTTCTGTTAAAATCCAGCAAAACAGTTTTTATTTATTTTTTTTTTTTGGACAAGGTCTCACTTTGTTGCCCAGGCTGGAGTGCAGTGACACGGTCACAGCTCACTGCAGCCTTGACCTTCTAGGCTCAAGCGATCCTCCCACCTCAGTCTACCAAGCTGGGAGTACAAGCACATGCCACCATGTCTGGCTAATTTTTTTTTTTTTTAATTTTTATTGTTAGTAGATACGAGGTCTCGCTATGTTGCTGAGGCTAGTCTGTAATTCCTGAGCTTAAGTAAACCCCCCACCTCTGGTCCCCAAAGTGCTAAGATTACAGGTGTGAGCCACTGCAGCCAGCAAAAGTTTTTTTTTTTTAAACTAAAAGTAGTAGCATTCATATGAACACATTTTGAAAGGTTTTCTATTGCTTTCATTCTATATAAGCAGAGAAAAAATACTTGGAATGATGTTCAACTACTATGCTTAAAATTTTCACTGAGGTGTAATATACAAATCAGAAAATTCACTTATGATTGTACAAGTTAACAATTTCTAGTAAATTTACAAAGTTGTTCTACCATCATAACAAACAATTTTAGAACATTTCTATCACTCTGAAAATAACCCTCATGTTCACTTACCATCTCTTCCCACTCCAGTGCTGGGCAACCACTAATTTACTTTGTCTCTACAGATTTGCCTTTTCTGGACATTCTGTACAAATAGAATCACCTCATATGTAGTCTTTATATCTGACTTCTTTTCTTTAGTATAATGTTTTTGAAGCTCATCCATGTTACAGCATGTCAGTAATTTATTCCCTTTTATTACAGAAGTCCATTGATATGCTTACCACATCATGGAGTGAATTGTGTCCTTGCCCCACAAATTCATATGTTGAAGCACTAACCCTCCAGTACGTCAGAATGTAACCATATTTGGAAAAAAGTCCTTTAAGGAGGGTGTTAATTTAAAATCAGGCTATTTAGGGTATGTCCTACTCCAATCTGACTGGTGTCCTAGAAAGAAAAGATCAGGACATACGAGAGAGAAAGTGAGAAGGCTACCATCTGCAAGCCAAGGAAAAGAGGCTTCAGGAGAAACCAAATCTGCAGGCACCTTAATCTTGAACTTCCAGTCTCCAGAACTGTGAGAAGTAAATTTCTGTTGTTTAAGCCACCCAGTCTGTGATATTTTGTTATGGCAACCCTAGCCGACTAACTCACCATTCTGGTGGTTATGAAGTGTTATCTCACTGTGGTTTTAATTTTCATTTCCCTAATGATGTATATCATCTTTTCATGTGCTTGTTGGCAATTTTTGTATCTTCTTTGATGAAGTCTCTATTTAAACGTTGCCCACTTAAAACAACTTGGGTTTGTCTTATTGTTGAGTTGTAAGCCCTCCTGATATATTCTGGTTAGAAGTACTTTATCAGAAATATGATTTGCAAATATGTTCTCTAAGGTTGTAGTTTGTATTTTGTTTTCTTAATGGTATTCTTTTGAAATAAAAAGGTTTTACATTTTGATAAAATTGAATTTATACATTTTATCTTTTAAGGACTATGCTATTGTTGTCATATCTAAGGACTCTGCCTTACCTGAGGACAAAAAAGATTTTCTTATACTTTTTGGGGTTTAGCTCTTACATTTAGATCTATTGTCTATTTGAAGTTAATTTTTGTATAAGGTGTAAGAGTCTAAATCCATCTTTTTGCATGTAACTAAACAAATGGTCTATCACCATTTATAGAAAACACTGTCTTTGCCTCATTGAATTGCCTTAACAGCTTTGTCAAAAATCAATTTATCCACAGCTATAGGAGTTCTTTTCTGAACTCTCAGTTTATGTCATATTGATCAATATTTCAATACCACACTATCTTGATTATTTTATAGTATATTTTAAAGTTAAGAAGTATGTAAATCCTCCAATTTTATTTTTCAAGATTTTTCAAGATTGTTTGGTCTATTCTGGGAACTAAGCTTGCTTATCTGGAATAAATCCCACTTGTTCATGGTGTATTAAAAGATTTGCTAATACTCTATAAAAGATTTTGCTTCTAATTCTAGGAGAGATGTTTAGTTTTTTTTGTTTTTTGTAATGTCTTTGACTTTGTACTGGCCTTTTAAATACATTGGGAAATATTTCCTCTTCTATTTTCTGGAAGAGATTATGTAAAGTTGGTGTTAATTCCCTTTTAAAAGTTTAGCAGAATTACTCAGTGAGACCATCTGGGCCTGGAGATTTTATTTTGGAGAGGTTTTTTGTTTGTTTGTTTGTTTTTTTCATTAGAGTCTCGCTGTGTCGCCAGGCTGGAGTGCAGTCACATGATCTCAGCTCACTGCAACCTCCACCTCCTGGATTCAAGTGATTCTCCTGCCTCAGCCTCCTGAGTAGCTGGGATTACAGGCATGTGCCACCACACCCAGCTAATTTTTATATTTTTAGTAGAGACAGAATTTCACCATGTTGGCCAGGATAGTTTCTATCTCCTGACGTTGTGATCTGCCTCCCTGGGCCTCCCAAAGTGCTGGGATTACAGGTATGAGTCACTGCGCTCGGCCTTTGGAGAGATTTTTAATTAAAAATTCAATCTCCTTAATAATAATAGGGCTATTTAGATTGTCTATTTCATCTTAGTTGAGTTTTTGTAGTTTGTGTTTCTCATGGAATTGGTCCATTTATTCTAAATTGTCAAATTTATGAGCATAAAGTCATATGTAATACTATTATCTTTTTTAATGGTTGCAGTATTTGAAATAAGAATTCTTGTTTAAATCCTCATATTGGTGACTCATTTTCCATTTTTGTCAATCTTGCTAGGGGTTTATTGATTTTATTACAGTTTTTCCTTTCGTTGTATTTTTTAGTAAGATTTTCCTATTTTCAATTTCATTGGCTTCTGCTCTTTACTATTTTATTCCTTCTTCTTGTTTTGGATTTATTTTGCTCTTTTTGAGGAAAAGTAGGAACTCAAATTATCGACATGACACCTTTCTTAACTTTTTTTTGGGGGGGGGAGTGAAAGTTTATTTAAAAATTTTAGAGAAGGAACGAAAGGAAGTATACTTGGAAGAAGGCCAAGTGGGCAACATGAGAGATCAAGTGCCCCTTTCTTCATTTTTAATGTAAGTATACAGTGCTATGAATTTTCTTCTTAGCTGTATCCCACGTACTTTGATATGTTTTCATTTATCCTTTTAATTTACTTTGAGACTCCCTGTTTGACCCATCGTTTAATGTTCCATGTGTTGCGGGAAGTCAGGGACCCTGAATGGAGGGACTGGCTGAAGCCATGGCAGAAGAACACAAATTGTGAAGATTTCATGGACATTTAGTAGTTCCCCAAATCAATACTTTTATAATTTCTTACGCCTGTCTTTACTGCAATCTCTGAACATAAATTGTGAAGATTTCATGGACTTTTATCACTTCCCCAATCAATACTCTTATAATTTCCTATGCCTGTCTTTACTTTAATCTCTTAATCCCATCATCTTCGTAAGTTGAGGATGTATGTTGCCTCAGGACCCTGTGATGATTGCGTTATCTGTACAAATTGTTTGTAAAACATGTGTGTTTGAACAATATGAAATCTGGGCATCCTAAAAGAACAGGATAATGGTGATTTTCAGGGAACAAGGGAGATAACCATAAGGTCTGACTGCCTGCAGGGCCAGGCAGAACAGAGTCATATTTCTTTTCCTGCAAAAGCCAATAGGAGAAATAATGCTGATTCTTTTTTTCAGCAAGGAACAGACCTGGGAAAGAATGCATTCCCAGAGGAAGGCCTCCAAAATGGCCACTCTGGGAGTGTCTGTCTTATGCAGGTGAAGATAAGGGATAAACTATGCCCTGGTCTCCTACAGTGCCCTCAGGCTTGCTAGGATTAGGAAATTGCAGCCTGGTGAATTGCAGTCAGACTGGTTGTCTGCTCTCGAACCCTGTTTCCTGTTAAGATGTTTATTAATGACAATGCGTGCATAGTGGGACATGAAACCTCATCAGCAATTCTAATTTTGCCCTGGCCTTGTGATCTTGCTCTGCCCCCATTTGCCTTGTGATATTTTATTGCCTTTTGAAGCATGTGATCTCTGTGACCCAAACCCTATTCATATACTCCCTCCCCTTTGAAAATTGCTAATAAAAACTTGTTGATTTTGCAGCTTGGGGGCATGATGGAACCTGTCAACATGTGATGTCACCCCCTGAGACCTAGCTGTAAAGTGTCTTGCTTTTGTACTCTTTCTCTTTATTTCTCAGAAAGGCTGACACTTAGGGAAAACAGAAAAGAACCTACATTGAAATATTGGGGGCTGGTTCCCCCAATATCCATTTATTCTTTAATTTCCTTTGAGACTCCCTGTTTGACCCATAGATTATCTAGAAGTATGTTATTTAACTTTCAAGTGTTTCAAGAGTTTCCTGTTGTCTTTGTTAGAGATTTTCAGTTTAATTCCATTATGGCCAGAGCACATGATTGCAATTCTTTTAAATTTGTCAAGTTTGTTTTACTATATATTTTATGTCTTTTTCTATTTGATGAATAGTGCATGGGCAATTGAGAAAAATGTATTGTTAGGTGGTATGTCTTATAAATGTTAATTAGACCCTGTTGATTGTGTGGCTCAGATTTTCCATATCCTGGTGATTTTTCTACTTCATAGTTCTATTAGTTACTGGAGAAAGGGGAGAATGATGTTGAAATTCACAACCATAATTATAGATTCTTCTATTTCTCATTTCAGCTTTATCAGTTGCTGCTTCAGGTATTTAAGGCTCTATGGTTTAGTTTGTATGCGTTTAGTATAATGTATCTTCCTAATTGATCCTCTTATCATTATATAATATCCCTCTTTGTCTTTGGTAATTTTCTTTGCTTTGCAGTCTACTTTATCAAACACTACTATTGCTACTCCTGTTTTTTAAAAAAATTATTAATGTGTATGTGATAGATCTTTTTCCACCCTTTTTTACTTTCAACTCACCTGTGTTTGAACTTGAAATAAGTTTCTTATATGCAGCACATAGTTGGATTATGGATGGTTTTTAACTCTACCAGTCTCTGTCTTTTGATTGGTGTATTTAGACCATTTATATTTAAGGTGTGGTATTTACTGACATTTTAGCACTTTAGTCTGTTATTTTGTTATTTATTTTCTATTTGTCTCCTCTGGTTCTCATTTCTTTTTATCTTTCTTGCCTTTCTGCAGCTTATTTAAACATGTTTTAGATTCCATCTTTATTTATTTATAATACTTCTGAGTTTGTCACTTTGTGTAGTTTTCAGAGTGGTTGCTCTGGGTGTTACACATGCTACTTATAACAATGTACTAGTATCAATATTCACCACTTCAAATGAAGTGTGGAAACCTCACTTCCATTTAGGTCCCTTTGGATTCCCCACCTTTAAATATCATTGTTTTAAGTATCAGATGATGTTCCAATTTTTGTTTCAATCATAAAATATATTCTCTAAAACCCATAAGGAAAAAATTGTCTATTGTATGAACTCATATTTCTGCTCTATTGTTTCTTCTTCCTTCCCGATGTTCTAAGTTTCCTTCTTTTACAATTTCTTTTCTGTTTGAAGAACTTCCTTTAGCTAATCTTTGAAGGGTAGACTGGCTAGTCACAAAATCTTTTAGTTTTCTTTCATCTGTGAATGTTTTTACAATCCTTTCATTCCTAAAAGATAGTTTTGCCAGATCTAGAATTACAGGAGACAATTCTTTTCTTTCATCCCTTAAAAAATATTTGGCCACTTCCTTATTTATGGATTCAGATGAGAAATCCATTCAAATTGGTGTTCCCCTACAAGTAATGCACTATTTCTTGCTTGCTGCTTTCAGGACTTTGTCTTTAGTTTTCAAAAATCTATAATGTGCCTGGGCATGGAATTTTTTTTTCTTCTGTGGGATTCATCCGGCTTCTTGAATCTCTAAGTTAGTGTCTTCTATATAATTGGGAATGTTTTCAGCCTTATTTCTTTAAATACTCATTCATCCCTATCCTTTTTCTCCTTTGCTTTCTGTTACTCTGACAATATGAATGCTGGATATTTTGTTATTGTTCCATAGGTCCCTGAGCTTTGTTTATTTTTTCCAGTTTATTTTCTCTCTATTGTTCAGATTGGGTAAATTCTATTATTCTGTCCTCAAGTTCACAGATTTTATCTCCCATCATCTCTACCATACTATTAAACCTATCCAGTGAGTTTTCAGTTTGTTTTTGTATTTTTCAGTCCTATAATTTTCATGTTTCCTTTTGATAAAACTTCTATTTTTCTGAGGTTTTTCTGTTTTTTTCATGTTTCAAGAGAATTTGTAATTGATTGTTGCATTGTTTTTATGATGCCTGCTTTAAAATTCTTATCAGATAATTCCAATATCTGGTTCATCTCTGCTGGAATCCATTGATTGCCTTTTTCATTCAAGTTGTGATTTTATTGGTTCTTGATTTGCACTCTGAATACTTTGCCTATTATGTTAGGAGACTCATTTCTATTTAAATATTTTATTTTACAAAGAGTCACTCTGTTTAGGTTTAGTATACAGTTTTAGCCTACTTTTGTGGGCCGTAATTCTAATGGCAGCTTAATTTTCAGAGCCCTTGTAGTGTTATTTTAGTTGCTTGGTTATCTAGGGCTCCCACTGGTCTCTGTTAGTGCTGCCTGAAAGGGCGGAAGGAATTTCCCCGACTGGGTTGCCAGGTATCTCTTGGTGAGGTTGGGCTATGACAAATCCTGCAGGTGCCTCTAGCTGCCCAGATATCTCTCCTGGGAGGAGAGTCTTGCTTCTACAAAGTGGCTTCTGTGATCAGGTTGCTGGCTTCGGGGATGTTGGCTATGACAGATCCCTTTTCCTGGTTCTACCAGCCGATCCTAGTATCTCTGGGCAGGAGAGGAGAGTGTTAGGCCTGTGCAAAAAGGCTTCCTCAACTGGACCACCTGTTTTTCCTAGGTTTCTCATACTGGCTCCTCCTGTCCACCTCAGTATCTTTCCTTGGAAAAGAGGAGTTTCTGACCCAGCAGGAAAGAAGGGGTTTCCCCTGGTCACTTATTTTTTTAGGACTCCCAATCAGTCCCCCTGCCTGAGGTTGCCAAAGGGACTCCATTAGGTTCAGGGGGAAGAATGAGCTACTGGGCTACCTTATGCTGCTAGATGGAAAGTGAGGAAACACCTTCTGATAGTTAGGGGGATATAAGATGCCCTGCCTCTGTGCTGTTCTTCTGGTCCTGGGTTTTCAAACCAGCCTGCTTTCTTCTTAACACCCTTTAGAATTCTTCTTTGGTTTTCTCCTGTACCATTTCCAAAATGTATTAAGTTGTGCTTAGCAGGGCATAGCAGGGGAAATGGGACAATGCCATCTTGTCCAGACCAGAAGTCTCTCACCTACTTAATGTTATGTCTACATTATCTGTAAATATATATATTTTTTGCTAATTTAGATCCAATTACATATGAATAATCAAAAATCCCAGAGAAGTCTACCTAATGCAGAAATTTAACCTATTTTCTCCACATGTAATTAAATTAACGAGACTGGGGGAAAATGGATGTGTCAATAAATAGGATCTAAAGTGAGCACATAAGGATACTGTTGAGGAACATACACACACACTCTCCTCCACTCAGGCCATCTCCTTCCAGTCTGCTCAGTGTGGATCTCTACATCAAGCACACATGGATTCATGAAGCCTCCAAAGGAGCTGAGAAAAATGGGAGTGGGTGGTAGAGCCTATTATAGTGAAAATACAGTCCTTTCTTCCTGGGGCCCTCTGAGTGGCAAGACCTGCCTGGATGCTTCTGCTTGGGAAATCTCAGCTCTGAAAGGCTGAGTAGTGCCAGGAGAATGGTAGCTCCAGAACTCCCTAGGTTGGTCGGGGTCTTCTCTGAACTTTAGTGGTGAAGGTGGCTTAATCCAATCAAATGCACCAGAGTAGGAAAGCAGATATTTATTTGGGGCAGCACGTTCAGCTTGGTATGGTTTCTTTCTTTCTTTCTTATTTATATACTGTGTCATTCCCAAGAAGGATTTAAAGTGACTTCAATCAATACACAATATATACGAACATATAAATTAGATATACAGGTAAAAAGGACCAAGAGGAAAACAAGGCACAGGAACAAGGCTGGTGCAAAACTGCTTCTCTGTGATTTTCTACACTTATAATAAATAGTCCATGAGTGGCACATGGCTAGGGTATTTCCTATGCCATCTCTGACTGGAACCTCAGGACTGGGCATGCGGATGGCAGGATAAACTCCTAACAAGAAAGGACCCTCAAGACCTGCCATGGAGGAAGACACATTCCCATGGGAATGTCCCTATAATACTCCATAGATTTCCTCTTCCTGAAACGTGTTTGATTTCTTCTTAAAAATTCCCAAGTTCTCACTCTGAGAATGGCCATGGTTCTGGGCAGTGTAATCTACTGAAAGACTCAGGCTACTAAGTTTCTGAGGAATCACATTCCAGTCAGGGTCCATTACAAGTCAGAGACTATATAAATATGAAAGAGAGCATGAACCAAGGCTAAAACTATAGTTGGTAATTCCTCACACTCTAACTTTTTTCTTTTTTGGCTTTTTGGTTTTATTTAGTGATGGGGACTTGCTCTATTGCCCAGGCTGGAGAACAGATGTGTGATCATGGGATCCTGGCTCATTGCAGCCTTGCACTCCTGGGCTCAAGGGATCCTCCTGCCTCAGCCTCTTGAGCAGCTGGGACTACAAGTGCATGCCACCATACCCAAATTTGTTTTTTTTTTTTTTTTTTTTTTGTAGAGATGGGTTCTCACTATGTTTCCCAGACTGATCTTGAACTCCTAGTCTCCTAGGTAGTACCATTCAGGACATAGGCATGGGCAAAGACTTCATGTCTAAAACACCAAAAGCAACAGCAGCAAAAGCCAAAATTGACAAATGGGATCTAATTAAACTAAAGAGCTTCTGCACAGCAAAAGAAACTACCATCAGAGTGAACAGGCAACCTA
>NW_012100654.1:5179774-5182697 GCF_000951045.1 Mandrillus leucophaeus | reverse complement strand
TAATAATAATAATAATAATAAAAAGAACTCCTAGTCTCAAGTGATTCTCTCACCTTAGCCTCCCAAAGTGCTGGGATTACAGGTGTGAGCCACTACACCCAATCTCAAAATCTTGTATTTAAAATTCTTCTATTTGATTCTCAGAATCTAAGCCAAAACTGTTAGATTCAGACTTGCAGGTCCCAAGTCAGCTGGAAATCTAGGTGATGCTGATGACACGTAGAAGCCGAGAAGTAGCCACAGAAGTTGTGCTGTGTGCTTGGTGACTAAATGACCACACTCCTTCCGCTATGAGAGCTGTCTTTCTCCTGGGGAATAGAAGAATACACACACAAAAAAAATCCAGTCAGTGTAATCCGTCTATGCATGTAACACATAAGGTGTGCTTGATTCATAAATCCTAAGTGGGTGGTGGCTGCCAGGACAGCAGATCTGAACCTAAAAAATACTTCTTTACTCTTCATGAAACCAATGTCTCTCCCTAGGCTTAGGTTTTTCTTGCTTACCTCTCTAGAGACTCCCTCAAATACCTTTAATTTCTGAACATTTAATCCAGTCTAATTCACTCTGCCTCTTGCTCTGTTTTCTAATACCTTCAAGTCTCCCTGAGACTCAAAAAGTGGTACCCTGTTCCATTCTCCAGTCCATCTCCCTCCCATTCATTCATAAAGACATTGCTCAGTTCTCTTTTTCCTTTTTATAATCTCCTGAACCATTCCTTCCCAGCTTTCTTCTAAAAAGTTTGGCTTCAAATCTTGGTATTTCTCTGAAGTTGTTTTTCAAAGATCACTAATTACTTCTTCCTGACCATACTCAGTGGCTTTTTTTTTTTTAGAAGTTATTCCACTCTACTTGGTCTTTGGGCTTTTTCCACTTCCTTGGTGAGGGTGAAGAACTGTGGTTGACATTTCTCGTATTTCTCTAGCTATGGTAGGGGATCATTTTATTTAAGTTTTGAATATCTATAGTTGTGGTCCATGAATGTGACCTTCCTCATCTTATTTGAAATAGGAAAACAAGGTATCTGTCCTAAAATATACTGCTCAAAAGGGATCACATATGTATGTACATTCATGTTGCTATAAAAAAGAAAGTTTCCAATTTATCAGGAAAGTGAGTTTCAGGGGTCATGATTTCTAATCAAAATACTGCAGGATAAATGTTCTCTGACATAATAGAAAACAATGAAATGCAGTAAAAGGAACTTGTCCAAGTTTGCTAAAAGAAAACCTAGACATGATCAAGGAGTAGACATTTTGTTGAAAGTAGGAGATTAAGAATGCCAACATAAAACTTTCTAAAAATTAAATCAAAAAGTCAAGAAAAAAGCTGGGATTCTCTACAGAAAGTTTGAATTTAGGTTGGAGAAGAAAGAACACCTTGGCTTTCTCTTGTATTAGAACAGGTGTATACTGGCCAAGTTTGGAACAAGCCAGAAATACTTTGAGAATGTCTTAGGACAAGATTAGAAAGAAAGATAATTGATTGGAAGGAGTCCAGGAGCCTGGGCCACACAAGTCTGTAATCACTGAAGGTAAAAGCTTGAAGTTTTTGCTCCTTATATTTCTGAGGTTATAGCTTCAGTGGAGTGAAAAGGCCACCAGACCTGAATTGAGAAGATCTTGGCTGGAATCCTGATTCTGAAGTTGGGTGGAAGATCCCTCAATATAACTTCCATTTTCTCATGGGCACTGTGTAACATATAGTTTCTACCTATTTCAGGTTCCCATGAAATCATCTGTATGGAAGCCCTTGTTTGTCAGTATCTATTTGTTAAACATTACTCTTGAGAGAGAAGGTTCCACATGAACACCAAAAAATAATTGTTCCATTTATGTTTCTCTAAATGCCAAATAAAGTATTTTAAATAAGCATTTTATAAAAAGTTATGGTAAAGCTGTAACTGCTGAAAGCCTGCTTTAGGAAAATAGTGATACATCTTATCAACTCAAGCAGTAAACAGAAACTTCCAGTGCTGCATGATGGAAGGTCCCCATCTAGAGGCCCAGTTGTATTATGATGTTTCATTACAAGCTCTAATGACTTCAGAGGCTAGGAAGGCAGCCTGTGTAAGAAGCAGCAGCCAGCCCAAGGAGAGGAGGGAAGAGCATGACTTTGGCCCTGCAGACTTTGCCTCAGTAAAGGCATTCAAAATTTAAGTTACAAACAAAACAAACTAAGCACAGTGCCCTTCAAACTGAGCAATCTCCCAAATCGAGCTTTGGTCCTGGGCCTCTGCTCACTGTCAGAATATGAATGGAAAGTTGAATGTGATAAGTAAAGTGATAGCTCCTTGGGAGATAAGCTCAAAGAAACTCCAAACAATGGAGGCTTTTACAATTTCTTGTACAAAATCTTTGCTTCTTGGGAGTAACTTTACAATTGAAAATTTGGTTTGGTTGTGGTAGGTGGTAAAGGAAGCTGTGATATTTTCAGAAAATGAGGAAGAAATAAAGTCACCAGAAGATATCATTGACTCCAAATGATAATCTCTTTCTCTCTTTCCTTTTTTTCTGAGTCAAGGTCACATTCTGTTGCTCAGGCTGGAGTGCAGTGGTGCAATCATGGCTCACTGAGCCTAGAACCTGGGCTCAAGTGATCCTCCTATCCTTCTGAGTAGCTGGGACTATCGGTACATGCCACTGCACTTGACTATACTTCTCCAAGGAGGCAGAAAGGGCACAGGCTTGAGAATCAAAGTGCAATTCAAACCTGAGCTTCACTCCCTATTGGCTGTGTGGCTTTGGGCATGCTACTCAACCTCTCTGAGCCTCCCATAGTTGTGAGGATTAAATGAAATGAAACTTGGAGGCCAGGCACGGTGGCTCATGCCTGTAATCCCAGCACTTTGGGAGGCCGAGGCAGGTGGATCACAAGGTCAAGAGATTGAGACTATCCTGGCCAACATGGTGAAACCCTGTCT
>NW_012100654.1:5161477-5179724 GCF_000951045.1 Mandrillus leucophaeus | reverse complement strand
TGCAATCATGGCTCACTGAGCCTAGAACCTGGGCTCAAGTGATCCTCCTATCCTTCTGAGTAGCTGGGACTATCGGTACATGCCACTGCACTTGACTATACTTCTCTAAGGAGGCAGAAAGGGCACAGGCTTGAGAATCAAAGTGCAATTCAAACCTGAGCTTCACTCCCTATTGGCTGTGTGGCTTTGGGCATGCTACTCAACCTCTCTGAGCCTCCCATAGTTGTGAGGATTAAATGAAATGAAACTTGGAGGCCAGGCACGGTGGCTCATGCCTGTAATCCCAGCACTTTGGGAGGCCGAGGCAGGTGGATCACAAGGTCAAGAGATTGAGACTATCCTGGCCAACATGGTGAAACCCTGTCTATACTAAAAACACAAAAATTAGCCAGGCGTGCTGGCATATGCCTGTAGTCCCAGCTACTCAGGAGGCTGAGGCTGGAGAATCGCTTGAACTGGGGAGGCGGAAGATGCAGAGAGCCGAGATCGCGCCACTGCACTCCAGCCTGGCGACAGAGCAAGACTCTGTCTCAAAAAGAAAAAAAGAAAGTTTGGAAAGGGCTTAAAGGGCTTATCCAGTGTCTGGAATATAACTGGTGTTCCTCACCCTTCTCTCACTTACAAGAAGCCACATAATTTAACTTACAGAAAATAATTTAACTTAGAAGAAGATAGCCTATAGATTTGGGGTCCAAAACTGGATCTTAACTTTGTTGTTGTTATTGTTATAATGAAGAGACCTGGTTTAGTCACAACATGAGTAAAGGAGGTGTGACTGTCCCAGCTTTGACTGTGTTTTCTTTCAGGATGTAATTTTCTTACTGGTAACACAGAAGAAACAGTTGTATCATCTGTAAATGAGGATAATAGTACAAAACACACAGGGTGGTTGTGAGGATCAAGTAAGATGTTATATAAGATGTCTATAACTCAGTACCGCTTAGTAAGGAGTAGCTATTTTCACTATTGTTGATCCTTATCACTCAAGGGACATGTGTGAGAAGATGATATAATTGCCATTGATTATTACAGAAATGCCTGCTGGTCTTTGCTACCTTCCTCACAAATCACTCTCACCAAGGTTCTGCTCTAGAAAGAGCAGCACTGTGGCTCTCCTAAGAGGCCTGCTCCTTTGCACACACCATGTGTGTGATTGAGTTTTTAAAAAACTCACAGCAGAACATGTACTTCCAAATGAGAGTTGTATCCTTCAAAACCTGTGAGAGACTACAGTTCTTCTTTTATAATATCTCTCTGCTCCGGGAACTTCTTTCAGAGCTACTGCATATACCTTTGACTATCTCAACAGAAGCAAAAGAGAAAAGGATTTTGGTCAAATAGAGAAAAGATCTTCATGGGTAGCCTGTAAGTTGGCTCTGAGGCAGTTTATTAATGTTTTTGAGCAATGGCAACATAGCTTTGCAAAGTGGCAACATTAAAGGAATGCTGTCATTTGGATGTATTAATTAAATTTTTTTTTTTTTTTTTTTAGACAGAGTTTTGTTCTTGTCACCCAGGCTGGAGTGCAATGGCACGATCTCAGCTCACTGTAACCTCCTCTTCCCAGATTCAAGTAATTCTCCTGCCTCAGCCTCCCAAGTAGCTGGGATTACAGGCACCTGCCACCACACCCAGCTAATTTTTTTTTTTATTTTTAGCAGAGACAGGGTTTCACCATGTTGGCCAGGCTGGTCTCGAACTCCTGACCTCAGGTGATCCACCTGCCTCGGCCTCCCAAACTGCTGGGATGACAGGCGTGAGCCACTGCGCCCAGCCCCAAATAATTTTTAAAGTCACTTCTTTAAAACAACACAAAAGATCTGCATCCAGAGGCCCTAAAGGCCTACGCCCTTCTGTGTTCCCCTTTTAACTATGTCTGGCACCCATTGGCATCTTGCCTATCCACAGAATCTTAATGTTTTGGCCTGTATATGGAATATCAGGGTTTTAAAAATCAGTTTAATGGTCCCTTCCAGGGGATGTCTCAGAGGGTCCCAACCTCACATATACCAGGGCCTTGAATGCTGACTTAACAAGCGTCTTCTGTCAGGCCCAGTGTTCTAATTTGGGGTATGGAAATGGGTTGCTAACTAAAGAAAGCAAAGCAGCTGTGAAAGGAGGTGAGGCTTTAGCCACAACGACCTGCATTCAAGTCCTAGCTCATAGCTTGCAAGGTGCTTAATCATGCTGAGCCTTATTTTCTCCCGTGACCCCGCTTGGCTTGCCCCACAGGACTGCGATGACAGCCGAAGCGATGGTGAGAAGGCGCTTCACAGGCAGCGAACTCTCCCCTGCACTCTGCACGCGCTTGATTTCTTTAGCTTTAGCAAGAGGTAGTCCACCCAGCCCACAGTGTAATTTGGGCAAAACAGGGAGGAGGCACCCTCTGTGGCAGAATGAGAGGCAGCCTGTGTTGGCTGTGGTCATGCCTGGCTGGAGGGTCCTCTCTGCCCATGCCCGACCCTCAGCAGGATGCCCCAGGCTCACCGAGCGCTTCTCCACACTCCCTTTTTTCCTGCTATTCTTGCCTGGAGTGACATCCAGTGAGCGGTAGCTAGGTGGCTTCTCCTCGGGCCAGTGTGGGGAGTGCGAGCGGCAGCGATGGGCCCCCCAGCTCTGGGGCTGCCTCTCCTTGTCCTCTTCAGAGCTCCAGGAACTGAGGCCGGAGGGCAGGGGAGGAGAATAGCTGCGGTGCCTGCGTCGTCTCCCGTGCCTCTGAGTGCTCTCCCGGGGGCTGAGCCTGTGGGGCCTCTCCTGACAGCGGCTCCTGAAAGGAGGGTGGCTCGGCCGCCAGCGTGCCTCGCTGGACGAGGGGACATCGCTTAGGCTGTCCCTGTCTGACCAGTGTATGGGTGACCCATTCAGCCTAGAGCTACGGTGCCTTCCACTCCACGATGGGTCCAGTTCTCTTCTTTCCAATGCCCAAGACTTTGGCCCCCGGTCCTGGAGCTCCTGGTGGAAATCAGGGTAATGGTGCTGCCTTCTCCCATCTCTGAGATCCCAGGGCCTGGAGTGAATTGGGGTGAGCCACTGCTGGTGCAGGGAGTCACTGGTCCTCCTTGAGGATGACAGGTCTCTGATCAGTGGGGGCAGGTGGATGATTCTGCGTTCCACGACCTCGGAGCCCAGGGAGGACAGCATGCTGCAGGGATGGCCAGATCTGGCTTTGAGGTCAGGGGGCAGAGGCTGCGCCAGGTTGAGGTTCCGCAGTTCTTTCTCCAAATACTCCAGGACACCATTGGTGATGGGAGGGTGATTGGTGGTCTGGGTCATTGGCATCTGAGGGAGGCTGGACCGCAGGGACAAATCTGAATGGAAACAAGGACATGACATATAGAACAAATGGCCCAAAACATACACCTCAGAATCAGGACATCAAAATGTGACATTGGTTAGCATGACTCCCTCCCATCCTCCATCATGAAGATGCCCGCCACATTGGTCACGGAGGCCTTGATGTAGCCCATGTTCCTGCCCTTGCCCTCTGCCCTCCCCTACCCCAAATCTCTGGAAGAGTTTACCTCGCTGCAGCAGCGGGTGCATTGGATAAGATGAAACCTGGGAGCTCCTGTCCGCCCCCCAGTACAGGGGTTTTTCCATCATCTGAGGACCTAGGGCCTGGGCCTGCTTCATGTAGCGGTGGCGGGCCAGGGCTGCAGGGGAAGAAGGAGAAATGCAGACCCTCAGCCAGGCAAGTCCCACACCTCCCACTTCACTTCTCTCCACCTAGGGGCCCTGCAAGAGGCCAGCTTCTCTTGTCCGTTCTCACCTATCTTGCATGGGAGTAAGGGTTAAGGGGGTAGTAAATTAAATGTCCCCCTGGCAAGGAGCTGGAACTAAATTCTCTTCAAGACTGCAACTTCTGTATCCCAGGAAAGTATATTCTTAAAACATGACTTCCTAGCCTCAAAATCATTTCATCATCTTGCCCATTCCTAAGGTCACCCAAAATGCATAGGTAGATTCATGGATACTAGCATGCAATGAATTACTGGGCCATAGGCCAACAAAACTAGAAGCCAAAGGCCAGAAACAGAAGGTACAGATGCAAAGGACTTAGAGGAGGCTGTGAGTCAGGGCCTGGTGGCATCTGCTCGAAGAGTGAAAGAAAAAGGGAAGGGCATGATACTGAAGATAATGGGCAGAATTACTTGGCAATTATATGGAAGAGTGTTTCTAGCTGGCACGCCAACCCTGGATGGAAGAAAATTTGTGGGAAGAAGGCAAGGGTGTGCAAAAAGCTCAAGTAGATTCCAGTGGGTCCTTTCTACTCTTCTCCTCACCTTATTGAGATTGTCCCTAAGTAGGGGAATTTCTAAGGGGTGGGGTAGAGGCAGGGAAGGGGGATGAGAAATACTATTTCCTTTATGGCAAAGAAAATCATATAAAAAAGTAGTACAAGGATCCATAGAAATGTCACTCCAGCCCCTTAGGTGGGGCTGGTCTGAGGCATACAACCCACAGTGAGTACTAATTAAAAACAAAAGCATTTCATTGTTTTTGTTCATGCTTTTCTATTTTGGGGTAGTTGTGGCTGAGTGCCTCATGTTTCCTAAGTGCTCTGCCTATCCATGCGTGTTGGACGCGTACCTATATGTTGAGGGCAGGAAGTGCCGGCCTCAGTGTGAACAAGGATAGGCCCCAGCCTGGCATTCTCAGTTCCTCCTTGCTTCCCTGGGCCCTGTGGCCACCCCTAAAACAGCAGGGCCCAGGCATAGAAGGGGGCAGAAAGCTGGCATCCTGAACACAGTCACATAGGGTGTAGGGTTTGCCAAGGCCAGCAGCAAAGGGGTCATCCAGTGGGCTGCCCAGTGATTCCAGTATGAAACTCCCAGCACAACAGGAAGTGGTTGTAAGAGAGTCCCCAGAAGTGTCCGGAGCGTCAACCCTCAGTGTGAGTCACAGCCTAGCCTGGAGGAAATCAGATGCAAACTTGCAGCTCCCCCAGCAGCTACACCTTCATGCCAACTGATAGCCTCGAGCCTCCCTGAAGACAGGTCCACAGGCTCAGAGCTGCCCTCTCCCTCTGCAGAGCTGCCGCTCCCCAGCTCCCTCTACTGGCCACCACCAACACACATACTGGAATGCCCAGCCTTATACATGTAATTTACCTTACATAAGCTAACTAGTTCTCTGAAAAATCTCTTCATCTGGGAATCCAATGAGGAAGTTGGGCTCAGAGAGATTACCTTCCCAGCCTAAGGTCCCACAGCTAGACTGGCAGAGCCAGGATGTGAACCTGTGCGATGCTCAAGCCTACGCTCTTTGTGTGCCATACCACCGAGTCCCCAGACTCCTTTATTTTCTGTGATGAAGCAAAAAACCTTCCCTGCAGGCACCTCCTCAATTTACCTCTCTCTAACTAAGCTACAGCCCTTTCAAAGTCCACTCCAGACTAGTCTCTCCTTCCATGGCCTGGGGACATCTGATTCCAAGGAGAACAACCCTACCCACTGTACCCCTTTAATGGAATCCTCGCCTCTTCCAGATGGTCCTATTCCCATTTAGCCACTCCTTCTCCTGCTTCCTTCAATCAGGGAGAAAGGCAGAGTTGTGCTTCCTCTTTGCTCCTCAAATGATTTTTTTCACTAAAGGGACCCCCTCCACAAATAACTCTCTAACAACCCTTCCAGATCCTCCATGAGTGTTTCTGACATTTCCCCGAGTTTTTTCACACAGTCCAGAGATTAACTCACCTGCTTCCTTAGTTACTACAACCTTTTTTCCAGGGTCTCCCCCTTCCTTGTTGCACTAAAACTAATGAAATAGGATGGAAGACACAGTCTTTGAGTTTTTCTCTTGCCTGCCTTCCCCCGCATCCCTGAAAACAGCCTCACGGGATGTCTAGGCTCTCAGGGGTATCTGTTGCTCACCTAATGGGGAATCAGATAGGCAATAAAAGTAAGAAACCTGGACAAGGCAACAAAGCTGCAAAAGACTCCCAATAAGTTATCTCTTAACCTCAGTGGAGTAAAGTCTGCCTTAGTCACCCTTAAAACTACAGCTTTCTGAGCCTCATTCCCAGGGACCCTCCTTCAGTTGGTCTAATGCAAGGCAAGAAAATTTGTATTTTCAACAAGCTCCCTGTTTCAACAATGTAGGAATCAACTTGGAATTGACTGCTGAGGACTCTCAACAACACTTTGTTCACCATCCCTTACCATCCCCCCTCCACTCTTACAGAACCCATTCTTGCTCTTCTTTTATTATATATTTATTTATTTATTTTTCTGAGACGGAGTCTTGCTCTGTCACCCAGGCTGGAGTGCAATGGCACCATCTCGGCTCACTGTAACCTTCGCCTCTAGGGTTCAAGTGATTCTTCTATCTCAGCCTCCCAAGTAGCTGGGATTATAGGCGCCCGCCACCATGCTCTGCTAATTTTTGTATTTTTAGTAGAGATGGGGTTTCACCATGTTGGCCAGGCTGCTCTTGAACTCTTGACCTCAGGCGATCCACCTGCCTTGGCCTACCAAAGTATTGGGATTACAGGCGTAAGCCACCACGCCCAGCCCTTGCCCTTCTTTTAACCTATGGTCATTCAGTCTATTTGCTTTCTCCAAAACTACCAGTCCTCCCTGATTTGACTGACCAGTCATTTCTGGGACATCCTCAGGTGCTTCCTAGAATCCCATGCCTCTTTGAACTCTCGTCATTTTAGCTTTAGGCAACCACCAGCAGATGCTTCTGGGTCCCAACCAGGCAACTGACCTCAAATAGCCCTCCTCCCAATAGGGCTTTCCTTTTTTACCTCTCAAACATGCATTCCCTTCTCTAGAGCAGCAACTTAAACATTCCCCACCTCTTAGGTCTTCCCCTGCCAGTGAACTTTTTGCTAATGACTTCATCTCTATTGAGGAAGAGGAACCAGCCCTGAACATGGAGCCAAGAAACCTAGGTTTAGTCCAGGGCCCACTGCTAACAGGCTGTAACACAGTAATTGTGGAAAAACCTCCCTCGATTTCACTTCCTTCAGCTGTGAGGTGGAAGGAGATGGGGCAGGAGACATCAGAGATTCTCACTGTGGCTGTGGCATACTGCAGGGCATGCCTGGAGGTTCTGCAGTAAGGAGGGCCAGTAACTGCTCTAGGGATGAAAGGCGTTTCTCCAGTTTTCACAGAAAAAGTACGTTTCCATTTCAAAAACGTCTACCTTTAGGTCCTACTGAGGGCTGTTTACCACTACTAGGTGAACTATCAAGGGTTACTAAAATTTGGTCATATTTTCATTTTTCTCCTCTCTAATCCTTTTTTAACTCTCACTAGAAAGTGGGAGCAGGTTGGGGAGGTGGGATGTGATCAAAGAAGTTCAAGAATCACTGACATGTTTCTTGAAGCTTCCTTCTGCATCTAGAATTTTGATTTGCTGAAATTGAGTCGGAAGACGTGAGCTCCCTCAGCTTCCTCCCTTACATCTTAATCATCCTCCACATTTTAATGACTTCCTTTCTGTCTTCAGAGGCTAGGCTGCTTCCCTTTCCCTTCCACTCTCTAAGGCCAGTTCTTTCCTTGTAGGGCTGAGGCCACTCCTACCAGCTTCATCACTCATCAGTGACCACCTCACTTCTTAATGCTTCACTTTACTCACTTGATATTAACCTTGGTTCGTTGCTTATAAACATGTTTAGGATCACCTTATTCTCCAAACACCAACAATAACCCCTTACTCCTCTAACCAAAGAGCTTTCTTTAATAACTCATGCCCTTCCATGCAATTCTTCTTGTCAACAAACTTCTCAGGACAGTCTGCTCCAGTGACTCACTTTGAAAGTGACATCATCGGCCCAAGTTCAGGGATCTTTGTGGTCTGCAGTTCTTGATTTTACTAGTTTTTAAAAATGAACCTAATCCCTCAGGAGAAACAACTCTCCCCCAGAACCTCCATTTATTAGTTTACTAATAACGGATGCACTTATCATCTGTGTTAGCTTTGTCCCCAGTCTTGCCTGCTTTTAGTGCCCCACGAACCTAGGGAGTCTAAGCAGCCATCTTGGGCGGGTTTTTCTTATCTCATCCTGCATTGACTCCAGTGACAGTGACCTCTCCACGGCCTCCTCCCTCAGGTCCCTGAAAGGTAGGGAGCCCTGCAGTCCAATGTTGCATCCTCCGTAACTTTTCCCCTCCTATGGTGTCTTAGCCAATCCCACAGTGATCCACCTACAGAGACTGCGGCAGTCTCTGCTATAGGAATGCAGACTTTCACAAGTCAGATGAACATGGATTCGACTCTGCAAAGCCACTGCTATTTCCTAGCTGTGGGGCTTTTCTGACCTTTGGTCTCCTGTCTGTTAAATAGGGATGACATCTGCCTTCTAGGGTGGTTGTGAGGATTCAGTGAGGAAATGTATGCAAGGGGACTACATGTCAGACATCCAATAGAAGTTAGTTCTCTTTTCCTGTAAGACAGCAACTTTGGAGCATAGTCCCGAAACCAGACTCAGGCCACCGACTTTCTTCACATTGTAGATCAGATTTTGTTTCTATCTTAATAGGTCATTCATTATTTTTCCCTAAAAACATTTCCTTTCAAATGGCTCAAACTGATAAAAGTGTTATCTCTGGGTACTCAGATGAGTCATTACATTTTCCTGAATTTCTCAAATTTCCTACAATATAGTACTTTATTTAGATCATTAGGAAGAGGAAATGTTATTGAAAACAAAAGCCAAAAAAAAAAATTAAAAACCTTCTATTTAACGCAGTTGGCACTATTCCATCCATTTGACCAAGAAAATATCTTTATAGAATAATTTTGTATTATTTTGCCTTTACCATGTATTCTGTAGCCAACATTTTTTATGGCATAATTCTGTTACAGTTCTGTTTTAAAGGATCAGACATTAGTCCAAAGGAAGATTACATTGAAAGCAAGATCATCTGCTCCCTCTTCCCTTGCCCTAACTCAAGGATTCTCAAAGTGTGGCCCCTCTACCAGCAGCAGCACATCACCTGGGAACTTTTGAGATAAGAAATACAAATAAAGTTCTAAGCCCCCAAATGACTAACAGACCCCTTCTTGGCCAAGGGGACCCCAGAGAAACCTTGGAAGCTAAGTTCATGGCCATGACAGGATGCGAGGTCAGACTCGTCTCATTATATCCCCACCCACAGTGACCAGCCCTTTCAAAAGACTCCACGTGGATAAGGTCAATTACTAGCTTATCTTCCCAGGTACAGAACAAAGACAAGATCAAGTCTAATTCCTCTTTTCCCCTTTTCTAATATTCACTTTATCTTATGTACAATATAGATTTGCTGGGCACTAACTAAAGTTTCACGAGTGTATAATCATTTGTTTCATTGCTGTCCCCCACTTCTTAAGGAAAATTATAAACACTAAACCTCCTGGGAACCTCGTTGGAAAAAAAAAAAACAGTCACAGATGCATCTGTGACTTATGTTTTTTCCCTGGGTATGCCCTCAAGCTAGCTCAATAAACCTCAATGATCTGAGACTTAGGCCTCAGTCACTCATTTTGATTGCTAGAGAAATAAAAATTCTCAGGTCCTACCCTGGACCAATTGAGTCAGAAAACCTGGAGGTGGCAGCCAAAAATTAAGTTAAGGAGGAAAATAAAAAAAGAAACAGAAATCATCCCTACCTCCTGACCTCTAGGGAGGGGAGAGTGGCTGAAGGTTGAGCTGATCACCGATAGCCAATGACTTAATCAATCATGCCTATGTAATGAAGTCTCCATAAAAACCCAAAAGGACTGGGTTGGGGGAGCTTCCTGGTTGCTAAAGACAGAGGTACTGGGAGGGTGGCACACCTGGAGAGGACATGGAAGCCCCGCCCCGCTCCCACATACCTTGCTCTATACATCTCTTCATCTGGCTGTTCACTTGTATTTTTTTAAATATTCTTTGTAATAAGTGGGTAAACATAAGTAAAATGTTTCCTTAAATTCTGTGAGCTGCTCTAGCAAATTAACTGAACTGGAGGAAAGGGTCGTGGTAACTGCCAATTTATAGCCATTTCCTCAGAAGCACAGGTGACAACCTACTAGTTGTAACTGCAGTTGGCGTCTGAAGTAGGGGGTGGTCTTGTGGGACTAAGCCTTCCACCTGTGGGGTCTGGTGCAATTTCCAGGTAAATAGCATCAGAATTGAGTTAAATTATAGGACATTCAGTTGGTGTCTGCTGAAGAATTCCTTTTTGTGTGGGGAAAACACACACACACTTGGTGTCCGAAGTATTGAATGGCATGTGAGAATAGGAAAAAACAGTTTTGTTTTCCTTTACAAGTGGTCTTCTCTCTTACTGGCTTATTTAAACCACTCGCTCCAGCCCACCTTATGTCCAAATGAGGTCAGTGCTAGGAATGAAGATTGAAGCACAGGCACATCAGGGCTGCTGAGGAAATGCCATCGGTAGGCAGAGCTATCTGAGAGATGCTTTAGGCAGCCTGAGAGTGGACAAGCAAATGTCCTCATTTCAGCCACCTTCCATGTGGCTCCCTAGCCTCCCTAAGCATCATTTTCAGGGCTGAGGCTAATGTCCTCTGACCCTGTGATGGGAGAACGGCATGGAGGAGAGAACCTGGAAGAACCTTTGACCTGGCACTTGAAGCTGATCTGCTTCAAGTCCTGGTCCCTAATCCACTCCATTCCACTGCTTGTCTGTCCCCTCTCACCTTCCTCAGGACAGCAGCAGCGGGCGGGACAGCAGGGACAGCGGATGTAGCAGCAGCAATACTGAGGACAGCACTGGCACCAGCACACTCCAATCAGCAGCAGGAGGAGGAGGGCTCCCAGGATGATGAAGATCACGGTCAGCCAGTCTGCAGGGGAGAAGCCAAGAAGGGGCTGAACTAAACATTCAGGGGGAATACTTCCAGCTCTGATGTCCTAGAGGTCTCATAAACAGAGCCCTTGACCTACAGGTTAAAGTTCAGCAATATGTCGGCAAAAAATTAAAAGTTTAGCTTTGATAAGGGAACTTCAGAGGTTGATAATCCAATGACAAGAACTTAGGCTTGTTTATTTCTGTTTTTTTCCTGTGAGTAAAAGTGTTACGGCAGTGAGGCAGACTGAATAGAAAGCTCCAGTAGCACTTACGCAGGACGATGAGCTTTACTTCCTTATCGGGGTCTCCTGATGTGTCCCCTGGAGCCTCAATGGTGCAGTAATACACTCCATGG
The DNA here is from genome assembly GCF_000951045.1 of Mandrillus leucophaeus. Taxonomy (NCBI): domain Eukaryota; kingdom Metazoa; phylum Chordata; class Mammalia; order Primates; family Cercopithecidae; genus Mandrillus; species Mandrillus leucophaeus. Next base: position 5,168,585 of record NW_012100654.1, on the reverse strand, counting down.
TCCCACCACATCACTTCATTAATCACAAGATCTGCTCCTACACAGTAAGGAGGGAGAAAGTGCCAGTGTCAGAAGAGAGAGCACTGGTGTCTAACCTGTGACAGCCTCAAGACCTGGGCAGCATGGCGAGATCTTGTATTTACAAAAAATAATAATAATAAATTATCCAGGCATGGTGGCATGTACCTATAGTCCCAGCTTCTCTGGAGACCAAAGGGGGAGGATCGCTTGAGCCCAGGAAGTTGAAGCTGCAGTGAGCTATGAATGTGCTGATACACTCCAGCCTGAGCAACACAGTGAGACCCTATCTCAAAAAAAAGTTAAACATAAAATACTGTTTAAGTTGCCAGTATATGGGGCTTTTACTTCCTCACAATCAGACCTAATCCCAACTGGTACAGTGGAAATGATTATTTAGCTGCATTTCAGATGAGGAAAATCAAGACTCAAAGGAACTGGCCTAATAACATACAGACAATGCTCATCAGAGGTAGGTTCAAACCCACATCTCTCTAGTACTCGTACCCACCAAGCTTTCCTGTCTTCTCTAAATTGGGTAGAAAAACTCCAGATTCTAGGTCCCTTGTCAGCCTAAAATGAGCAGTTATCTCTGGATCCTGAAGGACAGGTATGAGATGAACTTGAATAAAGATAAAATGCCAGTATTTTAAGAGTAATTGTAACTCAAGAAGAGTTTCAGTTCTTGTGGGCACGCAGTGTTGTATACCTACATTAGGATAGATGAAGGGTTTATATATATATATATTTGCTGTACATTCACTTTTGTTTTTTTAAATTTTAAGGTCAGGGATGTATGTGCAGGTTTGTTACACAGGTAAATGTGAGCCATGGTGGTTTGCTGCACAGATCATCCCATCACCTAGGTATTAAGCCCAGCATCCAACAGCTGTTCTTCCTGATGCTCTCCCTCCTACACCCCCGAACCCTCCAACAGGCCGCAGTGTGTATCGTTCCCCCCATGTGTCCAGGCATTCTCATCATCCAGCTTCCACTTATAGGATCATCAGGGTGGACAGACAACCTACAGAACGGGGGAAAATTTTTGCAATCTATCCATCTGACAAATGTCTAATATCCAGCATCTACAAGGAACTTAAAATGAATGGTTAATATTTATGTTCAAGTTTAGCAAAGTCAATCAATATTCACTAAAGCCCTTTTGTGGGTCCAGCACTATATCAGGCACCGAGGAGATATAAAGAGAAACAAAACCCTTTTCTGTCCTGAAAGGGTTTAAAATCCAGTCAAAGGCATCAGGGCAGCCTCTGTGTGAAGTGCAGTGGCAGTTCCAGTTCCCCCACCCACAGTAAGTACCAGAGCCACGGAACCTTAGCGTTACAGACTTGCTCCTGCTAAGTTGGTTGTAATATCTGCAATTCTTTATTATCTGTTTGTCAAGAAATGTTTATTGAGGAAATGAAACAAAAATGCAAGGTCACGCATCAGTGGACCTAACTTTAGGACTTCTGTTTCCTTCTCTTTCTACGTCAATACCTACAATTTTTTCCTACCCACTATTTTCCAAACCCACTACCTTTCCCAGAAATAAGCTTACCCTAGACTTGGAAAAATGGTGAAAGTGCTTTTAAAAAATTCCCCCTCGGGGCATGATGTGTATTGTAAATCTGCTCTAATTTTTATTGGAGACATAAAGAGTATTTGAGGGATGTCAGAGTAAGAAGGGTATTCAGATATGTTAATGTTTTAAAGGATCTAAGGACTGATTTGACAGGGTCATCTCAAATGATGCAAGCATAGGCAACAAAGTGTCAGAACACAAGGACTCCAGAAGTCCCAACAAGCCTGGAGACAGAAATAAAAACAGAGGGGAATACTAACGTATTCCTGTGGGAGTAAGAACGAAGCAGGGTTTGAGCCAAAAGTGGCTGGGAATGGAAGTAGTGGAAGGTATTTACCTTCATGTTTTTAGAAAAAAAAATAAGAGCAGGGACTAGCTACTATGGGGATTTCCATCCTTCAGAAACTGTACAAGTAATTTGCTAATTAAAGAGGCTTGAAACTTTGAGGTCAGAGAAGAACAAATTCTGCTGGCTTTGGAAAAGGCAGAACCACCTTGGATCTTTAGAGATGCCCCTGGAGACTAGAAAAGAAGGACAGATGTACCCTAAAGCTGAGGGCTGGCTTGGGGAAATCAGAGGCCGAGTTTAAAAAAAAAAAAAAAAAAAAAAGGTCAGACTTAAGTGTTACAGACAAAACTGAAAGCAATTATTAAACTGGTTCCCGTTAAGTGACCTCCCTTTAAACAGTCAGAATATTCACTGATTCCTTGATATTGTAGCTATGGCCACCATGAGTGGCCCACTGGGTGTATTCTTCCCTTTTTCCCCTTTTAACAAACAAATATTTATTTAACACAGCACATAAAGCCCATTGAAATAGGCTCTGAATTCTGTGCTGATCTATGGCAGCGACTGTGGATTACATAATAGAAATATGAGGAGCTAAGCCATTTATCCAAAAGTATATGGAGTGATAACTAATACTTACTGCCCACTTCCTGTTTGCTAAATACTTTATACATATTACCTTACTCCCCACAAATCTCTATGATCTAGGTACTATGGCAAGTCCCATTTTATAGAAATTGAGGCTGAAAAATTGTAGATACTTGCCCAGGTTCACATACCCTGTAAATGCAGAATTGGGATGCACACTTGCACCTGACTCCAGGGCTCTCACCACTACTCCCTGCCCAGGGCACAGAGAATAGACAGGCTTTGGACACAGCTCTCACGTATCATGCTAGATATTCACTTTGGAGAAGGGAGGAAGACACCACGATGCCCATCGTTCAGATGAAGAAACAGAAGCCAAAGAAAATAACTGATCAGGTCGGGTGCGGTGGCTCATGCCTATAATCCCAGCACTTTGGGAGGCTGAGGCAGGCAGATCATGAGGTCAGGAGATCGAGACCATCCTGGCTAACATAGTGAAACCCCGTCTCTACTAAAAATACAAAAAAATTAGCCGGGTGTAGCGGCAGGCACCTGTAGTCCCAGCTGTTGGGGAGGCTGAGGCAGCAGAATGGCATGAACCCGGGAGGCGGAGCTTGCAGTGAGCCGAGATCGCACCACTGCACTCCAGCCTGGGTGACATAGCAAGACTCTGTCTCAAAAAAAAAAAGATAATAACTGATTACTGGTCACTGAGCTAATGAGAGGAAGCACTAGGACTCTCATTGGGGCATTTTAGTCCAAGCCCAGTGTTCTTTCTCTATCAGTGGAGGACAGTGGTCTCAAGGTGGTCATCTGCTCAGAGCCCCCTATTTCCTTCCATATGAACAACAGAAATAGCCAGAGGGAAACTCAGTGACCTGGGGTTTCAGTAGGCCCCGAGAGCAATTTGTGGAATGAATCAAAGAAATCTGATCCACATCTTAGCCCTGAATCTCAGGAAAGCAAAGGAAACCACTCACCCCTAGACTTTTAGCCAAAGCTATAGATAGCAACAGAACAACCTCTGGTCCAGAGACTAACTTCCAGGGAAGTAACTTCAGCTGGTGCAGCACATTCTATGAAGCTGGCACTTTCCTCAAACAATGACAGCGACCAAGTAGACCAACAGGCAGCAGAAAGAAATGGGAAATCCCATGCTGACTCAGCCTGCCGGGCCTGGTGTCTGCACCTCCCCCCACCCCCAGTTCCCCTGACACCTCCCCCGCACTCACGGTTCTGGATGGTGATCTTGCGCTGCCGGTAATCTACCCCCAGCACAGGCTCATTCTGCCCCCGCCGCTGCGCCACGATGCGAACTTCCCGCTGGTTGTCGTTGCAGTCGTTGGATGGGTCCTGGCCCAGGGATAAAGCTGCCTGGTATGCTGAGGAGAGAGGGCACACTAGAGTCACACAGCTATAGGGGTTTCCCACAACGAAAGGTTCCTTTCCTGCTCCAGGTGTGAGACACAGTGAAGTGTCTCAATTTTTCCCAAGACTATGCATCCCTTGGGACTCTTGTTAATCATGAAGATCCTGATTCTGCAGGTCTAGAGTGGTATCTGAGATTCTCATTTCTAATATGCTCCCTGGTGATATCAGGCACCACACTTTGAGCAGCCAGACTCCTGACCCCCTAACAGGCCATGATTTCATGCCGGCTGTATCCCCCACCTCCTATTCCAACTTCCTTTGTCTCATTTTCAAAGTCACCCCAGCCTCCTTCTTCTCCCATGGAATTCATCTACCTGCCCTTAAAACATAAAGTCGCATGCCTGTAGTCTCAGCTACTCAGAAGGCTGAGGCAGAAGAGTCACTTGAACCTCGGAGGCAGAGGTTGCGATGAGCTGAGATCACGCCATTGCACTCCAGCCTGGGCAACGAGAGTGAAACTCCATCTCAAAAAAAAAAAAATATATATATATATATATATAATCTGAGAGCTGTTAAATCTGCCCCTGGCAAATGCCTGCTTCCCTAGCCTCTCCTCGCTGGCCATTTAACCCAGGCATTTTAAGAGTAACCCCCAGGAAACAACGCCTCAATTTAGAGAGGAGTCTTTTGGGGACAATGGCAGGATCAGTGGGTGGCTCAGACAGCTCTTGAGGTTCTGCTCACATCATATTGTGAGACATTAGCTCGAGAGCTCAAAAAGTAAAAGTTAGGGTCCTCGCAGAAGGACTTGAAGCACCATGTCACCACCATGTCCTGGAGCTGGGCAGAGGTGGTGTAGTCATTAGTAAAGACTAATGCCTCCCTCTCCCTTTCTTCCTATGAACAGGGTGTCTACTTCTATTCTCAAAATCTCCAAACAATTAATTGTCTTGGTGCTGACAGTGGGGTGTTCTGGGTTCCTTTGTTCTTTGAGAGAAGGCAGAAATGGGCAACTAGGAAAGAGCTCTGATCCAGACAGCACAACCCACATGCCTGGGGGCAGTTGTTATTGAAAGGCAGGACTGGCCAACCCTAAGGGGGAGTTGTGTAGCACTAAGAGACTTCCCACAGTTAAAGGGCTGCCTGTGGGGCACTGGAGGGCTTAGTCAGCAGAGGAATGACCATCTCCCCAAAGGCGGACTGAGGAAGGGAATATAGCAGGAAGCAAGAGGCTCCTAGTCATTTGTGCTGAGTGTAGAGTCTTCTTGCCGGCATTGTAAGGTGGTGGGGGTGACGGGAGGCGGGCCTGCATCGTCAGCTCAGCATGCTGGCATGGAACCAGGAATGAACAGGGAGGCAGGACTTTTGCCTAATGTCTGAGTTTCTTTAAATTTTTTTGAGAACAAAGCAGGACAAAAATTGTAAAATAAACTAGTATGTGACCTTGAATACATTATTTCATCTACCTGGACTCCGTTTGTTTATCTATAAACAGAGGAACTGCATTAGGTGATCTTTGTGGCTTCTGCTCACTACCAAGATTTGTAATCCTAACTAATCCCTCAGCCCTAACCACAGTATGTCACAGAGGTGTCTGGGCCCCACACATGGCCAAGGGGGTAAGGATACTCACACGCTGAGTAGTAGTCAAAGATAGGGTCCTTGCAGAAGGACTTGAAGCGCCATGTCACCACCACGTCCTGGAGCTGGGCAGAGGTGGTGTAGTCACATTTGAGGATGACAGAAGCAAACAGGGTGACATAGCGTTCTGTGTGCTGGACCGTCACAAGCAAGGACAGGCACCCTAAAGCCAAGAGCAGGAGACAATGCTGAAGGTGACCTACATCTGCTCACGGGTAAGAGAAACAATGCGAATGAGTAAAATATACTGCCTGCCGTCCTGCCTTACGCTGGCTAGGAGCTCACAGAGTCTGGGCTCTTACTCACCTGGGCAGGCAATGGCTGGGGTCGGGTGGAGAACGCACTCAGCCACCTCAGAGGGGCATAGGAAGAAAGGAGTGAGGAAAACTCCCAGGAATTTACAGTGCATTAACAGTGATGACATATCCAACAATATAAGAATTGTATCAAAATAAAGCCACATTTGTACTGAAGTGACACTGCTAATATATTGTTTTTCCCTCACATCACGTCTCTTCTTAAAATGGTTTCCCATTTCCTAAGGATAAAGTTCAAGCTCCCTAACCAGGCCTACGAAGCCCATTAGCTCAGCCTACTGCCCTTCTCGTCTGCCCTTTGTCCCTTCACGTCTCATCTCCCACTTGAGGGGTCAGCCATTCTGAACTCGCTTCAGTCTTTCCCATGCTAAGACCATTCTCTTCTCCAGGTGCAGCTCTCTCATCCTGGAACAGTCTTCCACATCACCTGCCACTGCTCCACTCTCTTCCCTGGGCTAATTAAGATTCGTGCCTTGGGTCCTCAGCTGAACAGGGATTCTACTTCTGTCTACCCCGTAGACAGGGTTCTGTGTCTGGAACCGTACCTCCTCCAGCAGCCCTCCTGTCTGCAAGTCTGGGAGAGGGACCTCCCTCTGTTTTTTCTAAGTGCCTCATCCTACCCCTAGGCAGCACTTTTCATGCTTCTTGTTGATGGCCTGCTCACTGTGGGCTCAGAGAAAAACGCAGTTGGCCTTCTCTAAGTCATTGCTCAAATACCAGCGCCCAGTACTGTGCCTGTCACCTACTTGGCACCCAACAAATGTTTGTTGAATAAATGATGGAATAAATGACTAAGAATATATTAACCAGTGGAAATTTGGCAGTACAGGCAGTCAGCATAAACACAGAGCAAATAAAACAGTCAGATTGTGACAAACTGCATCAAGAAAGACTTGAGGAAATTAAGAGGAGATTTTTCCTTTTAAAAAATGTCCTCTCCCTACCCTCCAAACTTACAGGCATATTTAAAGCTCCAGGTGTGCCTTGATGAAGGATTAGGTAGCACCAAAATGTCAGGTGGGCCTTTGGCACAGTCAGGGGTCCAGACATAACCAGCACCTTGGAACATTCCTATGTTAGTTTGGTTTCTAGGCCAAGTTATAAAGGGATTCTCTTGTGGGAGGTTTAGTGTGGAGCAGTAGTACTCAAACTCGAGTATGCATCACCAGAGGGCTTGTGACAGCCCAGATCACTGAGCCCTATGCTAGGAGTTTCCAGTTTCGTAGGACTTGGCTGAGGCCCAGAGACACAAATTTTTTTCTTTTCTTTTTTTTTTTTTTTTTTTTTTTTTTTTTTAGATGG
>NW_012100654.1:5151859-5161213 GCF_000951045.1 Mandrillus leucophaeus | reverse complement strand
TTTTTTTTTGAGATACAGTCTTCCTCTGTTGCCCAGACTGGAGTGCAGTGGCATAATCATGGCTCACTGCAACCTTGACCTCCCGGGTTCAAGTGATCCTCAGGTCTCAGCCTCCCAAGTAGCTGAGACTACAGGCATGCACAACTATGCCTGACTAACTTTTTAAATTTTTAGTAGAGATGAAGTCTTGCTATGCTGCCCAGGATGGTCTTGAACTCCTAACCTCAAGCAATCCTCCAGCCTCAGCCTCCCAAAGTCTGGGGTTATAGGCGTGAGCCACTGCACCCAGCAATGGATGTAAATTTCTAACTAATTTCCAGGAGATACTGATGCTACTGCTCTGAGGGCCATACTCTGAGAACCATTGGTGTAGACTTGATTTAAAACACACACACACACACACACACACACACACACGCTTTAGATTCAGATACAGCTGTGTTGAAATCAAACTTTAGTACTTACTTGAATTTTGGACAAGTTATTAATGCTCTCTGAGCTGGTTTCTCAGCCCTGAATGGAGATGATGATAGTGCTAGCCTCATCAGGTCCTTGCAAGAATGAGATAATCCACTGTCCTTGGCATGAAGCCTTGCACATACACTGCCACGTTAGTGTTAGTATGTGGGTCTCTTCCCCTTTTCCCTTTATTATGAGGGCCAGGGAGAAAGAGGTTGGAGTTGGGGTTTTCTCCAAAAGAGTTTTCAAGTGGAGCCACCTTCATTTTGACCAAGGTACTCCCACAAACAAAACAAATGTAGTCATTATCTTACAGAGCAGCTAGGTGGGCCTGTCTTGAAGGCTAGAGTCACAGGATTCTTGGGTCCTGCCTGACCTACTGGTCACAGCCCTTATAAGACTTTCCTCTTAAACTTCCGATAGGCACCTGCCTCTGGGTTCCTCACATCCATAGACAAGACAGCAGAATGCTGTTCAGGACAGGCACTCGCAGAAATGACCTGATGACAGACAGCAGAATGATGTTCAGGACAGGCACTCACAGAAATGACCTGACAACCTGTCTCCAGGACTGGGCTGTGATGCAGATGCCCCAAGGCAGTTGTGCTGGATAGAGGCTCTGCAGCAATGCAGGCGAGAGCTGTGGGCAGGAAGCCTTCATGAAAGGAAAAGATTTAACCTAGGCTCCAAGAAGCAGGTAGGACTAAGATTATGCATGAGAAGCAGGAACAAGGCAGAGAAACTCATTGTTTCTGTAAGCAAGAAAAGAGGGAACAAAGAGCCTTATTAGGAAGGGGCAGTTACTTGGGCAACTTGGGGGAAACCAATCTAGCTGTGTCTCCAGCTTTATGGAAGACAGAGAAGATAAATAATGTGGGGCAAGTGGTGGTGAGTGGGAGATGGAGCAACGGAGTGAAGTCTAAATCACAATCCAGTGTCAATTTCTTGTCCATGGATCATCACTGAAGTCTTTTCTGAAGAACAGTAATAGGGTGAAAGTGGTGTTTTTAGGAAGATAGATGACTTCCCCACTCAACTGTAAATGAAAAAAATAACATTTTTAAAATAAACCTTGAGTATTTTTTGGAAAAACAGCTGCTGTCTCCATAAGCTGTAGATTCCCAGAAATCAGGTCAATCAGAATGGAAGGGCCAGTGATCAGCATCTCAAGCCTAACATGGATTCTTAATCTAATTTTTGGTTCTTGTTCTTTCTCTCTGACTACCCCTTTGTGTTTTTTTGTTTCTTTGTTTTCTTCCAGAACTGACCTGAAATAGACCTTGGAGATCTCACCAACCACAGTTTTATCTGAACAGTAGAAACAGCCACAGATAAGATTTTCTCAATGAATAGGTTGCCATTGTCAACACTGACTTATTTTGTTCCATAACACACGTACCAATGAGAAGGGAGAGGAAAACACTGATTTTTGGTCTAAATAAAATCTTAGGTTCAACAGTATCTTCAAATATATTCTTTTACATACTAAATGTGATACCTGGGAGAACATTAGCTATGCTCACTTCCTGTACAACAAATCTGAGGTTTAGAAATTTAAGTGACTTGTCTGTGGTCATTCGTTTTCTAAGGGGGTCAGAGTCAACATTCTGTCCCTGAGCAGTGCTCTTGCCTCGCAGGTTGGCTATTCTTTAAATAAAAGATAATTGGTATTCACAAGTTTGCAAATAATTTGAGCTGGGGCCAGGCTATGTGAGTAATAATTAAAATATAACTGGTGCAGTCACTCTGACACAGTGAAATAAAGAACTTGTAGGCTCTTTATTTGGCTGAATGTAATTTGATATAGATAGCAATTTATTCAACACTCCAGTCAACATCACTTGTATAGAGGTAGAGCATTTGGGAGCAGGGAGGCCAGGTTTGCTGGGGGTCAGAAAAGGGAGTTTGGTTAGAGTCAGAAATTGCTGTGGGGTAGCTTTGAAGATTGCAGACTCTGACACCCTCGAGGACGGGAAATGGGGAGAAAGGTGATCACTCAGCTCCCCTTCCATGAATGCTCTTATTGTGGACAAACCACAGTTGGGGTGACACAACTCACCTTTACCAACGTCAGCACTGACTTAGCTGCTTGGGTTTTCTTTTATCTTCTCTTCTATTTCATCCCTGTGTGAATGTCAAGCTTTGAAATCTGCCAGGTTCAGCAAGTTCTGGCCATCTTGAGGTCATTCACACTCCCTCCAAGGGTCTGCCAGCCCCACAGCATCCTGCGCAGACCTCACACCTCCACCCCCTGCCCTGTCTCTCTCTCTCTCTGTCTCACACCCCCCCGTCTGTTTCTTTCTCTCTCTCTCTCTCTGTCTCACACACACACACACACACACACACACGAAGAGTCCCAGGAGAAGAATTACTGAACAACCCAGCAAACTCTTCTCCCATCTTCTCAGTTGTTGCTTCTGGCCCTTAGCATCTATTATGCACTGGGTGATATACATTCTTAGTCTCTAATTCTCACAAACCCCCTCAGCTGGGCAACAGCCCTGCTCATATAGGTGGGCAGAAGTTCAGAGTATAAGCCACACCCCCACATGCCCAACATCACATACCTAAAAAGTGTCAGCGTCAGGATTTGAGCTTGGGCCTTGCCAACACCAAATCCCAATTTTTCCCAAGCAGGCAAGCTTGATCTTCCAAAGTAGAAGTCAGGCGCCAGGCTCTTAAAAAGCAGTCGGATTTTTCAGATTGGGAAGGAAAGAGGCAGTAGTAGGACAGTCCATCTAAAAGGCAAAAATCTCCCCACTTTCTTTTCCTATATCCTCTAACTTCTCTGTAAACCTAACCACACTGGGCATGCACAGAACTAAGCAGGTGGAGTTTTCAAGAAAGGACCCAAAGCAGCAGAATCAGGCTAAAAATGTGAACAGGATCAAAAAGAGAAATGCCCTGATTATAGTCATCCTGGTTGCAACTTTGCTCTTTCAGGCTTACTACAAGTTTTCAAATTCTTAATTTTTTTTCTATTCTTAAATTTCCTTTATCCTGTGGCATTTTCTCCTCCCCAGTTCATTGACTCCTAATTTCTTAGCTGCCTCTATCATTTTCTCTTAAAAACGTTAATTCTAGAGCCTGACTCCCTGAGTTCAGATTCTGTCTCCAATCCCTAACAGCTGAATGGTAATGTGATATAAACAGCAGTTTATTAAACATTCTAGTCAACATTAGTTGCTGGGGGTCAGAAAAGGCAATTTGGTTAGAGTCAGAAGTTGATCTACCAAGTTATTTCCAAATTATTATTTTCCTTTGTATGCAAACCTGAGATGACAGTAATACCTGCCTCATAGGGTTGTGGTGAGCATAAAAAATGTCCCCCATTTAGCAAAGAGTCTGGCACATAGTAGACATTCAATAAACCTAAGCCATCATTTGTATCATTTGTACTTATCTTGACTAGTTCAGGAGTTCCAGATCCACTGAGACCAGCATGTAAAAGCATTTGAAAAAATGATACAAATGTAAACTATCATGATTGTCTTCTCTTTGCCAAATGAGTTGGTGCCTCAAAAGCTTCCAAAGTTTCATAGCTTTGTACCCTGGTGGACACATTCACAACTTGCCCCGTTCTGTGAAAGAAGAGAAGGAGACCTGTCACGTGGGTTGAAAGGAAACTTCAAATGAGGTATCAGAGCTCACGGGAAGGAGAGAAGGGGAAGGGGATTCTCTGATTCCCGCCATCAGGTACTTTCCAAGGCCAGGCTGCTGTGCTGAGTGGGGACTACCATCCTACACTAAAACAGAAGGAAATATACCAACGAGGGCAGAGTATCTTTACAACTAAATGTCATCTGTTCCTAAATATATGCACATCTTTGCACATTTTTTATTCCTCATTTCCTGTGTAGTATTAGACTGGGCAAGAAGTTGTTTTAGTTTCTAGAAGATACTCACACAGTATAGGAATATAGGTATATATTTTTAAATATTTTTAAAATTAAAAACTGTTTTGAAGGACTAGATGGCACTTCCCCTCCTTTCCCATGAACGGGCCTGTTTGGAAGGGATGGTAGGCAGGAGGGTAAACGCAGGTCTTTGCCGGCAAGGGGCAGTGGCCTGGGACTGACACAAATTGATTCCTGAGTGTTTTTCAGGTATACAAGCACACTGACTCCATGTGGCAGGTTAACAAAATGCACACAGGTTCAATACTATCAGAGTTTATGTCTGAGCAGGCTATCTCACCAAGCATATTTACCATCAGTCCTTGTTACATTTCCTCAGATAACAGTGCAAATATGAGAGGAATCAAGGAGAAGAGGGACTAGCTATGAACAAGAAGGAGCAAGACAAGAAGTGACTGGCTATGGACAAGAAGAGACAAAGACAAGAAGGAGTGGTCACGAACAAGAAGGAAAGGATAGGGAGAGCTGAGAGAGAAGGAGACCAGGAAAGCAGATGGGTGGGGAGAGGAATGATGTCTAGGTACTGTGTGTTTACCCAAGGTCTGGCATGCAACACTCACCAAGGCAGCCTCCCCTGAGAAGGAAAGTGTTGTGTGCTGAGCACTTACTATGTTGTTTGACACGGTATTGGGTGTTTTATTATACATTATCTCATTTAACCTTTGCAAGAAACTGATGAGATAAGCTGTACTTTATCTCAATTTCATTGATGAGGAGAATTCTGAGAGATTAAGTAATCTGCTTAAGGCCACACAGCTAGAAAGTAGCAAAGCTGGATTTAAGCTTAGACCTCCACCTCGCTACCATGTCTTCTGGATAAGTTTTCTAAATGGTTGAGATATAACCCTTTGAGGAATATTCACACACTTAAGGGACATTCACAAATTTATTTTAATCATTTTGTACCAAAGCCCTTCTTTTCTTTTCTGTTCATTAATACAAAATAAATAAGTGAGAAAATTCAAACAGTGGAGGGGGTATCAAGTAAAACGTTCCTCCTTGCTCATCATGAATTCCACTTTCCAGAGATACTGCTATTGACAATTTGGTCTACATCCTTTCACATCTTTTCCTATATTTTTTTTTTTTTAAAAAGTAATCATATTATGTACATTGACTTGTGACTTTTTCTTCAAACTAATGATATATTGTATACCATACACAAAATACATATATATATATTTACTAACTGCATGTACATTTTACTCCATCATTGAGCCACTTTTATTTACACATTTTCCAAATTATGGACATTTAGGTTGTTTCTGACTTTTCAGTATTATAAGCAATGCTGACATGAATTACTGAAATGAATATGTTTATATAAGTATGTCTTCACATGTGTTCTTTTATTCTAGTAGAATATATTTCTCAAAGTGAGCTAAAGGGAATAAGCCTTTTCTATTCGAATAGACACTTCAGGAAAGAAATGCATATTCCCATAAATAGCAAGAGATAGTCCCATGTTTCACCACAACCTATTCAAAAGGGGAAAATATCAATCTTTAAAATTTTTTTTGATAAACTACTAAGTGAAATAAATAGCCACTCAGGTGGTTTGAACTTAACATCCCTTTGGTTACCAGGGGGAGAGGCCAAGACCTGGTTAAGGGCAGATGCTTGGGGTTTCCAAAGTCATTCACCCAGGTTAGTGACTCATGTCTCCACACACTAATCTCAGAGCGCATGCAAATTTAGGCATGACCAGAACACACACATTCATTCATTTATTGAGTATCCACTCTGAGCCAACATTAGTAGCAAATAAGAGATATAGACCCCTGCACTCTTGGAACTTGTGCTCCTGGTAGGAGAGTCAATGATAAACAAGTAAACACACAGACAAAGTAGTTCCTGTCATGGATGAGTTTTATAGCATTGATCAGAAACTATGAGAGCACTGAATATTACATCTTACTCCTGTACAATAAGGGACTAAAACAGACACATGTATCCAAATGCTCCTGATAGTTCTTCCTGGTTGTTTCAAATTCTAAATCAAGCCCAAAATCTAAATCATCATCCTTCCATACAAACTTGGGCCTCTCCCATATTTCCCATCTCAGTGAATGGAAAAGACCAAAAACTAGGAAGGAATCATCCTGGTGTCTTTTCCTCCTTTGCTCTTCATATACAGTCTGATATGGTTTGACTGGTGTCCCCACCCAAATCTCATCTTGAATTGTAGTTTCCAATATCCCTATCTGTTGTGGGAGGGACCAGGTGGAGACAATTGAATCTTGGGGTGGTTTCCCCCATTCTGTTTTCATGATAGTGAGTTCTCACAAGATCCAGTGGTTTTATAAGGAGCTTCCCTCTTCACTGGGCAGTTATCTCTCCTGCCACCATGTGAAGAAGGACATGTTTGCTTCCCCTTCTGCCATGATTATAAGTTTCCTGACACCTTCCCAGCCCTGCAGAACTGTAAGTGAATTAAACCTCTTTCCTTTATAAATTATGCAATCTCAGGCAGTTCTTTATAGCAGCATGAGAACGGACTAATACACAGTCTATCATCAGATTGGGCTTATTTATCTCCGAAATATTTTCAGAATCTCTCTCTCTCTCTCCAATTTCACCACTATCCTAGCACAAGCTACTATCATGTCCAGCCTCCATATCACCTGTGCTTACCTAGTACTGTACTCGTGCATGCACTGGTTCCCCCTGCCAGGTGGAGTCCACATTGCTGTTAGTCTCCCAATTCCTCCTCCTTAAAAACCTCTAACAGCTGTCCATTGTTGTTAAGATAAACACAAAACCTCCTACCATGACCCATGCAGCCATGCACATCTGGTCCTACTGACTCCTCTGGCCTCAACTCCACCACTCTTCCTGTGGCGTCCTTCACTCAGTCCCGCTAACATTCTTCTCATCTCTCACACACACTAAGCTCCTATCCAGCAGTCTTGCAGATGCTATTACTTTGGTTTGAATTCATTGTTCCTCAGTACTCATGCATCATCCTTTCAGGGAGGGCCTCCTGAATGAGCAAAATCCATCTACTAACTGCTCTTGTGGTACCCTGTATCCTTCTTTCCTGGCCTTGTCACAGTTGTATTTCCACATTCACTAGAATCCCCTTTAGACAATAAGCACCACAGGGGCCAGGGCCATGACGGCTTTTGTTTGACAGCACAATGTCTTGCACCGAGGGCACATTAAACATTTGCTAAACAAAAGAACAGATACATTCATGCAAGAGAGACTAAATTGCTTGGAACAAATTTTAAGTGCCCTAAAATTTCAAAAAAATGGTCAACATTAACCATGTCTAGTACAGTCAGACGAAAAGCAAGAAAGAAAGGTGTGTGTTGAGGGGAAAGGTTATACAGTAAGACCATGCCTGTATCTGTGGGGACAAGGCTTCCCAAAGCAGTGAGCCCAGAATTAGTTGGCCTTGAATTTCAAACAAAGAGTTTTAGCCCAGTCTCATAAGCTATAGGGATCTAATGGAGCTTCTTTGGGTGGAAGATTAAAATGAAAGTGGGAATTATTAACTCAGGTAGGTTTAACCTATCATCTGCATAGAGAATGGTTGGAAGTAGATAGAGAAGTAGCAGGACTAGAGGCAAGAAGATGCTTAATGTAGACTAGTATAAGAAGTGTCACCTAAAATAGAAAAGAAGAGGCAGAACCTGGGACTAAGTAACAGAACTCAGTGATTACCTGGTTATGAGAAATAAAGAAAGTGTCAAAATTGCTTTCCTCTGACCCCACCTTATCACAAGAGTTGCAGATTGGGAGATCTAGAAAGAACTGGGGACATGGCCAGAGTCTTCTCAATTCTTTATTTTATTTTATTTATTTATTTTTGAGAAGGAGTCTCTTTCGCCCAGCCTGGAGTGAAATGGCACAATCTCGGCTCACTGCAACCTCCGCCCCCTGGGTTCAAGCGATTCTCCTGCCTCAGCCTCCCGAGTAGCTTGGATTACAGGCACCTGCCACCACGCTGGGCTAATTTGTGTGTCTTTTGTAGAGAAGGGGTTTCACCATGTTAGCCAGGCTGGTCTCGAACTCCTGACCTCAAATGATCCACCCGCCTTGGCCTCCCAAAGTGTTAGGATTACAGGCGTGAGCCACCATGCCCGGTCAGAGTCTTCTCAATTCTTGAAACATACAATTTTATTTCCCCCAAGGACTTCAGATAATGAAATAAATCATTATGGTAAAAGAAACCCAGGTACACTGTACACTAATCACTCAACATCTTGTTCCACTGCATTGTTGTTGGGGCAAGATGTTTAAACATTAGCATTTAGTTAGACATCCAGGAAGCAGACACCTGTTTCTATTTCTGTATACCAGAATTCAATTAAACAAAACAAACTTAAAACTATCATCAGAGTGAACAGGCAGCCTACAGAATGGGAGAAAATTTTTGCAATCTATCCATCTGACAAAGGGCTAATATCCAGAAGCTATAAAGAACTTAAACAAATTTATAAGAAAAAAGCAAACAATCCCATCAAAAAATGGGCAAAGGATATGAAGAGACACTTCTCAAAGGAAGACATTTCTGCAGCCAACAGACACATGAAAAAATGCTCATCATCACTGTTCATCAGAGAAATACAAATCAAAACCACAATGAGATACTATCCCACACCAGTTAGAATGGCGATCATTAAAAAGTCAGGAAACAACAGGTGCTGGAGAGGTTGTGGAAAAATAGGAACACTTTTACACTGTTGGTGGGAGTGTAAATTAGTTCAACCATTGTGGAAGACAGTGTGGTGATTCCTCAACGATCTAGAACCAAAAATACCATTTGACCCAGCAATCCCATTACTGGGCATATACGCAAAGGGTTTTAAATCGTGCTACTATAAAGACACATGCCCATGGATGTTTACTGTGGCACTATTCACAATAGCAAAAACTTGGAACCAACCCAAATGTCCATCAATGATAGACTGGATTAAGAAAATGTGGCACATATACACCATGGAATACTATGCAGCCATAAAAAAGGATG
>NW_012100654.1:5080629-5151644 GCF_000951045.1 Mandrillus leucophaeus | reverse complement strand
TTAGGAGAAATACCTAATGTAGGTGACGGGTTGATAGGTGCAGCAAACCACCATGGCACATGTATATCTATGTAACAAAACTGCACGTTCTGCACATGTAACCCAGTATAATTAAAAAAAAAACAAAAACAAAAACAAACAAAAAAAACCTGCTCCACAGTATGAAATAGGAGAGAGAGCAATGGAGAAAGGGTGAAGACACCAGGATTCTGGTCCCAGTTCTCAAACTAACTCCCCTATGTCAACCTGAGACACACGACTTGGGTCCGGATTTCCTTATCTGTAAAACTGTCTGGGAGGGGAAGATAAAGGCTGGGAGTGATTTTTACCTGTGTTCAACAGAGTGCTGGGATTCTGGGGAGGTATTCAGGAGCTCCCAAGGAGACAAGGGAGCAGTTGAGTGGACAGTCTCCCATCCACCACCCATACCCCCTCACCCTGAGAAATAACAGGGAACTTTGTAAGATTTCATTAAGTCTACAGTATGGTCCATACCTCCACCCCCACCACTCAGGAAAAATTACTGGTCTAGATGCTGTCTCTCTAAGGATATTATTACTTAGGAGTCAGTTGTCTGATTTCCCAAAGAATGAAAATACAAGTTGATAGCTTTTGGATCTGCAAGTTAACACCACACACTATGATGTTAAAAAAATTCACCAGAGCAGAAATGACACACATCATTTTAGAGTTTGGGGAATCAGCAGGGACACTAAACTTTCATTCTGAGAATAAACTTTGACATTGGATGAAGGCAACCAGAACTATTAGCCAACAGTGGTACTTACTTTAGCCTTATTTTAATGTTTTAAGAACAGATATTCACATACCACTTCTGCGTTAAAAGTGTATTTTTTTTTTTAAGACAGAGTCTCACTCTGTTGCCCAAGCTAGAGAGAAGTGGCGTGATCTCAGCTCACTGCAACCTCCACCTCCTGGATTCAAGTGCCTCAGCCTCCCAAGTAGCTGGCACTACAGGTGCATGCCACTACGCTCAGCTAATTTTTCTACTTTTAGTAGAGATGGGGTTTCACCATGTTGGCCAGGCTGGTCTTGAATTCCTGACCTTAGGTGATCCGCTCACCTTGGCCTCCCAAAGTGCTGGGATTACAGGCGTGAGCCACTGCACCCAGCCCCAAAAGTGTATTTATTTCTGAAGAAAAAACTTTCAGAGAATTACACACCTACCCCCCCAACACACCCCTCTGGCAACTGATCTCTACACAGCTCAGAGCACAAGGACTGTGACAATATCACAAGACTCCCTGAGCCCAGAAGCTTCGTTAGGGGCCTCAAGCCACAGTGACCAGCAAGTACCTAAATATGACACAATTTTACTACGGCCTCACACTTTGCAATTGTGGGAACTTGGAGGCTAATTTGAGAACCGGGTTGACTCTTCTTTAGAGACAGGAGGGATCAAGGTGATGGGCCAAAATGAACACACTTTAGTACAGGGTTTTCCAAAGTGCATAGTGCAGTTTGCCGTGGGTTTTGAGAAAATCAACTTACAGGGTGTTTATATTTAATATTGTTAATGTGGGGATGATTTTTTAAATGAATTTTAACTTCAGTAAGATAATATGTAATGTCAATTGTTATTATTTTATTCAACTTAGTAATACAATTTTTGTGATTATTTTGCTTCCATTTTATAAACTAAATACGTGTGCATACATGTCACAATGTAATCGGATCTTTCCGGGAGCTGTGAAAAAAAAATCAGAAACCACTGCTTTGGTAGATATTGAGAGCAGGAGAGGAAACTTGATCTTCAGTTTGATCTTGACAGACACTTTGGGAATTTTGGCTTAAAAGTTAAGGAAAAGGTGGGGGAGTCGAGAAGGACTTATGCCCAGTATTTCCTGAGTGAAGACCACACACACCTACTTCTGACAACTGATCTCTACACAGCTCAGAGCACAAGGACTGTGACAATATCACAAGACTCCCAGACCTCAGAAGCTTCATGAGGGGCCCCAAGCCACAGTGACCAGCAAGTACCTAAATATGACACAATTTTACTACTGCCTCACACTTTGCAATTGTGGGAACTTGGAGGCTAATAAGAGAATTGGGTTGACTCTTCTTTAGAGACAGGAGAGAACAAGGTGATGGACCAAAATGAACACACTCTAGTACAGGGTTTTCCAAAGCGCATATCACAGTTTGCAGCATGTCATTGACACTGTGCTTGACCTTAATCCACCCAACAATAGTTGGCCTTATTGAGAGGGCAAAGGGAGTTGGCTTGTCAGGAATTTCACCTGTTTTCCAGACAAAGGCAGTTGAAGTAATCCATCCAAAGTTACAGCTAGTATGAGGCAGATTCAGAATTCCAACCTAATAATCACCTGTTACTATAGCTCATATTTTCTTAGCCATAGGGGAAGGAAGAATAGAGAAACCTGTTTCCTTAAAGTTAGCTTTAAACAATCCCACCTGGCTCTAATTCCTGACTACTATTATCAGCCTGGATAATACTGATTAAGCTTTCCCTCACTTTGTTCAGGCACTCTACTAAGTGCTTTAAAACCTTAATTTCACTTCATCCTCACAAAAGCCGTATGAGATATGTACTATAATCATTGCTGTTTACTGGAAGCTTTGAACAGTTCAGTAACTTGTCCAGTGTCACGTAAACATCATTGACACAAACCACATTAAATAGCTAATGTAGTTTATTTACATTTCTACACATAGGAAAACTATCTGCTAAAATAGCTATTTCCCCTCCAAGTGTTGGAGTCAAACAGTTGAAATATCAATTTCTCATCTATACAGTGAAAGTGAGTGTAGAGGTTTGCTGAGGATTATGAAGTCTTAATTCTGGGGATAGAATACCCAAGGGCAGAGGTAGGAGCAGAACTGTATTTTTTCTAAAAAAGGTAGCTTAAGCAGCTTCAGAAATCCCCAGCTGCTGTGGAGTTTGAGATGAGCAGGGGAGGCACAGGAGAGAAGACTGTGCAAACCTGTGGGATTTTTATAAATTTGCATTCATAGCCTCAGCTGGTGTTTGGTGAAATTTTGGACACAAATTGAGGTGAGGGTTAGTCTATTTCCCTGTGCATCGTGGGTGTCCAACATCTAGTCTCGTCAGCTTCAGACAGGGTCTACCCTTTTGCAAGCCTCTCTCCCCTTTATTCTCAGCATTATGCTTAAGTTATTGTAGAATCCTGTCTGAATCAGATTTGATTATACCTGAGCAATTCTTATCTCTTACTGAGCTTGTAAAAAGAACATTCTGCCGACACACCTTCATATTGCATCTGTTCCCAACCTAAAAATACAAGACTCAAATTTGTCTGTGAGCAAACTCTAAGTTGACCTTCCACTGACAACTTAAGAGGTAAGAGGGCAGCTATTCCGAAAGGGAGGGGAGGGGTAAAATGAAATAAAACAGGGTGGAGCTTCCAAGGGAACTTATAAATTTTCTTTGCAAGGTCACACCTACATCCTAATTGGAAAAGAGCTGAAAGAGCCTGCTCATTCCGTCCCTCAGCTACCCTTTCCGACCTGGTTTCACTCGTGGAGATACACACTTCTGGCAGATTTCCAGGCCACACACAGAGATACACAAAATCATGTTTTCCAAAACAGAGAGATTGGTGTGGAGGGTAAGAGAATGAAGGCTGAGAGGGTAGATGGTTGGACACCTGATGCGGGATGAGCAAGGGGGTAAAGTTAGGGCAGTGACTGGATACAAAGAAAGTAGAAAAGTGACATTGAACATGGTTAGCACAGAGGCACACGTTGTGGTCCTGCACAATGGATTCAGATTCTGGCCAAACGCTGCTTTGTATACTGAGGACATATTATAACCTCCCAGAAATGAAACATATGCACTTCTGGGTCAATATGGTTGTCACCATGTCAGATGAAAGGAAAAAGTAATTAGGAATTTTTAAGAATGGTGCTTTTGCCCCTATCAGTTCAGCTTCAGAGATCAAGAAGTGCCTAATGACTGTAGGAAGGAAAGCTCAAAGGCTCCAGGTTTCTTAGTTGCACCTGTTTGGGAAGGGCCTGGACTAACAAAAGAGGAAAGCAACAGGTTCCCACAGGCAGAAACTCGATCCAGTCCCCGCACCTCCTGGTGCCCATGCCAAGCGCCACCAGAGCGCGGCCCAGGCCTCCACTGCCCTGCCCGCGGCCAGCTCTGCAAGGCCAGGCCACAGTGGCTTCCTGTCTCCTTGGGTCCAGGGTGGGTACCATTTTTCCAAGGCTCACCTGCTGGGAGCCAAGTGCAGAGCAGCAGCCAAGGTGCGGGCAGTTTGGGCCATGCCATGCCGCCCCCTTTCTGGCCCTTTTCAGTTCAGGGGCTTCGGGGCACTGCGTCTTTCTTCCTCAGCTGCAGCCCCAGGACGCACCACCTTCTCCAGGGAACCCCTCGGGTTTCCCCTCACTCGGCGCAGCGCGGAAGGAGGTCCGCTCTGGTCCCGGGGCAGGTGCCGCCCGGCTCGTCCCCACCTGCGGCGCTCGCTGCGGCTCCGCCTCCCGCTCCGCGCGCCGCCGTTTCCTGCTCCGCCCCCGGCTCCCGGGGGACTGCGGCCGCCTTCCCTACCTGCAGCCGCCTCCCGCTCGCTGAAACACCGTCCCCCACCTCGCCGACGGAGAAGATTCCCTCTTTCCTCCAGAAGTTCTCGGGAAATCTCACCCCCTGCAAATATATCCCCCTCTCCTTCTAGAATTATGTGGATATAACTTTCTAGGGTGTGTTTCCTGCGTTCTATTTCCATTCCCTCGTAAATACTTGCAAAACATTGTTTCACTAAAAACACAGTAATATGAAGTTTACAGGTAATGTCTGTTCAGATTTTCTAGAAACTAAAGATTCGTTTCTAGGCCAGGCCCAGTGGCTCACGGCCTGTAATCCCAGCACTTTGCGAGGCCGAGGCGGGTGGATCACCTGAGGTCAGGAGTTCGAGACCAGCCTGGCCTACATGGCGAAACCCTGTCTCTACTAAAAATACAAAACAACCGTGCGTGGTGGCACGCCCCTGTAATCTCAGCTACTCGGGAGGCTGAGGCAGGAGAATTGCTAGAACTGGGGCGGCGGAGCTTGCAGTGAGCGGAGATCATGCCACTGCACTCCAGCCTGGGCCACAGAGCAAAACTCAGTCTCGAATAAATAAATAAATAAATACGTAAATAAAGATTTGTTTCTAGAAGGTAGAGATAAACTAGAGAAGTTGACTCAAGTTTCTACAACTATAAAAGTAAAATATCATAGAAAAATATAGTTATGGGAGTTTAAAAACATCCCGCTGCCGCTTTCCATAGCCAGGCATTGTTCACGCAGGTATATTTATTTTTATTTTTTCTTATCCTTCATTGTCACTGAGAAGCCACTCACAGACCTCAGCCCCTACCAAGGTTTTGACCTTGCCAGATCAAGGTTTTGACCTTTTGCTTTGCAAAGACTCTAGGTCTCTTTGCACCAGGCCACGTAGCATGTAATCTCAGTCTCTCCTTCCATGGCAGAAAGTCCACCAGCCATCACATTTTTCTTCAAGAAAAATGAATGAATAAACATTCATTAAATTCATTAAACACAGTCTCAGGAAGCTCCCATGCTGGTCACTAACCTTAGAAGTCAGTATCATTTCTCCTGAGCTCATATCATTTCTCCTGAGCTCTGCTGTGAGAGGGCCCCTTACCCCGTGTTGCTGATATCCTTCATGTAGCCTCCACCCAGAGGAGCATCCTTGTCCTGGATCTGGTGCAGGATCTTAACTCAGTCTCTTCTCCTTGTCTTTCCTTCTCCCGGTTCCCTCCTGGATCTGGCTTCTCTTTTCCCCAGTGGGCCTCTTCTCTTCCAGAGAATAAATTCAGGAAGTGTGTGGCCAAAGATAGATGGTAAAATGTTTAGGAGCCTCATAGGTCTTCCGTGGAGGGATCCTAGCACAGTAGCAGCAGCAGCAGGAGGAGGAAGCTGCAGTGTGAGGGTTGGGGGTCATGTCCCTCAACCCCCTCTGGAGATCCTGTACGTGTTCCCAGCAACACTGTGTATGTTTGGATGTCTGTGATCCTGAGGGATTTGCATAGTTTCCAGGTTTGTGAACAGTCTTCAGCAAATGCTCAATTCCAGTCTAAAAAGAAATGTGAGCCCTATCCGTCTCACACCTCCCCCCCATACCCCTCAGCCCTCGCTTTGGTATAAAGGCCATTTTAATATTCATCTAAGCCAGTGTTTCTCCCATGTTTGTTCCCTGGAATGTTAATTCATAGTATATGAAAAAAGGACTCTATTATTAAGTCAATTCAAGAAATGCTGGATTAAACTAAATGAAACATTTTTTTCAGGACATGTTAAACCTTAGAGTGTTAATGTACATTTGAATATAGAAGGAAATATGGCACTCAGCATTCCCCCAAAGTCATTCAGCCACAGAACCCTTTTTTCTCACATAAGGTTTAGGGCAAATGCTCCATGGAGCGTATTTTGGGAAATCCTGGTGCTGTAAACCAAACATAATTGGGATGATAAGTTGGAGACTTCTAGATAAACAAATGAAAAATAGCTTTAATAAAGTTTATCTCAAGTGCATCAGAATTAGAATTTCCTTATTTTTCCCTTGGGAATCACTCATCCAGTTGAACATCTACCTTCATTGCTTCTCTTGAAGTGAACACTTAGATGACTTATTTTGACCCATTTCTCTGTCTACTGCATGCATCTTTTTTCTTCATCATTTATTATGTACTATGTACCAAGCAATTCTTAGTGCTTCACATGCTTTCTTACAATAACTGCATGAAATAAGGGCTATTATTATCCATCCCATTTTATAGATATGGAAATGGAGGAACAAAGAGATAACCTGCTCAAGGTTACAATGTGGTAAATGGCAGAGTAATGAGCCTAGGTGAGGTGGTCTGACTCCAGAGTTTGTGCTCTTAGCTGTTACACTCTAGACCCTCACCTAGCTATTAATGTATTTCCATCCATCTGTATTTACAGCTAGCTGGTTCTGTCAATGTGTGCTAATATAGTTTCTTTCCACATATGTTATTTAGCTCTACATAAGGGAAAACTGAATCCCACAGCTCCGGGCTCTCTTGGGCCAGTCATTCTTCCCACATGTGCCATTAGTCCAATAAAGATTAGATAAGAGTATGCACTTGGCTCATAACAACAGCAGTTCTTCCATTGCTAGATATAAAGTAAAAATCACTTGACTTGCTGATAGTGACTTCCTCCTATACAAAGTAATAATAATAGCTACCATGTATTAAACACATTGTGCTAGGCACTATTCTAGACACTTTTTAATAAAGACTAGCTAAGTGTGCTAGTGAGAATGGGGGAAGACAACAAGGAGTTCTATCTGCAGCTGACTGGGGACAACCAATTGAGATAACTCACTATGGTCAGACTAGCCTCCAAGCACTTTCATTATTGAAGTAAATACAAATTCAATAATTTGTATTGAACTGCACTGTGACGCAGGGATCATCATTGTCCCCATTTTACAGATGAGGTGCAAAGTTTTATTAACTTACCTAAGGCCACCTTGCTTGTAAGTAGCAGAGCTGAGAATCAAATTTAGGCAATCTATTTTCAGAACACAATACTCTTCACCACCCTAGCTGTACAATGCTTCTGTGTTTTGACTGAGCTAGGATCTGACAACAAAGTACTAAGCTGTTATCTCATCATTTATAATCATACTTCCTAGGTGAAACTGTGTCTATGAATGTTTCTGAATACTGTGTGTTTTCTGAATATTATATATGTGCATCTCTACTTGAGAATAATGTAATATTTGTACATTTATATGTGTACAGTATTTATCGAGAATGGAGAAGATTTTGTAGACATACATGGAAAAGAATGAAGAATTAGGTAAGTAAAAATCATGCACCAGGCACTTAAAGCTAAGGGGAGGTAAGAAGTGTAAGTAGTTGATTGACACTAGAAGATTCAGACTATGTCTTATGCATTTTGTATTCCCAGCATCTAGCATAGTATCTGAAATATAGAGGTACTCAATGAATATTTCTTGCACTCTTTATCAATAATTCCTGGAGGAAGGGACATCTGCTCTAGGTTTGAAAATGAATATGACTTTGCCAGAGCAATCCAAGCAGAGAGACCAGCCTATACAAAAATCACAGCACCAATAAACAGCATAGCTGAACAATAAGCACTTTAGTTTTGCTAGGCTGGTGTGTTAGACAGCTAGCCAGAATAAATAGTTAGTATGATCAGCTGGAGAACTAAGACTTCATGCAGGAGACAATGGAAAGCCAATGAAGCATTTTAAACCCAGAAAGGCATAATGAGAATTGTATTTTTGAAAGATAAACTTGGCAGCAGTGAGAAGAAAGGTGTTCGGGAATTTAGATGAAAGACAGGGAGACTAGTTAGGAAACTGTTACTACAGTTAAGGTGGGAGAACTGAGGGCCCAAGCCAATAACCGGTGTTGGAAATGGAGAAGAGAGAATATTTTGACAGATATGTAGAATGTGGAACTGACATAATTGATGATCAATTAGTGTGGGGGTTGAGAGAAGGATATAGGTCTCTGACTATTGACCCTATATAGATGGTGATTCCTTTAATGAACATAAACATATGGAAAGAATAAAAGGTTTTCAAGCCCCTCAGACACATTGCACTAGAGAGTAGTGGACCACCCAAATAAAACTCCTAAGGATGGTTGGACACCTTTACTAAGCGCAACTGGCTGAATGAGGTTCGTAGGAGCTGCATTCCTATACAGGGAAGTCTGGGTCAGCAGGGAAGTCTGGGTCAGCAGGGAAGTCTGGGTCATCAGGGACTGAGAGACCTACTTCTTGGCTAGTGGCCTAGAACAAAACAATCTTGGAGTAAGGCTAAAAGCAGCAGGTGGTGGAAGCTAATGAAAGGGTTCTGGGAACAAGTATGTTTATTATTACAACTCTTATTCAACATTATACTGGATATTCTAGCCAATACAATTATAAAATAGAATTAAAAGGCTGAAAATGAAGAGTAAAAATATTATTGATAATATTATGTTATCTACACAGAACATTAAGAGAATCTATACATTATATATAAGGACTAACAAGAGTGGTTGCTGGAAACAAGAGCAATATATTAATGTCACTGACATTTGAATATACCAGCAACATATATTTGAAAGATATGACTTTAAAATATACAATAAATCTATTAAGTAACTAGAAATAAGTCCAACAAAATATGTGGAATAGCTTCAAGAAGAAAATTGTGAACAGTTACTGAAAATATTTTTTCTTTCTTTGTTACTGTTTTCAGTATCAAGCCAGCATTCTCAATGAAACTTTTTTTTTTAAGATGGAGTTTCACTCTTGTCACCAAGGCTGGAGTGCAGTGGTGTGATCTCAGCTCACTGCAACCTCTACCTCCCAGGTTCAAGAGATTCTCCTGCCTCAGCCTCCTGAGTAGTTGGGATTACCGGCGCCCGTCGCTACACCCAGCTAATTTTTGTGTTTTTAGTAGAGACGGAGTTTCACCATGTTGGCCAGGCTGGTCTTGAACTCCTGACCTCAAGTGGTCCACCCGCCTCAGCCTCCCAAAGTGCTGGGATTACAGGCGTGAGCCACTGCGCCCGGCCTGAAACATTTTTTTTAAAGACCTAAATAAATGCAAAGATACATTGTATTCTTGGATAAGAACCCTCAGTATCATTAAGGATGACAATTCTTCCCAAATTAACAAATTCTATGTATTTCTAATAAGAATCTGAACAATTTTTCAGAATTTTACAAACCGTTTCTAAAATTAACTGGAAATTATACAGTAGCAAATAGACAAGACAATTTAGAAGAAGAAGTTGCATTATCAAACTTCAAAATTAGAAAGCTAGAGCAGTGGAAAGTGTGGCATTGGCACGTGGATAGACAAACAGACAAGTAGAACGTAAAACTCCATAAGTAGATACTCATACAGATTGGGGACTGGATATATCACAGAGGTGGCATTGTAATTCTGGGGGACAACCATAAACTACTCTATAGGTGAGGCCGGGACAATTGATTTTTCTTATGTTATAAGATAAAATGTATTCTGTCTTTATACCACACACAAAACGAATTCCAAACTAATTAAAATCCCATTGTTAAATGCAAAAACTTCAACCTTTCAGAAGAAAATACAGTAGAATACCCATATGGCCTTGAAGAAAAGAATAAAAATTTCAACAGAAAATAAAAAGAATAACTCATTAAGGGAGACTGATACATAAACTACTGCAACATAATAAGAAACATGTATTTAGTCTCCCCACCCCTTTCCTGGCACATAAAACCCTTGGAATCGCTGGAGTAATAATTATGTTTTTGTATGCTGATGTGGTTTGGCTGTGTCCTCACCCAGATCTCATCTTGAATTACAACTCCCATAATTCCCACATGTTGTGAGAGTGACCCCGGGGAAGATAATGGAATCATGGGGCAGTTTTCCCCCATACTGTTCTCAGGGTAGTGACTAAGTTGGTTTCATTCAGCGTTTCCACTTTTGCTTGGCTCTCCTTTCTCACTTTTCTGATCCCATGTAAGATAAGCCTTTCACCTTCCGCTGTGATTGTGAGGCCTCCCTGGACATGCGAAACTGTGAGTCCATTAAACCTCTTTTTCTGTATAAATTACCCAGCCTCGGGTAGGTCTTTATCAGCAGTGTGAAAATGGACTAATAAATATGCTAATAAGATGACTGATGACTCCTAGATAGTTTGTGGATGGCGGGGAGGGGTAGTGCCAGGGAGGGAAGAGGGGCTGGAGATTGAGTTCAGTCACCAATGACAAATGATTTAATCAATCATGTCTGTATAATGAGGCCTCTATAAAACCCCCAGAGGATGGGGTTTGGAGAGCTTTCATGGTGCCGACCATGTGGAGGTGCTGAGAGGGCAGCGCACCTGGAGAGGGCCTACTTTCCCCCATTCCTTGCCCTGTGCATCCCTTCTATCTGGCTGTTCCTGAACTGTATGCTTTATAATAAGCTAGTAATCTAGGAAGTAAACTGTTTACCTGAGTTCTGTTAGCAATTCTAGAAAATTATTGAACCTGATGAGGTGGTTGTGAGTACCTCCAATTTATAGCCAGATGGTCAGAGGCATAGGTGATAACCTTGACTCGCAATTGGCATCTGAAATTGGAAGGGACAGTCTCATGGGGCTGAACCCTTAACCTTTGGGATCTGATGCTTTCTCCAGGTAATTGTATTAGAATTGAGTAAAAGTGTAGGATGTTCACTTGGTGTCCACCAAGAAGTGGAAAACTGCTTGGTATGGAAAAAATACCCTCATATCTTGTATCAGAAGTTAAGTATTGTGTGAAAGGAAAAACAGTTTGTTATTCTCATTCAACTATATTAAATTAAAAAGTTATATAACCAAAAGACTACATAAACATTTTTTTAAAAGTCACAAACTGGGAAAAGGTATTTGCTGTGCATGAAAAAGGCAAAAAAGTTTTAACTGGAAATATATAAAGAACTCCTTAAAAATCAGTAGAAGACAACCCTCTGCTAAGGCAGATAAACATGTAATTCACATAAGAGGCAATCTGATTCACTATTAAACATTAGAAGACACTCAACTTGTACCAGTAATCAGGACAATGGAAGCCAAAACAACAAATGGTATTTCATATCCATCAAATTGGTTAAAATGTAAAAGTCTGAGCTAGCTAAGTATTGGCAAAGATGTGAGAAGTGTAAATTGAGTTAACCACTTTGTAGAACAATTTGACAATATCTTGTAAAATTAAAGGTGTACATATCCTAGGACCTTGTAATTTCCCTTCAAGGTCTTTACTCTATAGAAACTCAAATTGTTGGACACAGGTACATGTGCAACATGTTCATTGCAAAGCGATTTGTGCAAAACTCAGGAACAACTTCACAGTGGAGGAATAATAGACCAATAGGGTGGTGTTTATTCACGGATGAGATAATATGCAGCTGTTGAAGTGAATTAACTAGATTTACAACATGGGTGAATATTAAAAATATAATGTTGTATGAACAAAGAAGCTGTAAAAGACTAGAGAATTATGCTAATTAAGACAAAACAATATCATATAGTATTATGGAAGATACATATGTATGTAGAACAAAGTATAAAAACATACAGGGGGGCCGGGCGTGGTGGCTCATGCCTATAATCCCAGCACTTTGGGAGGCAGAGGTGGGTGGATCACTTGAGGTCAGGAGTTCATGATCAGCCTGGTCAACATGGTGAAACCCCGTCTCTACTAAAAATATAAAAATTAACCAGACGTGGTGGTACACGCCTGTAATCCCAACTACTCAAGAGGCTGAGGCAGGAAAATCACTTTAACCAGGGAGGCGGAGGTTGCAGTGAGCTGAGATCGAGTCACTGCACTCCAGCCTGGGCGACAGGTGACACTCTGTCTAAAAAAAAAAAAAAAAAAAAAAAAAATATATATATATATATATATATATATATTCAGAGGAATGGGACTCTCCAGTCTTAAATGTTGTTACCCCTAAGGAGGGAGGGAGAAGAGAGATGGATTGGGGGTGCTTTAGCTGAATCCTTAACATTTTATTTATTTATTTTTAAAATATGAAACACACTAGACATGCAAAATCATTTAAATTTAGGTGATATAAGATAGATGGTGCCTATTATTTCATGTACTTTTATGTATCTTTGGCATATTTCATATTTTATCAGTATAAATATTTTAAAGACGAAAACTAGTGACATTTTACTGTAGAATTAAACCAAGTATGTTTGTGCCTTGACATGTCCCCTGACATACTATGTAACCTTACATAAATCACTTTTGTTCAAGTCTGTTTTTCATCTGCAAAATGGAAACTGGAGGTAATAACCTCTTTGGTTCTTTTCACTTCTGGCATTCTACACTTCAAAGGGGAGAAGAATCCAGGTTAGGAAGATATCAGGCTCCCTTGGCTGGAGAAAGGAATGGAGAACTAAAGTATCTCTAAGGGTGACCTCTCTCAGAGAAAAGTCTTGCTAGGATCCACCCATTCTAAGTAGAAGTGTAGACTCCATGGTCTGCCAAAGGCCACTTATAAAACCAAGGAACTTTAATTGCACTTGCCATGCACAGCCTAAGAATCTAATTCTTTCAACATTTTATTATAAGGGGAGAAACCAAGGATAAATGGGGGCTGCATTCCTAGGGCTGGAGCCACAGAGAAGAGGTTCAAGTCCTTAAGTCATAGCAACAAAGGTAGAGTGTCTGAAGTTTGCCACCACCTCCTTTGACAACATGAAGCAGGGGGAGGGGAGGGAGAGAGAGAAAATTATCAATCAGTATGGAAACAGACACAATACCACTCAGCCACATGCTTCTCCCCTTCCCTGGCATTGCCAGTTGCCACTATCCCCACATCCCCCCTTCTCTTTGCAACCTCTTCTTGACCAAAATGCAAGAGACCGTGATTAGTGGATGTGAACTCCTTCTGTTGAATCATGCCACCACTCTGCAGCCAACTATGGATGGTTTTAATGGTTTCCCTTTCGTTATGTCTGTGAGCTCAGTCCCAGAACAAAGAGGCAAAGGGGTTCTCTCTCTCTCTCTCTCTCTCTCTCTCTCTCTGTTTCTTACTCTTCTGGCAAGGCTCAGTTTGATGTTCAGAGTCAGAGCTGCTCGGATATGATGAAGTCAGTCCACATACATCTCGGTTAAGCTCAATGAGGATCAAAATATCCTATTCTTTCCAGCTCACTCCAGAAAGTCTATTTCAATTAGTCTTTGTGGAGGCCCAGGAAGCAGGATCTTTTTAAAGTTCCCAGGTGGTTCTAATGTGCAGCCAGAGCTGAGAAGCTAGTTAAAGCATGAGTTGAATGAGAGAATGTCTTGCACCTTGGTGACAAAATAGGGCATTCCCCAGAGCAGCCCCTAAGTGGAACACTTTTTATCACGTTTTCTATCTCAGCTTCTCTTTGCTAACTTTCTCTTTTTCATCACCTAGAGTGACAGACTAGGAGAGTATCTACTCCAAAGCTCATGGCCCTGAGATGTGTAACATTTCTCCTTTCTTCCTTCTCTACTAGAACAGCATAACATACTTGTGATATTACATTCAGATGGGAATGAATCTCCAGACATTGCCACAAGTAGCTGCATAACTCTAAACAAGTAACAGTCTCTCTAAATATTAGTTTCTTTATTTGTAGCACCAGGGAGTTAGCTAGATCAATAGTTTTCATACTGTGTTCTGAGAAGTTTTGGCATCCTGTGGAGTACCTAAGGGGTTGTCTCTGCCAGGGAGGTCAGTTTGAAAAACCTCTGGACCAAATGATCCAGAGGTCTTTTCAGAACGAACATTCTACAGCTCATACTTTGCGGGAATAGCCTGATGCTACCACCAAAGTTTATCACAACTATATGCTTTGAGGCCTGCCACAGATTGCACTTATCAACTGCTAGAGACTGAATACTTCTGTCCGCCCAAATTCAAATGTTGAAACCTAGTCCCCAAGGTGATGGTATTTGGAGATGCGATCTTTGGGAGGTGATTAGGTCATGAGGTTGGAGCCCTCATGAATGGGATTAGTGCTCTTATAAGAGACCCCCAAAGAACTCTCTTACCTTTTCTGCCATGTAAGAACTCAGCGAGAAGATAGCCATCTATGAACCAGGAAGTCTGTCCTCACCAGACATTGAATCTGCCAGAACCTTGATCTTGGACTTCACAGCCTTCAGAACTACGAGAAACAAATTTCTGTTGTTTATAAGCCATCCAGTCTATAGTAGTTTGTTAGAATAGCCCAAATGCAATAGGACATCAACCCTAGGTCTAAAGCAGGTGTTACACACTGGATACTTTCAAGCCAAATTGCACACATACTTGTTTTCTTTCTTGTGGATGAGTACTGTTTATTTCCTTGATATCTTAACAATTTTTAAAACTTGAAGTATAAGATGATTCTGAAATATGCACAAATCAGTAATCCATGGCTAAATGAGCTATCACAATGTAAATATACCTTTGCAACCACCACTCAGGACAAAATATAGAACAGAAGCTCCCTCTTGTAACTCTCTTGTAAGCCTGCTTAATTATTCCCTCCTGCTTCTCTCCAAAGGTAACCACCATTTTGACTTCTTATATTTTAGGTTGGTTTTGCCTCCTTTTAACATTTATATAAAACAACAATGTAGTACACATTCTGGGGGGTTATCTCTTTTGCTTAATAATATGTTGGTGAGATTCATCTGTGTTTTTGCATGTATTTGTAGTTTATTTTCATTTCTGAATAGTATTCCATTGTATTAGAATATGCTGCAATGTGTTTATCCATCCTATTATTAATAGACATTTGGTTTCTGCTAATTGGCTATTATGAACAATGATGCTATAAACATTCTTTTACATGTTACATTGTTTTGAGGTCACCCGCCCACCCATTTTTGCTTCTATAGCTTGGGGTAGAATTGTTTGGTCATAGGATATGTATGGTGATCTTAAGATATGTCCATAAATTCTTCAACCCTCCTCCCTTCAAAAGGAGGAGACTAAATCCATGACCCTCAAGTGTGGGCTGGACATAGTGACTTACTTCTAATACATAGAATTGCAGAAGTGGTAGTGTATTACCTCCAGGCCTAGGTCATAAAAGGCATTATAGCTTCTTCCTTGTCCATTCTGGGAAAAGTCAGTTGCCAGGTCATGAGAATGCTCAAGCAGTACTATGGAAAGGTCCACATGGGGAGAAGGGATGGCTCACTCCCATGTGAGGAACCAAGAATTTCTGCCAATAATCAAGAGAGTGAGCCATCTTAAAAAGAAATGTTCCAGCTGCAGTCCGGTCTTCAGAAGAATTGCCATCTTGACTTCTAACTCATGAGAGACACTAAGTTAAAAACCATACAGCCAAACTGCTGTCAAATTCCTGACACACAGAAACAGTGAGGAAACATGTCTGTTGTTTTAAATCATTAAGTCTTAGGGTACTTTGTTATGTGGCAATAGATAACCAATGTGGTATGCATACGTTCAAACTTAGTAGGACATGCCAAAGATTTTTCCAGATTTCCAACACTACACATTATCCGTGTTTGAGATTTTTAGTTGTTCCACATCCTTGGCAACATTTGGAGCTAACAGTCTTTTCAATTATAGCTCTGCTGGTGGGTGTGAGATGGTATTTTGCTGTGGTTTAATTTGCATTTCCCTAATGACTAATAGTGTTGAACACTTCTTCATGTTTATCAGACTCTTGAACTTTTGGATATCTGTTCTTGAGTCTTGGTGGATTTTTTTTTTTTAATTCACTTTTCTATCTTTTTCTTACTGGAGTTGCAAGTTTCTTATGTGTCCTGGATATAGTACCTTTGTGATTATACAAGTTCAAGGTACCTTCCCTCAATTTGTGACTTGCCATTTTGCTCTCTTAATGCTATTGTTTGATAAACAGATATTTTTATTATTTATTTTAATAAAATTTAATTTATCAATCTTTTCCTTTAAAGTCCTTAAGGTTTTTGTGTTTTATATAAGAAATGCTGTCTTCCCCAGGTCATGAAGATTTTTTTCTTTATTATCCCATACTAGTATTATATTTTGCCTCTTACATTGAGATCTACAATCCACATGGAACTGAACTGTGAGATAAGGGTTAAGTTTAATTATTATTTATCTTACGGATAAACAGTTTTCTGAGCACATTTTCGTTGAAAATGAAATTCATTCCCTGCTGCCCAGCAGTGTCATCTTTACCCCAAATCAAGTGTCCATACATGTGTAAATCTGATTCTGGATTCTCTTCCATTGGTCTATTTGCCTGTCCTTGTGCCAGTATCACACTCTTTTAACTACTATTACTCTACAGAAGTCTTGATATCTGCCAGAACAAGTCCTTCCACCCCATTTTTCTTCTTCATGAATGACTTAACTATTCTTGGTTCTTTGCATTTCTACATATATTTTAGAATCGGCTTGTCAATTTCCATAAAAACCTGTTAGGGTTTTAATTGGGATTGCATTAAATCAATAGACCAATTTGGGGAGCATTGGAATTTTTATGTTATTAAGCCTTCCAATACAAGAACTTAGAAGAAATTTCACATATCTTTGATGTTAAATAGTATTATTTAATTTTTAACATTTTATCTGTTGTTGGTATATAGAGGTACAGTTAATTTTTAAATATATTGACCACAAGGTTAAATCCAGCAACTTCTTGTGTCTGGTTAATTTTCATTGAGTTCTAGAAATTATATATTAAAAGTTATAGATATTAGTTCTGATTTCACCTCAGAGATGTAGAGAGCTAGAAAGAGTTATTTTCATCCTTATGACAAGAAAATCCTGGAGAAACTGTAAAAAAAAAATGAAATTTCTTGAACCCCTAAGAGAACTGAGGTCACAGGGCAAAAATTCAACAAAATCTGGAAAAAGACAAGCTCATATACGCAAAAATAAGACCAGAGCATTTTATTACCTTAGCTGATGCTTCCAGATGCCATGTAAGCCAGTAACAAGAATCAGCTAGAAAACTTTAATAAATTGTTAAATGCTGAGTACGGGCTAGTGTGATACAGTAAACCCCTTAGAGTTCATACTTTCTTGCAGGTTTTTTTTTTTTTTTTTCTATAAGAACCCTGTATTAGTCTGTTTTCATGCTGCTGATAAAGACATACCTGAGACTGGGGAATTTACAAAAGAAAGAGGTTTAATTGGACTTACACTTCCACATGGCTGGGGAAGCCTCACAATCATGGCAGAAAGCAAGCAGGATCAGGTCACATCTTATGTGGATGGCGGCAGGCAAAGAGAGAGCTGTGCAGGGGAACACCCCTTTTTGAAACCATCAGATCTTGTGAGACTCATTCACTATCATGAGAACAGCGTGGGAAAGACCTGCCCCCACGATTCAATCACCTCCCACCAGGTCCCTCCCACAACGTGTGGGAATTCAAGATGCGATTTTGGTAGGGACACAGCCAAGCCATATCAAACCCCACTAGGAGCTCAAGAGAAAAATTGGAAAAAATTCTTAGAAAGTTTTCATCACCAGGCCGGCTTGGTGAGGGGATAGCAACTACTGTCAAAACTCTGCTCAGACTCATCTATTCTATCTTCCCTATGGAACAGAAGGCTTACTCTGTAGGCATAAAGGAAGCAAAAATTTCATTCTTAGGGTGCTTGTGGCAACCCATTGCCACTGGGGGAGGAAAACAAGAAAAAAAAGTTTATCCCTGGGAGAAAGGCAAGAATAGGTTCCAGGCTTAGTACTAGATCTAGAGGAGGGGTTGTTCCACCAGTGAAGGTCCCCATGAAGCAGGTTCACAATGCCTGATTAGAATGGAAACCTAGGATAATCATTCTATGGTTCTCCCTGTGTACACATTAATAAATTTGTATGCCTTTTCTCCAAAAAAAGATACCTTATATGGTTTGAATTTGTGTCCCTGCTCAAATCTTATGTCAAATTGGAGGAGAAGACTGGTGAGAGGTGATTGGATCACGGGGGCAGATTTCCTCCTTGCTATTCTCATGACAGTGAGTGAATTCTCACAAGATATGATGGTTTGAAAGTGTGTGGCACTTTCCTCTTCCCTCCCTTTCCTGCTCCACCATGGTAAGATGTGCTTGCTTCCCCTTTGCCTTCCACCATGATTGTAAGTTTCCTGAGGCTTCCCACCCATGCTTCTATACAGCCTGTGGCACTATGAGTCAATTAAACCTCTTTTCTTCAAAAATTACCCAGTCTTGTGTAGTTCTTTAGATCAGCATGAAAATGAACTATACAGAATATTGGTACCAGGAAAGTGGGGGATTGCTACAAAGATACCTGAAAATGTAGAGTTGACTTTGGAAGTGGGTAATAGGTAATAGGCAGAGGTTGGAACAGTTTGGAGGGCTCAGAAGATAGGAACATGTGGGAAAGTTTGGAACTTCTTAGAGACTTGTTGAATGGTTTTGACCAAAATGCTGATACTGACATGAACAATGACGTCTGGGCTGCGGTGGCCTCAGATGGAGATGAGGAACTTATTGGGAACTGGAGTAAAGGTCACCCTTACTATACTTTAGCAAAGAAACTGGTGGCACTTTGCTTCTGCCCTAGAGATCTGTGAAATTTTGAACTTGAGAGATGATTTAGGGTATCTGGTGGAAGAAACTTCTTAGTAGCAAAGTATTCAAGAGGTGACCTGGCTGTTTCTAAAAATGTACATTCATATGCATGAATAAAGAGATTATCTGAAACTGAAATTCATATTTAAAAGGGAAGCAGAGGCTGGGCGCAGTGGCCCATGCCTCTAATCCCAGCACTTTGGGAGGCCAAGGCAGGTGGATCACAAGGTCAGGAGATCAAGACAATCCTAGCTAACACAGAGAAACTCCATCTCTACTAAAAACACAAAAAATTAGCCGGGAGTGCTGGCGGGCGCCTGTAGTCCCAGCTAGCTACTCTGGAGGCTGAGGCAGGAGAATGGCGTGAACCTGGGAGGCAGAGCTTGCAGTGAACTGAGATCATGCCACTGGACTCCAGCCTGGGCGACAGAGCAAGACTCTGTCTCAAAAAAAAGTTGGCGGAGGGGGGAAACAAAGCATAAACGTTTGGAAAATTTGTAGCCCAGCCATTTGCATAAGTAAAGAGGAGCCGAATGTTAATAACCAACACAATGCGGAAAATGTCTCTAGGGCATTTCAGAGACTTTCATAACAGCCACTCCCATCACAGGCTCAGAGACCTAGGAGGGAAAAATGGTTTCATGGGCCAGGCCCAGGGCCCAACTGCTCTGTGCAGCCTCAGGATATGGTGCCCTGCATCCCAGCTGCTCCCGCTCCAGCCATG
The DNA here is from genome assembly GCF_000951045.1 of Mandrillus leucophaeus. NCBI lineage: Eukaryota > Metazoa > Chordata > Mammalia > Primates > Cercopithecidae > Mandrillus > Mandrillus leucophaeus. Next base: position 5,131,865 of record NW_012100654.1, on the reverse strand, counting down.
GCTAAAACGGGCCAAGTTACAGCTCAGTCCATGCCTTCAGAGGGTGCAAGCCTCAAGTCTTGGTGGCTTCCACATGGTGTTAGGCCAGCAGGTGTGCAGAAGGCAAGAGTTGAGGTTTCAAAGCTTCTGCCTAGATTTCAGAGGATGTACGGAAATGCCTGGATATTCAGGCAGAAGTCTGGTGAAAGGGTGGAGCCCTCATGGAGACTCTCTATTAAGGCAGTGCAGAGGGGAAATGTGAGGTTAGAGCCCCCACACAGAGTCCCCACTGGGGCACTGCCTTGTGGAACTGTGAAAAGAGAACCATCATTCTCCAGACCCCAGAATGGTAGCTCCACCAACAGCTCACACTGTGCACCTGGAAAAGCCTCAGGCACTCAACACCAGCCTATGAAAGTAACCAAAGGGGCAGTACCCTGAAGAGTCATTGGGGCAGAGCCACCCAAGGCTATAGGAGACCACCCCTTGCATCAGTGTGCGTGGGTGTGAGACATTGAATCAAAGGAGATTATTTTGGAGATTTAAGATTTAAAGACTGCCCTGCTGGGTTTCAGATTTTAATGGGGCCTGTAGCCCATTTGTTTTGGCCAATTTCTCCCATTTCGAGTGGGAGCATTTACCCAAGGTCTGTACCCCTATTGTATCTTGGAAGTCACTAACTTACTTTTGATTTTACAGGCTCATAGACAGAAAGGACTTGCCTCGTCTCCAGTGAGACTTTGGACTGTGGACTTTTGAGTTAATGCTGAAATGAGTTAAGACTAAGGGGCTGCTGAGAAGGGATAATTGTATTTTGCAATGTGAGAAGAACATGAGATTTTGGAGGGGACAAGGGCAAAATGGTATGGTTTGGATTTGTGTCCCCACCCAAATCTCATGTTGAATTAGAGGAGAGGCCTGATGGGAGGTGACTAGATCATGGGGGAATATTTCCTCCTTGTTGTTTTCATGATAGTGAGTGAGTTCTCATGATATATGATGGCTTAAAAGTGTGTGGTACTTCCTCTCTCTCTCTCTCTCTCTCTCTCTCTCCCCCCCCCGCTCTCTCTCTCTCTCTCTGCCTTGCCTCTTTTGCACATTTTCCCCCCCCCCGCATTCTGCCATGGTAGGACATGCTTACTCCCCCTTCACCTTCTACCATGACTGCAAGTTTCCTGAGGCCTGCCAGCCATGCTTTTGTACAGCCTGTGGAACTGTGAATCAATTAAACCTCTTTTCTTCAAAAATTACCCAGTCTCAGGTAGTTCTTTATAGCAATGTGAAAATGGACTACTACAAAACCTGATCAGAACATCTGAGAACTGCCCCCTACCATCATAACTACTCTAATAAGCCACATAAAATAAGAACAGAATATAGCTCAGAGAGTCGCAAGAGACAAATTCATTCTGTGGAGCAGTATGAAGGGAAGATCCAAAACAAAGCAGGGAAACACAAAGCCAAGCGGGGAGCAGATATTTAGAGAAACACTCTGGCAAATAGCCCATAGCCTAGCATAGGTATTACTAAAGAAATTTGAAGCCTATAGTGCACTGAGGTCAATGATACTAACAACAAACTTCAAATCCAACTAAACTCCACACTAAATTAATGTAAATCCCTATACTACTAAGGGCCTTGCAGAAGGAAAGGCATGTTTATCTGCAGCATAGAGTATATTTATCTCAGTATTTACTATCTTACACAGCACATCTAGCTTGTAACACAAAAACTAAAAGGCACACAAAATGCAAGAAATAACAAAATTTGAAGAGACAAAGGAATCATCAGAATCAGATACAGATATGACAAAGATGTTGGAATTAACTGACATGGAATTTAAAATAGCTATAATTAATATATTAAAGGACCTATTGGAAAAGGTAAATAGCATGCAAGCTCAGATGGATAATTTCAGCAGAAAGACAAAAACTATAAGAGAGAATCAATAGAAATGCTAGATATAAAAAAATGCATGGACAGAAATAAACAATGCTTTAAACCAGCCTATCAGACCAGAGCAATAGAAAGTGAACTTCTGATCACCATACATTATGCACAGCAAAATATTGTTATGTACCCTATGTGTACAATTATTATTTGTCAATTAAAAAATAAAATTTTGAAACAATTTTAAAAGGTAAGAGAACTTGAAAATAGGTTAACAGAAATTACACAAACTGATATGCACACAGGAAAAAGAATGAAAAATAAAACACAGAACCACTAAGAGCTGGAGGAAAACAAATCTAGAACTAGATGTACCATATGACCCAGCCATCCCATTACTGGGTATATACCCAAAGGATTATAAATCATGCTGCTATAAAGACACATGCACACGTATGTTTATTGCGGCACTATTCACAATAGCAAAGACTTGGAATCAACCCAAATGTCCATCAGTGACAGACTGGATTAAGAAAATGTGGCACATATACACCATGGAATACTATGCAGCCATAAAAAAGGATGAGTTTGTGTCCTTTGTAGGGACATGGATGCAGCTGGAAACCATCATTCTTAGCAAACTATCACAAGAACAGAAAACCAAACACCGCATGTTCTCACTCATAGGTGGGAACTGAACAATGAGATCACTTGGACTCGGGAAGGGGAACATCACACACCGGGGCCTATCATGGGGAGGGGGAGGGGGGAGGGATTGCATTGGGAGTTATACCTGATGTAAATGACGAGTTGATGGGTGCAGTACAGCAACATGGCAGAAGTATACATATGTAACAAACCTGCACATTATGCACATGTACCCTAGAACTTAAAGTATAATAATAATAATAAAAAGAAATTTAAGAGGATCAGAGAGACAGAATATAAGACATAAGAAATATCTGAAGAAATAATAACCAATAATTTGTTAAAATTAATAGCATACCTCCAACCACAGTTCTAAGAAGCTCAGTGAACACCGTGAAGTATAAATACCAAAAACCAAAAGCAAAAAACTCACTTCTAGGCATGTTAGATTCCAACCACTAAAAACCAAAGAAGAAAATTTTGAAAGTAGCCAGAGTAAAAAAGATATTACACACAGAAAAACAAGAATAAGAATTACAGCAGACATTTTCTTCCAGAAACCATGCAAGCAAGAAGACAGTAAAGGGACATATTTAAAGTGCTGTAAGAAAGAAAACTGTTGACCTGATATTCTTTATGCAGCAAAAATATTTTTCAGAAGCAATGGAGAAATAAAGACTTTTTCAGACAAATACCGGTAAAATTCATTACCAGCAGACATACACCACAAGAAATTTTAAAAGAAAAGAAGTTTTTCAGGCAGATGAAATATGATGTATAATATGGGTTAGAAACTAGAATATATATGAAGAAATGAAGAGATTTGAAAACAGAATAAATAACGGTAAGATAAAATTTATTATTACTTATATTTCAATGTGCTAAAAGATAATTGATTGTTTAAAGCAAAATTATAACTGCATTATGTGTTTATAACATGGGTAAAAATAAAATAAATGATAATAGCACAATTGTAAAATTTACTGACAAGTTCTTAAAAGACTCAGTTAAAGAGGGACTACTTTTTAAAATACAATAAATTTACTTCAGAATGTAAATAGAAAGGATAATTACTATGACTTTTGAAGATTTTGAAAATAAATTAATATGATATAGCCCTAATAGATACTAAAATTATTATAAGATACTTTAAATCTATGTTAATTAAGAGTATGATACATAATTGTCCCCAAACTGTATATTATTTCACATACATGAAAGATTTTACAATATTACTAACAAAACATCACAAATCACTGGAGGAGTAAACTAGAATTAAACAAATAATAAGGGAACAATTAGGGAAAGGATTTATTTACATTCTCACCTCACCAACTTAGTAAAGTCAGTTTTACATAAAGTTACATGTAAAACTGCAATCTTGGAAACCAAGAAAAGATAAAATAGAAAGGTTTTATTTCAAGTTGGGAAATGGGTTTTGTCAGATTAAAAGGGGTTGGAAGAAGTTGCATTAAAAAATCCATATTTTTACTACAAAATATATAAAATATCAGAATTTCAAAAATGTCTTAAGGCAAACATGTTTGGAAAAGAAAATATTTTAAAAATCTTAGAAAATTGAAGAAAAACAGCAAACTTGGAGTACTGATGCACCTAACTTCAAGACTTATTATAAAGCTACAGTAGTCAAGACAGTGTGGTATTAGTAAAAGAATAGATTATAGATCAATGGAACAGAATAGAGAGCCCAGAAATAGACCTACAAAAATACAGTCAACTGATATTTGACAAAGGAGCAAATGGCATACAATGAAGAAGATACCATTTTCAACGAATAATGCTAGAACAATTGGAAATCCAGATGCAAAAAAAAAAAAAAAATCTACACACACACAAGAATTAGCTCAAAATGGGTCATAGGCCTAAATTTAAAATGAAAAACTACAATACTAGAAGATGACACAAAGGAAAATATAGATGACCTTGGGTCTATTCCTGACTGTGTAGGTACAACACCAAAGGCACAATGCATGAAAGAAAGAATTGATGAGTTATATGTTATTAAAATTAAAAATCTCTGCTTTGTGAAAGACACCGTCAAGAGTATGAAAAGACAAGACACAGACTGGAAGAAAATATTTGCAAAAAGACATATTTAATTTTTAAAAAACTGTTATCCAAAATATATAAAGAACTCCTAAAACTCAGCAATAGGAAAATGAACCACTGATTTTAAATGGGCCAAAAACCTTAATAGACACCTTACCAAAGAAGATATGTAGATAGCAAATGCTGTGCTTTGAATGTATCCCCCGAAAAGCAACTGTTAGAAACTTAATTACCAATGTAACAATGTTGGGAGATGGGGCCTAATGGGATAATTTTAGGTCATGAGGACTCCCTCCCTCATGAATGGATTAATGTCATTATCACAGGAGTGGGTTTGTTATCACTGCCATAAGTTTGTTATAAAAGTGAATTAGGTTCCTTTTTGTTCTCTCTCACTGTCGCCCTGTCTTGCCCTTCTGCCATGGGATGATGCAGCAAGAAGCCCCTTGAAAGATGCTGACAACTTGTTATTGGACTGCCCAGCATGTGAAACCATGAGTAATAAATTTCTATTGTTTATAAATCACCCAGTGTCAGGTAGTCTGTTATAGCAGCACAAAACAGACTAAGACGGCTATCTTTCCATTTATCTTTGTCTTCTTAATTTCTTTCACTGATGCTTTGTAGCTTTCAGCATATAGGTCTTTTAGCTTTTTAAGTATATTCCTAAGTTTTTAAGAATTTTTGGTGCTATTATAAATTGAATTTTTTTCTTAATGTCCTTTGCAGATTGTTCATTGTTAGTGTATAGAAAAGCAACTGACTTTTCTGTGTTGATTTTGTATCTTCCAACTTTACTGAATTTGTTTATTAGATCTAAAATTTTTTTTTCTGGTAGAATCTTTAGAGTTTTCTATATACAAGATCACATCATCTGTGAACACAGATAATGTTACTTCTTCCTTTCCAATTTGAATGCCCTTTATTTCTTTTTCTTACCCAGTTGCTTGGCTAGGGCGTCCAGCACTGTGTTGAATAGAAGTGATGAAGTAGGCACACTTACCTTGTTCCTCATCAAGGAAAAGCTTTCTGTTTTTCACCATTAAGTGTGATGCTGGCAGTGGGATTGTCACATATCCCCTTTATTATGCTGAGGTAAATTCCTTCTTTCCTTCTCTTCCTAGTTTGTTGAGGGTTTTATGATGAAAGAGTGTTGAATTTTACCAAATAATTTTCCTGTGTCTATCGAGATGACCATATGATTTTAATGATGTACCATATTGATTTTCATATGTTGAACCATCTTTGAACCAGGGATAAATCCCATTTGGTCATAGAGTATAATCCTTTAAATGTACTGTATGGTTTGCTAGTATTTTATTGAAGATTTTTGCATCAGGGATATTGGCCTGTAGTTTTCTTTTCTTGTAGTGTCTTTTTCTGGCTTTGCTGTCAGGTTAACACTGGCCTTGTAAAATGAGTTTGGAAGTGCTCCCTCCTCTTCAAATTTTTGGAAAAGTTTGAGAAGGATTAGTGTTAATTCTTCTTTAAATGTTTGATAGAATTCACCAGTGAAGCCATCTGGTCTTGGGCTTTTCTTTAATGGGAAATTTTTGATTGATGATTCAATCTGATTACTGGTTATAGGTCTGTTCAGATTGTCTATTTCTTTATGATTCAGCTTTGGTAGGTTCTGTTTCTAGGAATATGTCCATTTCTTTTGGGTTATCCAATTTGTTAGCACATAATTGTTCACAGCAGTCTCTTACAATACTTTTTAATTTCTGTGGCATCAATTGCAAGTCTCCTATTTCATTTTTTATCTTATCTAAATCTTCCTTTTTTTTTTTTTTTTTGTATAGAGACAGGGTCTTGCTATGTTGCCCAGGCTGGTCTTGGACACCTGGCTTCAAGTGATCCTCCTACCTTGGGCTCCCAAAGTGCTGGGATTACAGGCATAAGCCACCATTATGCTTTAATCATTATTTCCTTTCTCTGCTAACTTTGGGTTTAACTTGTTCTTCTTTTTTTAGTTCTCCAACATGTAGAGTTAGATTTTTTATTTGAGATATTTTTAATATGTTTATTGTTATCAACTTCTCTCTTAGTATTGCATTTGCATTCCATAAAGTTTGGTATGTTGTGTTTCTGTTTTCTTTGTTTCAAGATATTTTCTAATTTCCCTTTTGATTCATTCTTTGATCCACTTGTTCAAGAGTATGTTGTTGCATTTCCACATATTTGTGAATTTTCTAATTTTCCTTCTGATATTGATTTCTGGTTTCATTCCATTGTGATTGGAAAAGATACTTGGTATGATTTCAATCTCACATGTGATAGGACTTGTTTTGTGACCCAGTATGTGATCTATTAAAAAAATGTACTGTGTGCTCTTGGAAAAAATGTGAATTCTGCTGTTAGGTAGAATGTTCTGTGTATGTTTATCAGGTCCATTTGGTCTATAGTGTTGATCAAGCCCCTTGTTAACTAATTGATCTTTTGTCTGGATGTTCTAACCTTTATTGGAAGTAGGGTATTAAAATCCTCTATTATTATAATATTGCTGTCTATTTCTCCCTTCAGTTCTGTCAGTGTTTGCTTCATATATTTAGGTGTTCTGACGTTGGTGCATATAAATTTATCATTGTTATATCTTTCTGGTGAACTGAACCTTTTATTATTATATGATGTCTTTCTTTGTTTCTTTTGACAAGTTTTGATTTAAATTCTGTTATGGTCTAAATGTCCCCCAAAATTCATGTGTTGAAACTTAATCCCCATTGTGATGGTTTTAAGTGGTGGAGCCTCTTGGGACGTGATTAAATAATGAAATATCTGCCTTCATGGATGGATTATAGCCTCATCAAATGCCTAGAGAGAACTAGCTTAGGCCGTTTTTGCTCTTCTACTGTTCCACCATGTGAGGACACAGCAATTCATCTCTTTTTGTCCTTCTTCCACCATGTGAGGATACAGCAAGAAAGCCTTCACAAGACTCGAATGCCAGCACTTTTGACTTCCCAATCTCCATAGCTGTAAGAAATCAATTTCTGTTATTTATAAATTACCCAATTTCAGATATTCTACTATAGTTGTACAAACAGACTGAGATAAAGTCTATTTTATCTTGTGTAGGTATGGCTACTCCTCCTGCCCTCTTTTGGTTATCATTTGCATGGAATATTTTTCCATCCTTATACTTTCAGCCTATGTGTGTTCTTAAATCTAAAGTGAATCTTGCAGACAGTGCATAGTTGGATCTTATTTTTTTAAAACTCCTTCAACTGTGCTATGTCCTTTGGGCAGCTTAGTCCATTTATATTAAAAGAAATTATTGATAGAAAAGGGGTTTTCTATCGACATTTTAAATTTTTTGTGTGTATGTTGTAGCTATCTTGTTGCTCTTTTTATCTCTTGCTGTCTTCCTTTGTGTTTCATTGATTTTTTTATAGTGACATGATTTTATACCTTTCTAACTTTCTTTTGTGGAAATTCCATAGGTATTTTCTTTGTGCTCATCGTGGGACTTACATAAAACAACTTACAGATATAACTATCTTTTTAAAGCCGATAAAACTTAAATTCAGTTTCATATAAAACTTTGCTTTTACTTCCCCCACACACACACTGTTATTGATATCACAAATTATATTTTTAATAATGTACAGCCATTAATATATTTTTATAATTATAATTACTTATATGCTTTTGTTTTTTAACTTTTATACCAAAATTAAGTGATTTACACAATACTGTTAATTATTACAGTATTGTGTACCTATCTCTATCTTTACCAGTTAGCTTTATACTTCCATGTTTTTTAATTTTAATTTTTTATTTTTATTATACTTTATATTCTAGGGTACATGTGCACAACGTGCAGGTTTGTTACATATGTATACATGTGCCATGTTGGTGTACTGCATCCATTAACTCATCATTTACATTAGGTATGTCTCCGAATGCTATCCCTCCCCCCTCCCCCACCCCACAACAGGCCCCGGTGTGTGATGTTCCTCTTCCTGTGTCCAAGTGTTCTCATACTTTCATGTTTTTGTATTGCTGTTTAGTATCTTTCCATTTCAACTTGAAGGACTCTCTTTAGCATTTCTTGAAAGGCAACTCTAGTGATTATCTTATTCTGCTTTTGTTTGTTTAGGAAAGTCTTTATTTCTCATTTTTGAAGGTCAGTTTTGCCAGAGAGAATATTCTTGGTTGGCTAGTTCTTTTCTTTCAGCGCTTTTAATATACCATCCCATTCCCTTTTGTCCTTCAAAGTTTCAGCTAAGAAATTCATTGCTAATCTTATAGGAGTGTCCTTGTATAATGAACTGCTTTTCTCTTGCTGCTTTCAAAATTCTCTTTTTGACTTTCGACAATTTGATTATAATGTGCTTCAGTGTGGATTTGTTTGGGTTCATCTTATTTAGGCCTATTGGGCTTCTTGGATCTGTAGTCCATTTTCTCCCTCAGATTTGAGAAGTTTTCAGCCAATATTTCTTTAAATGAACTCTCCAACCCTTCTCTTTCTTAGACTGCTATAACACATATATTGGTCCGTTTGATGGTGTCCAATAAGTCTCTCAGGCTTTTTTTACTTATTTTCTTTGTTGTTATTTTTGTTGTTCCTTTTTGCTCCTCTGGACAATTTCAAATGACTTGTAATTGAATTGCTGATTATTTCTTCTGCTTGATCAAGTCTGCAGTTGAACCCCTCTAGTGAATTTCTTAGTTCAGTTAAAATTGCATTCTTCAGTTCCAAAATTTCTGTTTGGTTCCTTTTAATATTTTCTATCTTGATTGAACTTCTCATTTGTTCATGCGTCACTTTCCTGAACTCACTGAGCATCAATATGACAGTTATTTAGAATTTTTTTTGTCAGATAATTCATATACCTCTGTTTCTCTAGGATCAGTTCCTGGAGATTTATTTTGTTTCTTTGACTTGACCATTTCTCCTGTTTCTTCGTATTTCTTAGAACTTTGTGTTGGTATCTGCATATTAAAAAAACAAAACAAACAAACAAACAAAACCAGCCACTTCTTCCAGTCTTTACCAGCTGGCTTGGTACTGCGAAAGACCTTCATAATCTTTCTCCTGGCTAAAGATTTTGGGGACCTCTCAAACATTTTCTGTGGATACGTTTTCTCTGGACTTGTGCACATAGATTCCTAATTAGAGAGATTTTCTGGCTTTTATGAGCTCATAATGTCTTGCTCCCTCTGTTGTCTATCTTCTATAGTGTGTGTCCTCCAAAGTAGCAGCACACTGTCCAGCTCTTTTTTTGTTCTTGGCAGCCCCTACTCTTCTAGTGTATGTTAGACCTTCTCTGCCTTAAGTGGGGCTACATGGAAACCAGTCCCTTTGGCAGCCCCCTGAAAAGCCAGAATTCTGGACACATGTTCTTTTCTTCTCTTGCCCTCCTGAAGAAGAGGGCACTGAGCTGTATTGGCCTCTGCTGTGCCACAGGTCCTTTGAAATAGCACCATGCTGTTCGGCTCTTTGGTTTCTTTCCATGGGGTCCCAGGCATCTAGAGTATGCCAGTGAATCAAGACAGGCAAGAAAGAAACCAATCCTATGGGCATTTCCCCATTTCCCCAAAAAGCAGGAATATTGGTTGTATGCTTCACTCTTTTCCATGTCCCCTAGGGATAGGCCACTGAACTCTTATCAGTCTGTATCTGCTGTGGCAAGAACCCTCTAGGACAGCAATATATCACCCAGTATTTTTTTGTTCTCAGTGTCTCCCAGGCATCTAGAGTATGGTGGGTTCTATTAACTCTCTAAGACAAGTGAGACAGAGGCTAGTCCCTCAGGCAGCCCCCAAGAAAGTCAGAACTTTGTTTTTGGTTGTTTTTTTTTGAGACGGAGTCTCCCTTCTTCACCTAGGCTGGAGTACGATGGCGCAATCTCAGTTCACTGCAACATCTGCCTCCCGGGCTCAAGCAATTCTCCTGCCTCGGCCTCCCAGGTAGCTGGGATTACAGGCAGGTGCCAGCACGCCTGGCTAATTTTTGTATTTTTAGTAGAGATGGGGTTTCACCATGTTGGCCAGGCTGGTCTCAAATGACCCTGACGTCAAGTGATCTGCCTGCCTCGGCCTCCCAAAGTGCTGGGATTACAGGCATGAGCCACCGCGCCTGGCCAAAAAGTCAGAGCTTTGGATGTATGGTCTGGTCTTCTCATTTCTTCTTCAGGGAGAAGCCAAGAACTGGGAATTTCCTCCTAACCATGTGGCACTGTGCCAAGAGGACAGACTATGGTGAAGGTATACCATGAATTGTCTTACTAGCTTCCGTGCAGCTGTTTTATTGCTCACCTGGTGTGATGTAGCCTCTTTGCCAGCTTCTGGATTTCTTACAAAAGGAATTGGTCTGTGTATTATTGTTAAATTAATGTCTCTGTGGGAGGGAGCACAGGCTGGGGTTTCTTATTCTGCCATCTTGCTGACGTTCACTGTGGTTTTGATTTGCATTTCCTTAATGACTAGTGGTTTTGAGCATCTTTTCATGTGAGTATTGGCCATTTGTATATCTTCTTTGAAGAAATGTCCGTTCAAACTCTTTTGCCTACTTTTTAATTGTTTGTTGTTTCTACTGCAAACTTGCAGGAGGTTTTTAAATAATATATTCTGGATACCAATCCCTAAACATTTATTGTTTTAAGGAAATAAATTTTGAGATAATTTGTTATATGGCAATGGATAACTAATAAATACTAAAAACTCCTAAATATATATACTAAATATATTAATTAGAAAATTGTAATATAAAAATACGAACAGCTAAAATTGTCTGATATTAGAAAGATAATTTTTCTACAATGTATACCTTTTTTGTGTGTATGAGACAAGGTCTCATTACGTTGCCCAGGATGGTCTCAAACTCCTGGGCTCAAGCAATCTTTCCACCTCAGCTTCCTGAGTAGCCAGGGTTACAGATACGTGCCATTGCAGTCAGCTTCCACAGTGTATACTTGATGTACTATTAATGTACTATTTAATGACTACTAAAAAGTTTACGATAGCAGGAGAAAATGCTTATGCTATCTTAAATAAAAATTTGAGTGTATGCATTGATACCAAGAAATGGAAATTTGAGTGTGTACACTGATACCAAGAAACTGAAAAATGACATTCCATACCTTTAATATTTATTATGTATAACAAATGAGGTTTACATGGATGTTTTTATCTTATTTCTGATATGTCATGTAGTTATAAATACTATTTTATTTGCATTCCTGCTCTGCAATAATTTTGAAGATAGATAATTTATTTTATATCATTGCTATCTTCATTTTTTAAAATTCTCAAATCCAGATGAAATTATCAAAGTCGATAAAATAATAATTGTTCTATCTTCTTATTTGAAGATTAGTAATGTGTTGATTTTGCTTCCTTTCTCTAGTTAGCAGTGATGTCATCTGTTATTTTTAAACTTCCTTAAAATAATACATGTTATCTACTTCTAATAATTTTTTCTTATTTACCATTTTGGTCTAAACTAATTCACAATTATTTTGTCTTATTTCTCCATGTTTAACTTGCTTTAAGGCTCAGCACTGGTGTTTTCAGCCATGGCTTCTCCATTTTAAGCCTTTCTATTTTAATTCATTTATTATTCTGGAATATATCCTTAAATAATTTATTTAGAAAGGCTGTCTTGGTGATGGTATTTCTGTTGCAGTTGTTGTCTTTCCTGCTTGGTGACATATTTCTATTGAGTTCACACTTAACTGGCATCTTATCTAGGTAGATAATGCTAACTCAAAATTCCGCAGATATTGTTCTGCTATTTTTTGCCATTTAGGGTTGAATAAGATGCCAAGTTGGTTTTTGTTTCTCTGTAGTCATCCTATGTTTTCATTTTGTTTTTTGCTTGGCCTTTGGAATTTAAAATGTTCACAATGATTTGCCTGGATGAGATTCGATTTTCATAACTTTTGCTTTGACATACTAAACAGTTTGAGTTCCTAGATGATGCCCATTTTAATTCATACGAGGAAATATCTTCTAGTATAGTTTCTGCTTGATTCATTTTATGTTTGTCTCTTAGGGACATCTATTAATTTTATAATGCTGTCTTTTTTTCAGGCTTCTGTTTCAGAATATTCTCTTTCATCAGTTTAATCCTTGGCTATAGTAGGAATGAAATAATAAAAGCAGTAGTTTCTGTTTGCTCTCCTTGGTTATGCAGTCCTCACAGAACATCTCTCCACCTCCCACCCCCACCCCAGCTCAGTGAAACTCTCCATACCTTGGTTGTGGAAATTGGCAGGGGTGGGTGGCTACTCACTCCCAATCCACATCCCTAATGAATCACTTTTTATTATCTTACCAAAATCTGTAGATTATTCTATTTTGTAGCTGTGGAGATTTGTTTTCTCTTTCTAATTATTTTATTTTCTAGGTTTTTTGAGGGAATTTCAAGAGGGGAGATTTTTTTTAGTCAGGTTCATCTTAACGTCATGTCTGGAGCTCAAGTCACTGAATTATATATTTTTTAATAGATGTAGACCTACGTCAACAAATTTAAACTGCAAGGAAAGGGTTAAATTTCTTCCTCAAGTGTGGTCAAAATCTGTAGAAAAAAGAGGAACAGCTTCTCTTAAAGAAAGTTAGCTGGGTAGGTACACAGTCATTGCCGAGGAAGGCTTGCACAGGGTGAAAGCTTTGCTTCTCTGCTGCTGTAACAGGGACTACCACAGACACACGGACGAGTGGGGTCATTTCCAGATATTAGGCCACAGCAGAAGCAGACAAAATGGATCCCCAGTGGTGAGTAATAATTCTTATTCTTTGCAGAGAAGTTATGAGTTGAGACTGCAGTGAAAGACTGAGGTTGAAGATGGTGCTTTGTTGTGTGTCCTCCACTTAGTTCCTAAGTGGAGAAGCCTTTATTTTTTCTACAAAAGATCTTTGTCACATGAAGGTGAGAATTATTTGCAATGCCCAAAGCAGTTTATTGGTGGTAGTTATATATATCTTTTAGGTGCCTAATTTTGGTTTTGTAAATTTGTTATTCAAATACTGAATGTTATGGTCATTGATTTTAAGTGAAGAATCAGGAATTTTTAAAATATCTTCCTAAGAATGACAAATAACAGGGAATATGTTTTTTGTCTACCAGGGTCAGTTTGGTCTGAGGGTGGAGGAATGAGATAGAAAAGATAGAGGGTGAGAGATCAAGAAAAAGAAAGAGAAAAAAGAGATATAAGGAGAAAATACAAAACTCAGTTAATATGTCATAGTCAGGCCATGGGAGATTCTGGGCAGGGTTGGGTAGTGGAAGGATGTAGAGTGATTAAATTAGCTACCATGTATTGAACATGCATGATGTGCTGTGTACTTTACTAGTGTTATTTCACTGAATTTTATTATTCACAATGACTTTTGGAAAGATATCATCATTCTTTTTGACAGATGAGGTAACTGTGGCTTAAAGAGGCTAAATAAACTTGCCCAAGTTCACACTATTCATAAGGCGTAGAGCTAAAATCTTTCCTGCCCGCTTCACTGTGCGCCAGAAGGTTTCTCCATGCTGTGGAAACTTCCTGGAAGGAGTCACACCCGCCCTTCTCTTGGATGGTGGCAGCTGGCACCAGTCACTGCGTATTTATTTATTTATCTACTTTTAATTATTTATTTTTCAGACAGAGTCTCGCTCTGTCGCCAAGCTGGAGTGCAGTGGCGCAATCTTAGCTCACTGCAACCTCCGCCTCTAGGATTCAAGCGATTCTCCTTCCTCAGTCTCATAAGTAGCTGGGACTATGCGCCACCACGCCCGGCTAATTTTTGTATTTTTAGTAGAGAAGGGGTTTCACCATGTTGGCCAGGATGGTCTCGATCTCTTGACCTAGTGATCTGCCCGCCTCAGCCTCTCAAAGTGCTGGGATTACAGGCGTGAGCCACCGTGCCCAGCTGTCACTAGGTACTTATAATTACTGTTCTTTGAAACTCGAAATAACTTTCATCTACCCAGTGCATACTGGTTTCAGAAAAAGCTTTGTTGCTTTTATTTCAGAAGATTAAAATTTAATTTTCAAGTAAAGACTCCTTTTGCTCCAATGGAATTTTGAAATGTTATACTCGTATGAAGAAAAAAAGAATGTCAGAATTTATAATTTTTATGGTACCATAGAGGGGATACTACTTAATTATGCCATCACTGTCTGCAGAGGTCTAAAGAACCACAGGCTGCTGTCTATATTGAACTTGTTAAGATTCCTTTTGTTTCAGAGTGCCTGAAGATTGGTCATGAACCAATAATGGCCGTTAAACAATGTTTACTCTCATAAGAGGTGAGGTAAACCCAAATTAAAACAAGAGTGAAGTATCATTTTTGTCTCTATGAAAGAGATAAATATTAAATTTTAAAAAGCAAGTAAGCAAGAACCCTCCATCTTGCTAAGAAGGGAGGATTATTTATACCCTAGTTGCCCACTAACGGAGAGATCATCTTTCTGGATAATAATCTAGTGATACATATCAAAAGCTTTTTAAAATGTATATGCCCTTTAACCAAGAAATTCACCTTTTAGGAATTTATTCTAAGATATAATAATACATGTTTGTAAAGTTTTAGTGATGGATATTTTTCTTGCTATTGTTTCTAATAAGGAAAATCTTAGAAACAACTTACATGTTTAAAAACAAGTGATTGATTGTTTATGGAACATCCATAATGGAATATCATGTAATTATTTAAAATTCCATTGTAGAATAATTCATAATATACTTAGTTAAAGGGGAAAAATGCAGAACGAACAGTGATGTATACAAACAATATTAATCAGAAATATAGGTGGTTTGTATTTTCTTCTGTGTGATTTTGAACTTGAATCCCATCTGCAAGCAGAAAAATAAAGCTAAATATTTAAGATAAAAAAAATAGCTGTTTTTTTTCAGAGAAGCAACCATCTAGTGGTGTGTGATAATTTATAAGTTGCGAGATTCCATAGTTAGGGCTTTAGCCCTTTGCATTTATCTTTTGTCATCTCTTGAATCCTCTTCAAAATACACCCACTCTACCCATAACTCATTAGATCTTGAAAGCAATGTTCTGATAGAATTTTATATTTAGAACAGGCCGGAGCACTCTTCCCTTATTTTACAGAAGTGATTGCATGACTCTCTAGGGTGAGTTGCATATTGAGAGGGAAGACAATGCAGTGGCTAAGTGGCCACACGTTGAAGCCAGGCTGCTGGGGTTTGAATACCAGTTCCCCAACTTCCTAGCTATGTGATTTTGGACAAGTTGCTTAACCATTGTAATTCCGAGTTTCTTGTCTGTAAAATGGGAGTATGGTAATATGTCATAAAGTAGTTGTGAGATTTTAATGAGATAATCCATATAAAGTGCTTAGAACTTTGTCCTGCTAAGTACTCAGGAATTGTTAGTAGTTTTTATTACTATTACTGTTTGGATTAAGAAACAGAGGAAAAGTGATTTGTCCAAGATTATACAACCATTTAATGGCTTTACTAGGAACAGAATGGAGGAAGGTTTTTTCCAGCAGAAATGTTCAGTATCCTCTGAGCCTGGCAGGACAACCCCAGGTTGTGCTTTTGGGATGCAGGAGCTGATCTGAAACAAGCAGTACCCAAGGACAAGGCCAGCCTCCAGGGAGTGACTGATCACAGTGGGAAGCCAAATGGTAGAAAGCCAAGTGAAGTTAGGGAAACTGAGAGTCAAGTTAGGAGGAGGAATGAAGCCTGGAGCAAAGAGCTACTATAAGAGAGAGCAGATGACTCAGAGACACTCATGGGAGGTTAATGTGGTTTGAAGTCTCAAGGTCTGGGTAATTAAATAGACAAATGGGGTTTAGATGCATGGGGGAATTTTAAGTATAGCTTTGAGAAGATGCCTAATGGGGAGTAATAATAGAGGATGAAACTGGGTGGGGTCAGAACAAGGAGCTCAGAGTCCAGGCATCCAGCTATGATCATCCTAAAGGAACAGCCTAAGTTTGAAGAATCGTAAATAGAGACATTATAAAATTTACTTTAAAAAAAATCCCCTGGCAGAAGAATGAGAACTGATTTGGAGTGACAAGGCGATCATTTAGGAGACTATTGGAGTAAGCCAAGGAGAAATGGTGAGGGCATGAAACCAGGGCAGTTATGGTGGAATCAGAGAGGAGAGCATGCATTTAAGAGATATTTAAGCACCAGAATTGACAGAATTTGGTTTTTGACAGATGTAGACACTGGGAGGGGAGGAGAGATCTAGGTGCATAGTGGCATCCTTCACAAAATGGAAGGTATAGGAAGCAGAGTGGGTTTGTGCCAGGCAGAGAGAAAGGACAGATGGTGAATTCCTTCTTTAACATGTTGAGTTTGAGGTGCCTGTGGAGCAGGTGGATGGAGATGTTCAAGTAGACAAGTAGATATTCAGGTGCAAGTTCGAGAAAGAAGAATGGCCTGGAAGCCACATGAAGAGTCTTCTGCATAAGTACAGTTGATAGCTGAAATTCTCACTGTGGGTCAATTCAGTAGCAGAGAGGATGGAGGACTGAATTGAGAGGAAGCCAAGGACAGAACCTGGAAAACCTCGACATTTAAGGAGGGAGATGAGGAAGAAGAATCTACAACAGATACTGAGGAGAGGCTAGAGATACTAGAGCAGCCCAGGATAAAAGTGGTGTCATAGAAATCAAGTGGGCCTGTAGTCCCAGCTACTTGGGAGACTGAGGCACGAGAATAGCTTGAACCCGGGAGGCAGAGGTTGCAGTGAGCTGAGATACCACCAGTGCACTCCAGCCTGGGTGACAGAGTGAGACTCCATCAAAAAAAAAGAAAGAAAGAAATCAAGTGGGGAGATGGATGCAAGAAAGAGGAGAATGCATCCATGGAAAGAGCATATTTACCAAGCTTCAGTGTTGAGCACGTGAGATGTGACATAAAAGGTAACTGTAGTGACTACATGCTAAGCGTTGAACTGTGGCTCCCTCATAGTTCATATGTTGAAGTCCTAACTCCCAGGACCTCAGGATTTGGTCATATTTGGAGATAGGGTCTTTACAGAGATAATAACATTTAATTGAGGTCATTAGGGTGGGTCCTAATCCAGGACAATTGTGCTTATTGTAAGAAGGGGAAACACACAGTGGAAAAGCGGTGTGAAGACACAAGAAGACGGCCATCCACATATAAGCCAGGGAGAAAGGCTTGCAGCAGATTCTTTCCTCACAACCCTCAGAAAGAACCAACCCTGTGGATACCTTAAGTTTGGACTCTTGGCTTCCAGAAAAAAAATAAATTTTTGTTGTTTAAGCCACCGCAGTCTGTGGTACTTCGTTACCACAGCCCCAGCAAACCAATACACTTGGCGAGAGTGCACACAGCCAGAGAAAGAAGCTGTGAATAAGTGCATCAGGGAGGAGGGAAAGAAACCAAAACAGGATTGCATCACTTAAATTAAGAGTAGAAACATTTCACAAAGCAGAGTGTAGTCACAGGTCAAATTCTGCAGAAAGGCGAAGTAGGAGAATGACTGAAAATGTCAGTCCAGAGGCCCTCAGTGACCTTTGCAGAACGCTCCCAGTTGAGTGGAGGCAGTAGACTTTGGAGAGCTCTGAAGATGGAAGCAGCACAGATGGTCTCCTGCAGAAAGTCTGGTGATAAAATGAGACCTCCTCACTGGAGTAAACTCACCTCTGCTGTCCGTGGGAATAATCTGGAGCCAAGCCAGCTAGACCCGGAGTTCTTCCTTCCTCCATTTTAAAGGTTAAACAGAGCTGAGGTCAATGGCTCATGCTTGTAATCCCAGTGACTCAGGAGGCTGAGGTGGGAGGATGGCTTGAGGAGAGGAGTTCAGTTCAAGACCAGTCTGAGCAACATAGCGAGACTCTCATTCCTAAAAAAAAAAAATTTTAATTTAAATTAAAAAAAAAAGGCTAACCAGAAATAAAATTCGATACTTTATTTTTCCCACCCAAAACTAGTTTGGGAAGGATTTCTGGAAGAAAATAATTTTTGCAGTCATTTTACATGTTGGATTTTCAGTACACATACAGATTCTATTCTGTAGTGTCAGTTCAGAGGCAAGCTATAATTTGAGGCTTTGCAGAGGTAAAGCCTCTGGTGAATCTGGTGATATAAAGAAGAAAACAAGCCCAAGAGAAATTTCAGGGATCATTTATAATTTACATCAATAAGCAGATTGGGAAAAAAAAAACCCATTGGAGATTGGAATAGAGAAACATTTTCTAAAAAGCTTTGAGTCAAAATTAATCTTTCTCTAGTGGCAGGAATATAAGCCAAACAACCCTAATGTCACAGCTCTATATTATTAGGCATCAGATTAATCAGATTTGCACTAAAACATCAAATAAAAATAAAAGGAATGAACATTTGGTTAAGTGAACCAACTAGTCAATACAGGCCAGAAACTGGTAAAACTGGATAAACCTAAAATACTCAGCTACCCAAAGGCCAACCTAGATTATCACCCCAATCTTACAATTATTTTCAACCTACTAAACAATAAATCTTTATCAAGAGTCTGACAGTTTAAGGTACTGTGATGAACGCAAATGAAATCACTGATACCTTTTTTTAGTCTATTTAGAAATAGAAACCCGCAATTACGAAATGACAAAAGCAATTAATGCAGTTAATAATTCAGTAATTGTTTTAAAAAGAAATAAACATGACAAAGTTCATTCTCACTAAATACTAAAGAAATGCCAATTCAAACACCAATGAGATATTTTCCTGTATCAGATTAGACAGTAAAACAAACAATCCAGTTAGAAAAATGGGCAAAAGATATAAAAAGACATTTCCCCAAAGAAAATATACAGATGGTGAACAACCACACAAGACAGTCAACGTCATTTGCCTTTATGAAAAAATTAAACCACTACCTACCTATAAAAATGGTTAAAATAATAAAAAATAGTGACAACACCAAACGCTGGCAGGATGCAGAGAAACTGGATCATGCATCCATTGCTTGTTGGGAATGTACAATGGTCAAGTCACTGTAGAAAACAGTTTGGCAGTTTCTTATAAAACCAAACATGCATTTAATATATGACCCAGCAATGCGTTCTTGGGTTTTGATCCCAGAAAAGTAAAAGCCTATGCTCCTGAAAAAATCAGTATATGAATATTTATACCAGCTTTATTCATAATAGTAACAAACTGGGGAAAAAAAGTCCCTCAGTGGGTGAATAGTAACACAAACCGTGTGTGCAAGATGTTACCACGGAAGGAAGCTGGGTGAAGGGTACACAGGACTTCCCTATACATATTGTCAATTTATTTTGAATCTATAATTATTTAAAAAATTAAAAGTTTAAAAAGTAAAAAAAAACAAAAATGTTCATCATCACTAAATATTAAAGAAATGCCAATTCAAACACAAGATGTTATCCTTTTACAAATTAACAATTTATGTGGATTTTGGGATGGTTGGGAGTAATCATGCTAATAAGTATGCAATAAGAGTATACCTTCATATACTACTGATTGTGGGAATATGAACGGGTAGAACATTTCTGGAAAGCAATTTCTGTCAACATATATCAAGAGTCTTAAAAATGGTTGTGCAAGCAGTCACCCTGGGCACTTCCAATTTGTCTATGTTCTTAGTAAATTTTTTTTCAGTTCATTCAGCATCTTTGTTCCAGGCACTGTGCTAAACATTAAAAATAAAGCAAAGATGAGTAAACATGATTTCTGTTCTCAAGAATTTCAGTTTTGTGGTAAATATATCAAAGGTGATTTTTTATAAGAGTTTTTTATAACTGTGTGACGTTTCACAGGAGCATGAAGGTAGCTGTTTCCTATTTGCCTGTAGGCATATGATGTCTTAGGTAAATGCAAGGGTTTTGAGTTAGTTTGGTTGGTGTCAAATAATAAGTAGTTAATAAATCATCTTCTATTTATTAGTGGTATCACTTTGGGAAACCTATCAGCTTCCTGAACTTCAGTGTCCTCTGTAAGATGAGGCTACTAGCACTTGCCAATGCCATGAGGAATATAATAATTTATAACGGACAGGAAGTCCTATGGAAAAAAATATTTTAGGACTCGCATTCTTTGCTTTAAAATCTATTATTTCCTATATTTTTAATTGTCAGAGTTCTTTAGCCCTGCCTTTCTGATTGATTTCCAGCAGATGGACTCTTACCTATAACCTAGAAGTTGCTATAGTAGATCTCCTAACTATAGATAAGAGAAGGGCATGCCAAGTGCAGTTCAATCAGGTGAAAGTCAAGCAACAAAGCCGCCTAAAATAAATTTTATGTAAGGTAGGATGCCAAAAACATTAAAATAAAATTCTATTCTATAATAGTAATCATGTAAGTGCTTTCATGACGTTGTCTATGAAAACCTGCTTTTTCGCTTTCTGGACTTCTAAGTAAGTAAGCACGTAGAAAGAATTTTTTTTGTTTTAAAGACGGAGTCTCACTCACTTTGTCACCTAGGCTGGAGTGCAGTAGTGCAATCTCAGTTCACTGCAACCTTCACCTCTGGGGTTCAGCCTCCCCAGTAGCTAGGATTACAGGCACATGCCACCACACCCAGCTAATTTTCTTGTATTTTTAGTAGAGACACAGTTTCATCATGTTGGCCAGGTTGGTCTCAAATTCCTGACCTCAAGTGATCTGCTCACCTCAGCCTTCTAAAATGCTGGATTATAGGCATGACCCACCACGCCTGGCCTAGGAAGAATTTTAGAAAGAAAGCTCCATATCAGGAATTGAGAAGCCGGTGTTTTAATTGAGAATATATTTGCACAAGTCTTGGCATAAACATTGGTTTACAAACAAACATACAAAGTAATGTTCATTAATCTTGCATCAGGAGCTGCCCAACAACTCCGAAAAGTCAGCTTATGCAAAACCAGCCAAGAACAGATGAATCAGTCAAACAAGAGGGAAAGGGGAAGGGAAAGTGTCGTTCACAGGCAGTCTTTGAGGCAGTGCATAAACTATGCCTCTCCACCATCCAGACAAGACAACTGTGACACAGGGTTGACAAAGCAGGACAATAAAGGGTAGCTGCTCGTAAGGTGGGGATGATGCTGAAGCAAGGGGGTGCCCCAAGAGGCAAAAAAAAACAAAAAACAAAAAAAAAAAAGATAGCAAACAAATATGTCAAAATAGTCATAGTAGTTACCTCCTGGTTGGTGGGATTATGGAAATAGGATTATTTCTTTGACTAAAATTGCCAAATCTTCAGTACAACTACATTGCTCTGCTGAGCAGGATGAAATCAAGTTGAAAAGTAATCTAGTAGTGAGGTACAGCCCCTATGCCACGAGTGGCCAACATAGATCCTCAGATGACGGAAGTGAGTGATGCAGGCCTGTGGTTTATGTACAGCTCCATGACGTATGAATGGCAGAAGCTGTGTACGCCCACAGGCGAGTCCCATTTCGAGGAGTACTTCTGGTCACCACTCTGTCGTCCTGTGTATAAGGATGTGGTTCAGAACAGCCAAGTCTTATATTTCAAGAGGAGTCAGAAAGGCAAACTTACCAGTGAAATCCTAATATTTATATAATGGCTCAATGTCTGGAGGGGCTGGTTTGGTATAAACCACCAATTTTACCTCTGACCTCTGTTAGTGCATCAGAGGTTCAGGAGAGAGTGAGAAAATTGTAAATTGACTATTTTAGGAATATTATATTGGGGCCCAGGCTGCAGTGAGTCAGAGCTAGAAAGTAGGGGGCTGGAACTATTTGACTATTAATTTATTCAATAAAGTTTTATTTAATGTTAGAAAGATGAAGATGAATCAGATGGAAATCCTGTTTAGAAGCTTCTATGGGAAGAGATATCACCATAGCTAATATGTCTTAGCCTCTGACAGGAATTATGGCATACTCTATTGTATCATATATGATCTCGTTTAATCATCATAACCGCAAGAGGTAAGTACTATCATCCCGGATTTTCCACAAGTGAAAACTGAGTCTTGCTTAGTTACACAGCTGACAACAGAACCAGGATTCCAAATGCCAATCTGATCCCAGAGCCAAGCTATGAACAACCATGCTATATATTATTATGGCAGATCAGGGAAGGAAGACATTACTTCTAGCAACAAGAAACATTTGTGGATGAAAAGATTTGAGCTTGGAGAGAGCTGTGTTGAGCCATGTCCAAAACAAGTTCTGGCAACCATATGATAAAGGTAAAAGCCAGAGATTGAAAAGTAAAAGCTTGTGGACTAAAAATGGTCCTTAGACAGAGAGTCATCAAAACAACAAAAAAAACCAAAAACTTTAATCATAATTAATTGAGAATATTTCAAAAATCTGGAGAATTCACATAAGTTTAGATTTCCAGCTCTTTCGGAGAATTAGAACATCTAGTAACAGTGTGCTAATAATCCCAGATGCATATACTGCATGAAACATTTTATCATCTATAGGCTTCTTAATTTCCTTAACAGCAGTAATATTAATAATTTACATAACCTGAGAGGCTTTCACCTCAAAACGTAAAGTCCTTCTAATTGAACAACCTCCTACTAACTTAGAGTGACTATACGCATGGTAACAACTGGTGAATCTGGCAGAGGCTGCCCAACTTCCAATGGGGTATAAGCTATCCTCTTCCTATGCAACCTGCTTGCCTCATTTATATTAGCTGCTTGGATGCTGCAGATGCTTGAGTCTAAGAGCTGTGGTCTGGAAAGTGAGGCCCCAACAAGGAAGAAGGAACAACCTATAGATCAAGGGAGGTGAGACCTGGGAGTCCAGAAATGAAGGTTATTTGCAGCAAGTCTGGACCCAGCCATTCCACTCCTTTGAGGAGACAAGATTCTAAGGAAAAGGCCATTTACATTCTGCTCTCCAAGATCTCTGAGTGTTGGAAGAAACTGAATTGAGGGAGAGGGGGAAACTTGACTGGGGCTCAATACAGACATGTAAATTTGAAGGAAACAGAGTTTAGATGACAGGCAGTAGAAAAGTTAATGTGTCCATTCTATGGCTGACCCAAGATTCTGTTTCCAGGAGATCTCTCTGGCTTGTTAAGTGTTCACGGTTGCAGGGGAAAAGTTAGAAAAAAAGAAAAACAAGCCAAAACACAGCCCCTTCAATGTTTCTAATTTTATTTTCAAACAATCAGGCAGAGTAATCCCTTTACACACTCTTCAGGCATTGGCTGAGGGTCCCAGTCAAGAACCATTCAGTTCTGGGGGCCTTAGGAAAAATATTTCCTATGATTAAAGTAACTTTGGACAGGTTATTGCCTTCTTTGAGCCTCAGTTTCTTTGTCACTTAGAAGGCTGAATGGTTTCCACGTTCAGAGGGTAAGGAATAAGAGGGTGAATGAAGAAATATCAAGTACACAGCTCAGAGTAGGAAGAAACAAGTGACCACTGTGATGACCAGGGACAAGGCTAAGAACTTACTCAAAAGGTACCCAGCTGCTCAGTATTCTGTCCAAAAAACGGACACTGACATCAATCCAACATTCTAACAGTAGTCACATAGCATTATCAGCTAGAAATGAAAACACATTCAATTCTACATTCTGCTAAAAGCTTGAGGGCCACACTAGCTGTGTGATCCTTGGCAGCTGAACAAAACCCTCTGAAAGGCAGCTTCCTCACCTATAAAAATTTTTTTAATATTTATTGTGAAGATTAAATGAAGTAATGCATTTAAAATACTTAGAGTGCCTTAGAGTTCTAGCAGAGTGCCTAGCTCATA
This sequence comes from Mandrillus leucophaeus, assembly GCF_000951045.1. Classification (NCBI taxonomy): domain Eukaryota; kingdom Metazoa; phylum Chordata; class Mammalia; order Primates; family Cercopithecidae; genus Mandrillus; species Mandrillus leucophaeus. Next base: position 5,107,654 of record NW_012100654.1, on the reverse strand, counting down.
GTAATCAGTTAATAGATATTGACTTTAATAAATAGATACTTAACTGAGCCTCCACTCTGGGCCTGTTACTATGCTAAGTACCAGGAGTAAAGGGAAATGAAACACGTTCCCCAAACTTATGGAACTCAGAGCAGGCCAGCTGAATGAGCAGTGACTTTTTAACAGGATGAGGAAACTGTTATAATGGAAAAATAAATAGTGTGAAGAGGGACTAAGGAAGATAAAGATATGGTGAAAAAAACAGGGAAGGGTTCAGGCTCCAACTGTGGAGTGATCTGGATCTGAAAGGAAGAGTGGAGTATTGCAGTAGAGAAAGCAGGGAAGACATTCCAGGCAGAAGAAACAGCTTCCACAAAGGTAAAGAAGGCAAAACGTTTTCAAAGTTTCTAGGGATGGGGGATGGTGGGGAAGATGGTCACGGAATAGTGAATGGTTCAAGTGTAACTGTTGTATGGGTTGTGGAGGCAGTTATATGCGTTGGGTAATAAAATTAGAAGAGAAAAATTGAATTCACACTTTGAAAGGCCTTGTGTGTCTGGCTAAGAAGCGTGACCACTAACTCGTGAGGAGTAAGGCGTGGGTCTTTAAAGGAAGGAAGTTTCATAATCAAATTGTTCTCCATGAAAGATAATGAAGGGAGTCACTGTTGCAATCAATCGTCCAGACTAGAGGTGACGAAGACTCTAAAACTGGCCACCAATGAATTGAAAGTGGATGGTGAGGAAGAAAGAATACAGGGTGACATAAACACAATATGTAAACTCCAAGGTATGAAAATGGCCTCGTCCCTTCTTCCTTACCACAGTCATCCCAAGAGACCAAAACAAAAACACAGAAAATCTCTTTTAAAAATAATCTCTTTTGTTTGTATGCAAATAGGCCATCCACAGTGAAAATGCAACTCAAATTCAATATTTTGTCTGCAATCTGCCAAATGCAAAGACCAAATTGGTTTACAAATACTGTCCTTCTTAAAAATTCCAACTCCTCACATTAAAACTATAGCCAGCTAGTGCAAGTTAAGATTGTTTGCAATCTTAAATAAGATTTGAGTAAAGCTGAAATTGAGACACTTTTCAAAAGAGGCCATCCCTTACTCACACTGCTAAAGAGTAGAAAGAGTGACACCTTTTACCAGGAAATTTCTTTCAGGCAGTAATGCCTCTGTGTGGCGGCAGACCCTTCAAGTCTTCCAGATAAAGCATGTGATGGAAGTAGTAGGGAGCTGCAAACATTGCAACTCTATGATTCTGCATCACTGACTTGAAAACTACAAGCCCAGGTTGACAAATGCACATTTTAAGTGTTCAGAGAAGTCTTACGTGCCTTGGTCACAAAGATGCCACAGGGAAGTAAGTCTTTGAATGTGCAGTGCCCTGTCCCCACCTCTATTGTGAAATGGAAACTTAAAAAAAAAAAAAAAAAAAATCACTGATTTAGAAAACCACTGGTTTTTTTTTAAACAAGTTTAGTCATATTGCCTGTGTTCTATATACCCCAATCTATTTCATTTTACTTCGTAGTGTACATTTAATTTATACTCAAATAAATATTTTACATAAGGTGCTTTCACGGATCTTCATGCTTCCTTAAATTTTAAATATGCTGCCATTTGTTAAAATGTGTTAGTTTTGTTATGTATTATATCCCTTCCCCCTGCATGCATAGAAAAAAAAATATGAACTTAACCTTCAAGCAACTTTTACATTTAGAATATTACCTCATTTTATTTCTTCTAACTGAGGTTATAAAGAAAATGGCAAATGTCATATGCTTTGTAAAGAAATGACAGTTTCTCAGAATATGTAAATGCACACCCTTAGACAAATAGGCCACTTAAATTCAGAGTCACAGTCTTTTGAATATTGGTTTAATATTCTCAGGTAAAGATTGAAAAGGTAACAAGTTTGGGAATCAGGTATCTACTTTGAGTTCTGAAAGGTAACATCACAAGTGTTGGTAGTTTATTGATATTTAATTTTTAAATGTGCTGCTGTATATATTTCATTGGTATTAGAAATATTTTACATAGTTATGTTATTTGTTAAATAATAGACCATCTTTTTATAACCTATCAGAAGAAGTCCTGATATTGTAAGATTAGATTGTAAATCCTACTGAATAGCTAGAATACAGAATTATTAAATTGGAAAGGAAGTTAAATCACTTAGACTGTCCTTCCCCCAGGAAGTTCTCTCTACAGTGTTATCCATGACAAATGTTTATGCAGGCACCCTAACCATTTAAAATATGAACAGAAGGAGAACAGATATATCGATAAACCTATTCCTGAGACAAGAGACCGGGGGAAATTTTTTTTAGTTGTGACCTACACAGCTAGTTAGAATCTACCTCATGCTCTTAAGATGGTGTTTAATCATAAGGATATCATACATAACTGAAGTTATGTAATGTTGAAAATCATTTGGTGGCAAGTACCTCAACTTTATTAGGTCAGTGTAGGTCTCCTACATTCAACTATGGTCTCTAGGAGGGCAGGGACCACACTTCTTAGCTCACCCTGGATCTCAAGACCAGTCCAAGGCCTTCATTCAGTCAGAGCTAGTTAAGAATTTGTTGATTGAATGAAGGAAATTTTAAAAAACTAGAAATTCCAAATGGTGCAATTACATCTGTGAATTTTAAGGTGTTATTGGAAAATGGGAAATATTACTGAGATTCGAAGATGGATAGGAACAAAGGTAAAGCATCAAAAATGTGCATATTTGTGTGTTACTAGAGTCAATAGTGATTGCCAGTTCCTATGCAGCCCTGGCACCACCTCTGAAACCTTAGCCAACCCCTTCCATGAGGTGTTGAGATACACGACAGACAGGTGATGAAGGAGAGGTGCTCTGGATGTTGCCTTGCTGCTAGATCCTGGTCTTTAGTGTCCGTGTCCACAGGGTGAGTTGTGAGCCCATCAGTTTCCCACACTACAGTCCTTCTCTGGCTTAGCCTTGCTTCCATATCCTGTGGTCCAGGTCCCCCCTGGCCCCTGTGGCCTGCCCCCAGGGATGGACTCCCCTCCACACACTTCTGAGGAGCTCCTGATTCTGGGCATGCCCCAGCACACCTCGACTCCACTCTGCCTTGTCTCCATCAGACCAGAGACCTCACTTAGACCCTGGGTATGGGGTTGCTGGTTCCCCATGTGCTGCGGTTGTCACTAGCCTGGGCTCTACCCAGGCGCCCATCTTTCTCATCTTTCACACTGCCCGTTCTGCTAAAGCAACTGCACATCTGAAGGCTATACTTATCCCCAATACAATGGTACTTTTTCTAAAATGCATACACCCTAATGCTTACCCTTTTGACAACTTTCTCCTGACCCTACCTTTTAATATAAGCAAATTCAGTCTTCAATTCAAATAAGTGTATTTTGCTGCTGAAGCCACCATGTGATTTTGAGAGATAGTAAAGACAGACAGTCTTTTGCATTCACTTGTGGAATCCTAAAAATACCTCTTAGTGTCCCTTGCTTTTCTGACTTCTCGCTTGAAGACATCTAGACAAAAATGTGTCCCTGGGTCCTAGTTTCTGGGTTCAGAAATTGATTAAATGCAAGAAAACAATAGACATTGCCTCTTCCTTAGCATGCATGAATGGTAGGTGTGAATTTGCATCATGAGAAAGTAAATAAAAGAAGATTCCCCAGGGCAGCTAGGGAGGCAGAAAAAGCCAGCCTAGGATGGGAGTGGAGGACGTGACAGAGGTTATGAGAGTGAGAGTCCGTCCCACCCTACCTCGGTCACTTACTGGTATGATATAAATGCTAAGACTGCAAACTTTTGGCTCACACAAAGAAAAATACTCAACTTCTAATGCTTAACTATGTAAAATTTACTTTTAAAGTACAAGTTACAATTGTGTCGCCCCTCAAAGAAACAAGAAACTCATTACATTTCTAAGAATGTTCCTTCAGAAACATGGAACTGAAAGCTATTTTTAAAAATTGATCTGGCCCTTAGAAAACTGGGGCCTTTTCTTTAATTTACCTAAGGAATTGACATAAAAGTCTAGGGTTCTGCACCAGAAAAATGCAGAAAGTGTCAAAATAGAAGGCAGAAATACAAAAGGAGACTTTTCGCAACAACGTTCTACGTCTAGCATTTGATTCCAAGGGTGCAACATGGGGAAGTGAACATGTGGACTGTGAAATTGATGCTAATTTTCTTTCCCACTAGTCTAGCAGCCCTCTAAAATGTCACATTATTAATTTAGTTACTTTACCAGAAATCCGTGTATGTGGTTAGTGTTTGTGTGTGTTTTTTTTTTTAAATTAAGAGACTTTACTTATTTTTAGAACAGTTTTAGATTTTCAAAAAATTGAGCAGATAGTACAAGAATTCCCATCTACTCCCTTTGTGGCACACAATTTCCCCTATTTTTACCATCTTGTACTAGTGTGATGTATTTCTTACAATTAAGCCATTGTTGCTGCTTCGTTGTTAATTATTATTTAAAGCCCATAATTTACATTAAGGTTCTCTCTTTGGGTTGTACAGGTCTATGGATTTTGACAAACATATAATGTAATGCATCCACCATTATAGTATCATACAGAATAGCTTCACTGCCCTAAGAATCCCCTGTGCTCTGCCTGTTCACCCTTCCCACCTCTCCCCAACTCCTGGCAACCACTGATCTTTTTACTGTCTCCACAGTTTTGCCTTTTCCAGAATGTTCTATCTTTGGAATCATAAAGTATGTATCCTTTTCAGACTGGCATCTTCATTAAGCAATGTGCATTTAAGTTTTCTCCATGTCTTTTCACATCTTGATGGCTCATTTCCATTTATTACCACAAAATATTTCGTTGTCTGGATATACCACAGCTTTACCAACTGAGGGGCATCTTAGTTGCTTCCAGTTTTTGAATAAAAGTGGCTATACATATTCATATATTTTTCTTAGTTGTGACCTACACGACTAGTTAGATTCTACCTCATGCTCTTAAGATGGTGTTTAATCATGAGGATATCATACATAACTGAAGTTGCATAATGTTGAAAATCATTTGGTGGCAAGTACCTCGTGTGTATTCATGTGTAGGTTTTTGTGTGGACATAAGTCTTCAATTCAACTGAATAAATATACCTAGAAGTGTGACTGCTGGATCATATGGTAAGAGTATATTTAGTTTTTTAAGAAACTGCTAAACTATCTCCCAAAGCGGTTTTACCGTTTTGCATTCTTACCAGCAATGAATGAGACTTCCTGTTGCTCCACATCCTCGGCAGCATTTGGTATTGTCAGATTTTTGGATTTTAGCCATTCTAGTAGATGTGTAGTGGTATCTTACTGTTTAATTTTCAATTCTGTAATGACATATGATGCTGACCATCTTTTCATATGCGTATTTGCTGTCCGTGCACCTTCTTTGGTGAGGTATATGTTCAGATCTTTTGCTCCTTATTAAGTTGGGCTGTTTGTTCTTTTATCTTTGAGTTATAAGAGTTCTTTGTGCATTTTGGATATCAGTCCTTTATCAGATATATCTTTTGCAAATATTTTTTCCCAATCTGTGGCATGTCTTTTTATTCATATAATGGTTGATATGTGTTTCTGCTTTAAGGAGGAAGGGTTTTAAAAATACAATTTACAGTAGCAGTAAAAATAAAAATTCACTGCAAATGTCTTATGTTCACTCTCAGGTAATGTCAGGGAACTAGGGACCCAGCAGAGTTTAATTAAAGGGGAGTGTCAAGTCCTGGGGGCTGTGGCTGACAATCCTACTTTATTAGCAATTGTGCAGCAGGCTGAGAATAAGAAGACAACCCAGTCCTGAGCTGCATCACTTCTAAATTAAGAATAATTCAGGAACTGTGTTTACAGTGAAATCCTGTCCTTCTCACATAGATTATATTATGTATAGGATATGAATTTCCATCCATGAATCCAAGTACATAAAAAATCATCACTTTGAAAATGTCCTTTAGCTCAACTTAATCCCATCTGTGAGCCTCCATTCTGCCAGTTAAACAAAAGACCGTAACTGGGTCATGCGGGCGTCACCTTCCTTTCCTGCAGCCCAGTCAGAATTCAAGAAGTTCACCTGGTACCTGGAAAATGATGGAAGGACCTCAAGTCCCTAGTCCGTCCTGGTTGCCATTGGCACCCTTACTATCTGAGCCCATAGTGGCCTGTGAAGTCCGGCAGCTCCCTGCCCCCATGCCACAGTGGGAAATGAGAATATCTACTGAGGCTGGGCCCCATGAGCAAAGCACACTGCCTTTCTAGGTATGAGCCATCACACCTGAGGTTGCTACCCCTCGGGAGCATGGACAGAGGGTTAGTTGGCTTTCTACTGCTCGCGGGACCCATACAACCATCCCCTGCCCTCCCTTCTCGCATTTCAAAAGCATTCTCTCCCTCTCCTTTCACCTCTAAGCCACCTGCATCATCTCTTCCATGGGCTTTCACAAAAGTCTCGATGAACTTTTGATCTTGTATCTCTTCTGCTTTCCCCCTTGCACAAACCTCTGCATCAAGAAAGCTTAGAAAATAAACAGTAATTAACATTTCAATAAATAATGCTGCTCTAATTATTTGTGAAAACTATTCTATATTAGAACTCCCATCAGCGCCACCTCCTAGAGTGCTTTTACACTTGACCACTGGCCACAGGAGGCCACTTCCATATAACAACAAACAGATGACTGAACTTGGAAAACTCAGCTAAATGTTCAGATGTTTCTAGACTCCCATGGGTTTCTGGCTCTGTCACATGGAGTAGATCTCTGGTGAAGTTTGGTGAGGGCAACTTTCACACCCACACATACCAGCTGCTGTGTGTAGCCTCTCCCCCTCTGGTTGCTTATCCTTGCAGCCTTGGCCTCTTCAGTTCTGAGAACATCAGAGAATGAGGCAGTGGAGGAAGTAGGCCCACACAGAAAGCAGCTTTCTGAAGTAACCTCAGCAACTTCCTCCTCATCAAACACAAGGAACTGATCTTCTCCATTGGGCTCGGCCTCCTGTCAGCCAAGGACAACGCTGTTGACCACTATCACAGTTGGCCCCGCTCCACCCTCGGCTCTGATGACATATGTGGGAGTTAGAGGAATTTTGATTGACTGACTGCTGGCCTGTCACACAAACAAGATGGGGCAAGGGGGTTGTGATCTGATTTGACACGTGAAAAAAAAGCCATGGTCAGCAACCCCCTGCAACTGTTGAAAGGCTAATTCAATCTCAGACTCATTAACAAAAGTGATCTTGTTCACTGCCTGTTCTGCCCTGAGAGCCTTCTCTGCTAAGAGGTAGGTTGACTGACTCAGGGAGAAGGGTGCTGGCGGCAGAGCTGCCAATGGATGAGGGTCCTAGAGACCATCGGCATGAGGGGCAGTTGAGGACTGTAGTATTCAGCCAAGAGGAGAGACTACTAAGGAAATTTGCAAAATCAGCTTTCAGTTATTTGGAAGGGTTTATATAAAAGGATAAAATAATATGTTCTCGTAGTTCTAGAAAACAGGACAGAGACAAGTAGATGGTACTTAAGGATCAGAGGAGTGAGTGTCAGTAGTTTGGGGATTATTTATAAACAAGACATTTTTCTGTTAACTCTCTTATCAAATAGTGAATTTCCCAACTTGATAAGTAAGAAAGCACAGGCTAGACATGTATCTGTCATGACACTGAAGGGGTCCTTGCTTGCTTGAGTGAGAGACTGGAATGATGACTTTTGAGGTCCCTTACAGCCTAGTAACTCTAGCTAAGTTGGAGAATAAGAGAATTCCATGACACCATATCACCCCTGATTTCTGCTGCCTGCCTCACCATTCATCTCTCTTTACTCTTTTTAATATCCTTCTACGTTACAGCATTGGAGGAGGCTGCTCTAAGTAGGAACTGAAATAAGTAGATTAAAGAAGTGCTGTGGAAGGGAAAACAGTAAAACAACTCTTTTTTTTAAGAGCCTACTATTGCCAGGATCTGTGCTAGGCACCATATATATGCCATTCTATTTAATCCTCATGACATGCCTATGAGATATTTAGTATTACTTCTGTGAGGAAGCCAAAGCTCAGAGAGGGTAAATAACTGCCCCAAGAACACACAGGCATTAAGTAGTGGAGCAGGGTTTGAACACAAGTCCCTGTGACTCCAGAGCGCACTGTGATATTTATTTTTACTGATCTGTTTATGGAAAATGATACTGCTTTCTGATTTAGTATTTACACAAAGATTTTTTTCTAAATAGATTTACTTAAAGTATGTTATAAAAATACTATATAAATAATGGAACAGATTTTACATAAGTATGAAGTGTTACTAGTAGCTAGAATGATGAAAGTTTGGGAAATACTACTCCAAATATTTTGACAGCTAGCCTTTCAATTTAGCCTGTCTTATATTTGGACTGCTGAGTACAAGGAAAAGAAGGAAACATGAAAATTAAGTGAAATATGAGTTACTTCCCCTATGCTCTGATAGGTGGGTAATTGGTCATATGTTACAATGAGAAAATCAAATGAACCCTTTCAAACAACAGCAAAAAAATTGTGATTGTAAAATCCAGAGGAAAACCCCAGGTGGGATCTATCTGTATGAAGGATGAAGTTTCCAAGGTCTGAACATAGAATGACTGGGAGGAAGTGATGACCCTGTGAGTCAAGACCCTGGACTCTGGGGGAGCCCTGTGGGTTTGAGAAGCCCTGGATGAAAGGTGAAGGGTTTTACAGACCTGTTTACAGACCTCTGTAGTGACAGAAGGGAGGGAGATCTTTGTGCAAAGGTCAAAGTAAGAATTGGGAAAGTCTGAAAAGAAAATAGGAAAGTAGTAATGAAGATGAAGTAACTGCTTGGCATACTCAGTGCCACGTTATCTACAGGCAAAGACTCCTTTGTTTTTCACAACAATGCAGCAAAAAGTGATTATGAATCACATTTCATAAGTGAGAAGACTGACATTCAAACATGCTCAATAACTGGCCCACGGTCCAGTGGTCAAGCCAGGACTGGACCTCGGACCACCAGTTCCAAACCCACACCCCTTCCCTTGCACCACACGCTTTTGCGTGGATGAGCCTCCACAACCCTGTCAACAACAAACTGTCAGTTTGCGACTTTGAATGTCTCCTGCTTCACAGGACACAGCTAGCCTCCAAGAGATCAGGGAGGCATGCCCAGAGGGGGCTGCTTCTCTCTTTTTAAGCTCAAGTGCCACAGACCTCAGAGGCACGTAAATGTCCCCCACACTGAGCAGAGGACTTTGCGGTGCCTGATCAGGGCAGAAAAAGGAGGCATGCACCTGGGGGAAGATCATATATGAGTGAAACCTGTCCCCGCTGAAGCACTAGGTTTGGAGAAATCTGCTGGGCGTTTACACACCTTTCCCACTTCTGCTTGTGACTTGTAGCCAAACTCAAGAGCACCACCCACTACCGGGAATAGTGGACCAAGGTAACAGAAACATTCTAGATTCATACAACTGGGGTTAGATTAGGATCATCTGAAAATGAAGGTTGTGTATGTCAATTGCCTTCTAACAGGATGGGTGGAGAGGTGTACTTAATGAATGATTTGGGGGAAGGGCTAGAAGTGAAGCACCTGGCCTCTCTGCTCTCACTCACTGAAGACTGTCTTCTGAAGCCTGTGGAACTCAGTGTCTGCCACATGGTTGCCCACATTTGTTGAACTGAACTGCATTTTCACCTATGGGCTTCAAAGGCTGTATGTACTCTGGGATCTCTGGGAATCTGTCAGGGAAGGCCTCTTTGTCATGTTTGTGGATGGGGCTGCCTTTGGGGGTTTCCCAGGGCTTTACACTCACGCTCCGAGGGTACGTTTGTAGTCATTCTCATCAGTGGAAATGCCCACCTGCCGACAGAAGTTATTTGGAACCAAGCAAGAGCACTGTCCCTGGCTGTGGTGTTGTTTCTCTAGTCAGTTCCCCTTTTTGTATTTGAGTTCTACCGTCAGTCCTGACATTATTTCCCTCTCTGCAAGGAGCCTTAGGAGGTACGGGGAGCTCGCAAAGACTCCTTTTGTTTTTTTCTTACTACCTTGCTTCTGTGTTCCTTGGGAATGCTGCTGTGCTTATGCATCTGGTCTCTTTTTGGAGCTGCAGTGGACAGGCATTTGTGACAGGTATGTTTGTGGAGGCTCAGACGCCTAGGGAGTGGCATGAGATAAAGCTGCAAGATGCATCTGGGCAGAGGTGCTGATGAGCTAATGGCCGGCCAGGGAATGAGTAAAAGGGGTTGCAGAGAGCATGCTTAAAACCTCTGACCATCAGGTTTGCTTCTCAGATTGACTACATTGGAGGTGGGATATTACAAAAAATGTATCCCTTCCTGCCAGATCCCTTCATCTGTTTTTTGTGAGCTAAGAGACAGAATAGGCAGGAAATAGAAGGTGCCACTTACCAAATAACTGGCAGCTGTCCTTGGCCTTGGGGTGCTGGGGTCTCTGAGCAGCCTCTGCTCTAGAAGAAGCAGTCCAAAGATGTCAGCTGGCCCCGCCTGAGTCCCCTGTGCCAGTGGGAAATCCAGAGAAGGGGGATTTCCTCCTCTTGCAGCCTCTCTGCAACGGACTTACTTGGCTTTCCTGTTTGACCTTTCCCTTCTCTGGTCCAGAGACCCTTCCCCAATATTTCTTCCCATCCAAGTGCCCCATCCCAATATTAGCCCCACTTGGCACCAGAGACCAAGAACTAATTTAAAAAGAAATATTCTTGGGTCAAAAAAGAGCCCAGGCAAGTGACTGAACGTACTGTTTCACATGCTGTGAACATATTTGCATTTGCATTTGCAAACGGGCTTAAAATATCATCTCCATTAATAGTAATTTAAGGTTCTGGAGAGTCAGGTGAAAATAGTTTTTGGCAAAGGGAACTTCCTACTCCTCTTAAACTGTAATAATGAAGGAGATGAACTGTTTATCTTACATGTAACCTCAATCTTGGGACTAAGGCCCTGGACTAAAATGAGTCTATTTATGTGCTCAGACTTGCAGTTCGTGTTATATCTGCTGCTGCAGATACCATTAATATTATTTATGTGAGCTATCCTGTGTATAATGGAAGCTTTTATAAATCTCTATTTATGTGTTCCTAATATATTTATTAAGTGCTTGCTATATTCCAAGTATTAGGGACTTAACAGGTAGCATGAAAGACATAAGGTAAAGCTGTACTCTTGGTTTCTAGCCTAGTGAGGAAATCACATTAATTTAATCACACTAAACATGACTACATAGTGCTTTAAAGGGAAGGAAATCGTTCTATGTGACTATATCAGCTGATTAATTACTAAGCCTTTGCATTTGATATTTTGGTTAGTCTATTATTCTTGAATTTCATATGCCTCTTCCTGGGTGGGGTTAGGATGGGATTTTATGCAGTCAAGGCTAGGGCGGGTGGGGAGAAAACATGAGAAAGATGAGATGAGCCAAGCCAGATTCTTCAGCAGAAAAATCAAGGTTGAAATACCATGTTTCAAAAATCAGATTGAGGTGGGAGTTGAGGTTAGGGGTCCCTAGGCCAGGGGATTGAAGCTTCAAAGAGATAAAACTAGAGCAAAAGCAAGCGCAGAGGGTGGCAGAGAGGTCCCTGGGCGGTTTTCCACAGTCCATTCTAGTGCTGGCAATTCACCTTTCATGGCAGGTAAGAGTATTTGTGGGGTGGGAGAAAGGGTAGGGCCATAGGCTAGGCACACAGCCCTTTACTGGCCCTTATCTCTCCTCTCATATCCTATACAGCACTGTTTCTGAACTGTACATTGGCTTACACTCGGGCTGAGGTTTGGGGAATAGGCGCCATTTTGAATATGTTTGGAGGAAGAAAAGTGTGTCTTCAGCGCTTTCCACCTCCCCATCATGGCCCTGAGACCTCAACACCGGGAAGCATCTCGTTCCCTATTGGTCCTCCTTTATTCATGGATGGATATGATTCCTTTCTAAGTTCCATGTCTTTTTAGATAAATTAACTTGAACCTAATGCCTAATGGCTTAAAAACAAACAAACAAAAAAAACCCTCTCTCCTCCAGCTAGCATTTGCATTTTAACAGGGGCTTTCAAAAAATGCCTTAGCCCAAGGAATGAGTAATGTGGGAATTCCAAGCAGCAGGGTAGGACTGGTGCGCAGAATGGGGAGAGAAGGCCCCTCAAGTTGTGGCCCTGAAACGCTGGCTTCCTCTCTTTGACCATGATGCTGTTTCTGAGAAAACAAGAATCAGGCTACCTTAGGGGGCCAGGATGGGCATGGCTCCTTTTTAGTGAGTTCTGTAAGCCTCATTCCTGGCAGTCAGAGCCCTCGAGTGGATAAGCACAGACTAGGAGAAGCACTGTGAAACTTTGCATGATCCTTACTTTTTTGGCAAAAAGGAAAAAAAAAAACATTGTTTTCAAATTCATCAGTAGTTTGAAATAGGGTGCGCTTTGACTCAGAGAGTTTCGATTCTAGATACAACTCGTCATGCCCACCACCCCTTTACTGCTTCAGGCTCACCATCTCAAGTCGATGAGCCTATAATACTGGCTTTCTTGATCCACCCTGAATACCAGCCGTCACCTCTTGACAAGGTTATTTTCTTTAAGCTGTCATTACATCATTTTTCTGCTCCCAAACTATTAATTCCAAACTCCCAATTTTCTGTTAAATTAAATATGAATTCCTTATTTGACTTTCCATGTGCTATTAAGCTATCTTGCTCCTTGCTTTACTTATAGAAACTAATTTCCCATTATTTGTCCAAAGACAACCTCTGCTTCAGTCCAGTCAGCTTTTCTTATTATAAAAATTCCGTGATCACTCCTCCATTTCCATGTGTCCTTAAAAAATGTTATTTGATTGGGTCTCAAAAAGTTTCCAAAGAACATTATGCCAATGAAAAGCATCAAACACAAGGTTATACTTGATGCTTTTACACGTGTGTGCATGTATGTGTGTATCAAAAATATGGCTGAAATGTTTATCCAGTGAAACTCAATCAACACTAAAAAATGGTTCTTTTGGAAGCATCAGTTCTTTGAGATCCATTAAACAGATGCCTCGGATGCAGGGTTATGTATTATCAGGAATCTGTCTTGGGAAGAATTATCGGAAGCTTGCAAAGCCTTTCAAGGACAGAGGAAGATAGTTACCACGTTGAGTTCTAGGAAATTAACAATTGTTATTGTTAAATGAAGACAGCGTTTCTCAGAGGAAGACTGTTAAACAGTGCAGTGACCTAGGCTGACAGCCCTCATGAGCGGGAGTATCAGAATGAGCAGACTTAATTACTTAGAACCAATACTGGGTGGAACCTCATCTGCAGTAACAGAAATAGACTCGTGCAAGTTCTAACATGCAGGGTACAGTTCTGACACCAAGTCTGACTCACTGTCAAAGCTCAGCTCAACTATTACCACCTTTACACCACCCTTCCAAGCTGTAGGAGTGCTTGCTATACATGTCTTCTGAAGCCCTGGATCACTTGTAGCCAGCTCAGCAGACTCTACCCAGACAGGGATAGAGATACTTTAAATGTACCATATTGTCTACTATGTTAAAATGAGAGGAACTGACTCAGGGTGAGAGCAATGGAGTGTCCCGATGTTCTCCTTTATTTCTCCTTATTCCTGGAAATGTAATGAGAATCTTAGCGGTGAACTGAAAAGTTATGAGTTCAACCACCCACTCAATTCGAGATTCGCTCCTAAAATGTCTCTTCTGTGTTATTACCCCCACTTTGGTTTGAATAGTACTGGTGACAGGGAGCTTATCACCTCACAAGAAAATCCAGTCATTGATTGTAGCTCTCTATTAAAAGTTTTCCATCGTCTGGAACTGAAATCTGGCTCCCTGTAACTTTTAGTTATTGGAACTACTTGCCCTTCAGCAACAGTATATGTATCCTCCCATGGAAGGGCCCTTAAATATTTGCAGATGGCCAGCATATATTTGCAATCTTTTCTTCTGCAGGTTCATTACCGTAGTCCTTTTAGTTGTTCTTCATCTGACATAATTTCATTATTCACTAGTGAACCTTGCTGCCCTTCCCCTTGATAAACTGAATTTGTCAGTGTCATTCAAGTATAACTGACCTCACAGAACGTGATACCACAAGCGATGTGGTCTGATTAGCAGAGTTCAGTGAATGAATCCTACGCTAGGATTGGATGAAATTTTAGTTAGCTGTACCACACTAACATTTATGTGATTTTTATGTTTACTATGGATAGACTATTTCTCCTGTGTCCACTTATTCCTCTTATACAGTTGTTATTTCAAAACTGAAGTACAGATTCTCACACTTACCCTTAACAAATTCATCATGTTAGTATTAGTCTCTCTTTTCAGGCTTTATGAATATTAATTCAGCTAACCAATTTTTGAGCGATCTCATTTTGTCCCATCTGCACAGCATAAGTTTGATTTCTGTTGCTTTTATTAGTAGTTTTACTAAATATGTGAAAGTGAAATAGTAAAACACAGAGTCTTGTAGCATCCACTGTGGGATCAGTCTTTTAGACAAGAATGATGCAGTTGCTGAGTCAAATGAATAAATGAATAAATCAAACAATACTTTGTCCTCATTTCCTATATTGATCTATAACCATATCCTGTTAATTATAATTCTAAATATTTCTTGATCTATCCACTTTTTCCTCACTTCACCTGCTACTATCCCAGACCAAACAGCCATCTTCTTTTACTCAAACAACTGCAGTAGCCAACTGATCGGTCTTCCTGCATCTGTCCTGGCTTCGCTGTCATCCATTTGCTACACAGAAACCATGGTTATCTTTTCAAAATGCAAATCTGATGATGTCACTCTCAGCTCTAATTTCTTTGATGGTTCACATATAAAGACCGAAATCTTTAACTGACCCAGAAGACAAGTGTGATCTGGCCCCTGCTCACCTCTTCAGCCTTGTCTTTCACTTGTCTCTTCATTTTGGCCACAGGGACCTCCTCGTACCTTCTCTCATGTGCCCTCCTGCCTCAGTGCCTTTGCATATGCTGCTCCCTTTGCTGAGAACTCTTCCTGTCAACTCCCAAGCCCTTCACCTACTTAGCACCTACCTATTCAATCTGTTCTGTTTGCCTATTGATACATTACAAACTGTCCCCAAACTTAGCAGCTTAGAACAAGGAAACCCTTACCCACTCTCACAATGTTTGGGGTCAGGAATTTGAGCAGGCCTTGGCTGATTTTTCTGTTCCTCATGCCATCAACTGGTATCACCTGATGTTATTAAGCTGATGGATGGGCTGATCTGGAGATGCACTGTCCAGTTTTGTAGACACTGATCACTTGAAATGCGGCCAGTTCTAACTGAGATGTGCTGTAACTATAAAACACCCACATGATTATTGAAGATTTGGTACCACCAAAAAACGTTTAAAATATTCATTAATAATTTTTATTCTGATTACACATTGAGATTATAATATTTCAGATACATTAGATAACATAAAATATGTTATTAAAATTAATGTCACCTATTTCTTTTTAATTTCTTTAATGTGACTACTACAAGTTTTCAAATTATATCTGTGGCTTGTAATTGTGGCTTGCATTATATTCTTTTTTTGAGATGGAATCTTACTCTGTTGCCCAGGCTAGAGTGCAGGGGCGCGATCTCTGCTTATCACAACCTCTGCCTCCCAGGTTCCAGTGATTCTCCTGCCTCAGCCTCCTGAGTAGCTGAAACTACAGGTGCCCGCCACTACGCCCGACTAATTTTTGTATTTTTAGTAGAGACGGGGTTTCCCCATAATGGCCAGGGTGGTCTCAAACTCCTGACCTGAGGTGATCCACCCGCCTCGGCCTCCAAAGTCCTGGGATTACAAGTGTGAGCCACCGCACCTGGCCTGTTTTATATTCTTATTGGACAGTGCTGATCTAGAGCAGGGATCAAGCAGTTTTTTCTATGAAAGGCCACATAGAAAATGTTTTCAGCTTTGCAGGCCACGAGGTCTCCATCATAGCTGTTCGACTCTTCCATTGTACTGCAAAAGCAGCCATAGATAATAATTTACAATAGACATGGCTGTGTTCCAGTACAACTATTAATAAAAGTAGGTGGTAGCCAGATTTGGCCTACAGGCTGTAGTTTGCTGACCCCTGATCTAGAAGATCCAAGATTTTATTCATATGTCTGGTGGCTTGGTAGAGATGGGAGGAAGGCCCAGATGGGACCATTGACCCAAACAGCTATACAGGCCTCTCCAGCATGATGGTCTCGGGATAGTGGGACATCTCGGGATGGTGGCTCAGAACTCCAGAAAACGTACTCAAGACAGACAGGTAGAAGCTTCAAGGCTTCTTATGACCTAGCTTTTGAAGTCCCAGAATACCCTTTGTACTGCATTCTATGGTCAAACAGATCACTCAGGCTAGCCCAGATTCAAAGAGAGGAGATCAGACTCTACCTCTTCATGGGAGGAGGAGTAGCCAAGAATATGTGTTTATTTTTAATCTACTATATCATTCTTCAAATCTCAGTTTAGGCTGATCCTGTTATGGGCTCTCAAAGTACCATGAACCTCTCTTTTGTAGCACTTGTCATAGCTAGTTTTACATTTCTTTGTATGATTACTTGATCACTATCTTGCTTTTCTACTAAACTGTAGGCAACTACATGAAGAGGAACTGTTTCTGGTTTTGCTCATTATATTCCTAGCACCAAACACAATGCCTGGTTCAATAAATATTTGTGGAAGAAACAAATGAATGAATGAACCGATAGCAAATGAATGAATAACAACTGTATCAATATTAATACCACATTTCTCCCTATTGCTGTCAAATATATCATGAGATACTCTGTCAGAAGCCTTGCTAAAATTCAAATATATTTGATTCCCAATAACCTTCCTATTTTGCAGTTCAGAAACTTTATAAAGAAAGAAATAAGCCTGTCTTACTCCTCCCAGTATCTTGAAGGTAGTAATACCTGCTGCCAACGTATAGCTTCAGGTCCTGGTGCTCTGAGAAGCAACGCTGTGCAGCATGTCACACCCAGAAGCAAGCCAAGGCCCCAGGCAGCTAGGGTTGCACTGGAACTCCACTCTCCTCTCAGCAAGCTGATGACGTGCCAGTCCAGCAGGCCTGGTTTGTCCAACCACAAGTATGAATCGGCAGAAGGCAGTGAGCTGGGCCCTGAGTGCTGCGGGGCTGAGGCTGACCTAATCCTTCCTCCACAGAGGCTGTGGTGTCCCCTGCTTTGCTCAGGGCAAGAACTCTTGTATACCTCACGATAAGCCAAGGACTACCTACCGCCTTCCACACTGGCCCTGGAGCCTGCATTGTAGTTATTTGTGGACACTTCTTCTTCTTTTTAGTGTCAGGTGAGGGACCAAGGCCTGCATGTCTTTACAACCCCTCAACATCTAGAACAATCTGACACTGAGTAGATGCAGCACATATTTGCCTGAAAGACTACCTCAGTAAATAACCTTCTGAGGCACCAACAAACTTCTCAGCATTTTTCCTGATACTCCGGTTACCACTAACATTCTAGACAAAGTTGTGAAATAAATCTTTTTCTTTGTTGCTCTCCAACGTCTACCGTGGACCCCTCCTCTCACTTCCTGTTTCGTCCTCTCTGCACTCCCCTATCCCACCCCATTTCTGGCTGCTGCCACCCCACGTCCCCTCATCCTGCTCTTTGCCTGAACAAGAACCCACACGCTCCTTCAGACCTCAGACACAAAGATACCCCTTCTTAGTTCCTTCCTTTTCTGCCCAAGTGGTCATATTTCCCCAGAGCTCTTCTAGATGTGACTTAGATGGTCCACAGTAGTGTGCACCTGAAGCCTAAACCCACGCTGGGAAGCTAGTGCCTGCCCAGGTTAGAGTGGAGAAGAACTCTCTGTACCTGGCACACAGTGGGTATTTGAGTAGTGTTTGCAGAATGAACAGCAGCTCAGGGCAGAAACCCTCCTGATGCAAAGGGATGCTTTACGGCCCCTTCTCCCAGCCCAGTCTGTCTCTCTGAGTGTCCTCTCGATTCCAGGAGCCACCATCACACCTGGCCCTAGGCTGTGCTGCTCCCCTCTGTCTCAGAGGCTAGAGAGCATCAGAGTCCTTTCCGCTGGCTTCTGTGGCAGAGCAAAAACTGGGTGGCATTTTTAAAGGTGCTCCGCCAGTGTGAAAGAAACACAGTGAGGCTGCATGGGTTTAAATCTCAGCTGTACCATTTACTAACTGGGCGGCCAAGGGCAAGTACTGTGACCTCTTTGAGACTCCATTCCTTCATCTGTAACATGGGGACAAATAATCTCACCCTGTCGTGAGCAGTCATAGTACGATTAATCGTTTAGCTGGCTCTTACTCATGTTCTTTGATGGGCCAGGCATACAAAGTAAGTGAAAGTGGGTTACGGCAGGTGCTCTTCTTGGTTTCTGGAGTGAACCTTCAGTTACATGGAGGCTTGGAGGCTCCTCTTTTTAGATTGCTGACTAGTTCACCCACCTTATTCATAGACCTTATTCTGTGCTTAGCTGACAGAAATCTCCTCTCAGAGAATCCCCCCGGTAAATTCTTAGGTTCTTTCCTCTTCCATTCCCCTTTTTGCTCTCTCCCTCCAAAGGCAAGAGTTTTCACTTTACAGGCCCACTGGAGAAAGTTATGGCTTCTGGTTGTGGTTTGGGGTTCACTCATCTTCACAGTCAATGACATTGGAGAAACTGGCTTCGTAACCGAGCACACACCCTCATGCACACACATCATGGCTAGAGTGGAGAGAAATTCTTCATATGGGGCACTTGTACTTAATAAAAGAAAATCATATCAATCTTGTGTATTTTAGCATCCTATTACATCAGGGTCACTGATAAACTAAGTGTCCAGAGTGTTTTCTAGGATGGTATATGGTCTCCAAATTAACATTAGCGAAGTTTACTGGAAGGATTACTTCTGGGCCAGGCCAGGATTTTGAGGAGAGATGTGGTTGCTGTCACCACATCCTTGAAGGACTTTGGCAGAAGTGTCTTAGGCTTACTCTGGATAGCTTCAGAGGACAAAACCAGTATTGACAGAAGGAAGGTAAGGAGAAGCAGCTTCTAACCCAGGGGAAGAGAGAGTTTTCAAACTGAGAATTCAAAAATGATACTGATTCCTTGTCAGGATCAGTGCTTCTCCCCACTGTGTGAATTACAGGGGCCATTTGTCCAAGATTCCTCAGAGCAATACTGATTTCATGTAATTATTTGAATATAATTTTATATTGAATTTATTTTATTGTGAGTATGACCATCTTTTCAAATGTATGAGATAGTTATTTCCAGTTCCATGTACTATCTGTACATTTCTTTTGCCCGCTTTTAATTTGGGTCTTTGGCCTTTTTTCTTGTTTTTCTTATTAATTTGTAGAAGCTCTTTTTTACATAGAAAATTAATACTTTGTGACTAGTTGCAAATATTTTCAGTTGCTGAAAATACACAGTACGTGTTCCATGTAAGAGCTGAACGGCTGGTTCCTGATCGCTGCCTCCCTCCCTTCCAGCCAATAGATTTCAGAGTTTGGGCATTACCTATTGAGCCAAAGCTGACACCACAACAAGGGCAGAGCGTGGGAACAGAGTTCTCTGTCTGATTCCTGTGAACTTCCTCATACTAAATCACCAACAGCAACCTACTTATCATAGAATATGAGAATTGAACAAGTGTTGGCAAGGATGTGAAGAAATTGGAGCTCTTGTTCCAGTTGTCGATGGGAATGTAAAGTGATGTAGCCGCTGTGGAAAATAGTGTAGCAGTTCCTCAGAAAATTAAAAATAGAATGACCACATGATCTAGCAATTCCCCTTCTGGGTATATACCCAAAAGAACTGAAAGCAAAGTCTTAAAGAGATATTTGTACACCCTTGTTCATACCAGCATTATGCACAATAGCCAAAAGGTGGAAGCAACTCAAGTCTCCATCAACAGATGAATGGATGAACAAAATGTAGTATATACATACAGTGGAATACCATTTAGTCTTAGAAAGAAAGGAAATTCAAACACATGCTACAATGTGGATGGCCCTTGAATACATTATGCTAAGTGAAATAAGCCAGTCACAAAAAGACAAATACTGTATGAATCTACTTATACCCCAAGCAGTCAAATTCATGGAAGCAGAAGGTGGAATGGTGGTTGCCAAGAGCTGAGAGGAGAGAATGAAGAGCTATTGCTGAATGGGTATAGAGGCTTAGTTTTGCAAGATGAAAGAGTTCTGAAGGTGGATGTAGTGATGACTGCACGACAGTGTGAATGTATTTCACACCACTGTACACTCAAAAGGTGAAGATGGCAAATTTTATGTATATCATACCACAACTAATAATGATTTCTAAAACTTATGAGATGTAATTTCACCCTTTCCTATTGCTAAAGATCACAAATTAGAAAACACTTTGGGAAAAGGTACATGAAAATAAGTACTCTTGTGTTGATCAGAGCATAAACATGGAATCTCAGGGGAGAACAATTTGCAACTATTCTTCGACCCTTTGGTCAAGCAATTCTACTTCCAGGAATGTAGCTTACTCCCACCTGTGTGATATGGCATATAATCAAGGTTTTCCATTGCAACAAAAGATTGGAAACGACGTTTAAGTATCCATCAGTAGTGGTCTGGAGATATATATATATATAATTGTCATCCAATAGAATATAATAGACTAATATGCAGCTGTTAGCCTGAGGATACTCACTACATGCTGATACAGAATAATCTCCAAGGTAGTCATATGTGTGCAAAACTGTACACAGTATGCTACCATTTGTGCTTAAAAATAAAAAGAAAACAGAATATGGATCAATGTTTTTGTTTAGTTTTGTCTAAAGTAACTTTAAGTAGAGGCAAGAAACTGGTAACAGGTAACGATGATCACCCTGTTACATCTATAGAAGAAAACTAGACAGCTAGGGGACAAGGCTGGGAGGGAGACTTGCTTTCCACTATTTATCACCTTTACCTTTCAAATTTAGTACCATCTACATTTAGTACCATGATCTATTCAAAAATATTTATTAAAAAAAAGTAAAAGTATAGTCTAGAAGGAAGAAAAAAACATAACAGACACTTCTAGCCCAATGCTTTGCACTGGGTGCTATGAGAGCAGAGGAAAGAAACCCAGATGGCTTCTAGACAACACCGTCTGGGGAATACATTTCTGCTATTGGATCAAGAATAGTTGTACATTTTTTCCTGGAAAGAATTGCTTTGTTTTTCTCAACAGACCTACGAATTTAGTGGACAGACCTGTGAATTAATTCACTGGCTAGGTTTTCCTTTTTACATTGGCTGTTAAAAAACTAAGCCAAACTTATGTCCCGCTCAGTGCAAATTGGGCAGATTTTTAGGGCAAGCATTTAGCACTGGGCTTGTCCCTGGCTCTGTATTATACTCCTGTATTTGGTTTGCTTTTCCACCTGTTTCTTATGTTTGTCATCTTTCCTGTCTATGGCCGTACCATCCTGAATGTGTCTGATCGCATCTAATGTTGGTCACCTCTCCTTATTCTTTGCTTCCTTATAGGCCACTAAGCAGCCTTCTTGGTGCTAGTTAGGGTAAGTGCATGGGTGGTGAAGGAGGGAGGAGGGGAGGAAGAAAGAAGATAGAGGTTATAAAGTAAAGCATATCCTTTTTCTTGGCTTCATCATGTAGATTAAGTGATTTGCTCTCAAAGCGTGGTCCTTGGGCCGGCAGCATTGTCATCACCTTATGTTGTTAAACATAAAAATTATTGGGTTTCATCCCAACCTACTAAGCCAGACTTTCTGTGGATGAGGCCCAGGAAACTCTCCAGGTGATTTTTACTCACATTCAAGTTTGAGAACCACAGGAAAACAAAAGGAAGGCTGATTTCTAAGATTAAATACAATACTCTCCAATTGCCTCCATGATGCCTGTTGTGTTGGTCAAGATAAATAATGCTAGCTACTGCAATAATCAATCTCCCAAATTTTATTTTTTGCCAATATCACAATCCAATGTAGATCACTTGTGGGAGAGGTGTAAAGAGAGCTGCTTTACTAGTTTATTAAGCAAACCAGGTCCCTTCCATTGTAAGACTTTGCTATTTTCTAGGCCCTTGGACATTTCCTCTGGATCCCCTGCTGCTAAGAAGGCAGGAGAGGCAAGAGAGGAGATTTAGCAGCCAGATCTGGAAGAAACATCTTTTCTGCCCACAATTCCATTGGCTAGAAGGCAGTCTCATGGCCTATCTAACTGCAGGGGAGGTTGGGAAATGTGACCTATCTATGGAGCTAAGAGCAAAAGGAAATGGCTTTGATGAACCCCTGGCATTGTCTCTGCACACCCAAGAACCCAAGTGAATCCCAACCTCCACTTCTAGGTCATGTTTTGGTGAACATCGGTTTTCAGTTTCCTTTTCTAATCAAGTTTTACCTTTTCTTTTTTGACTCTAGCACTATGGGACTGAGTAACATTCTCTTTGTGATGGCCTTCCTGCTCTCTGGTAAGAACCTTTCAGCTTTGTTAAGTCCTGGAATCCTACTGTCTCCTGATGAGTCTGACCACTGCAAGCCCAGGCCTGAGACTTGGTGGGTTTTACTCACTTTCTACTGAGCGTTGTACAAGACCACATGCAAAAAAGACTTTCCTGGAGAAGAAGGAAGTGTTATGATTGAGAGCAGCTGATGGCAGGTAGCTGGGATGGAGCTCTCCTGCCATGTGCTTCTTCCGCCTCCGCAGTCTCACATCAGTGAGTCTAGATGCTCACAGTGGGGTAGCCTGGCCTATCCCATGGGGATAGGGGAAGGCTGCTGCACTGAGGCCCCTGAGACTTGACTCTTTTGCTCAACACATATCCTCTTCTGGTCTTTTCTGACCCTGTTTCTGTCTTTCTCAGGCTCCTAGGAAACAACTGATGGAATTCCAAAAGTCTCCCTTCATACAGAGCACTGGTTTTCACGGCCCTGCCTTCCCTACCCTCTCTCATTCCCTTCCCTACCCTCTCTCACTCCCTTCCCTATAGCCCATGCACATACATCATGGTTGCCACAGCTTCCTGACAACTATGGATCGTCAGCTAATTGTGTCAGCTGATTCACAGTGGAGCCTAATGAAGCTGAAGCTTCAGAGCCCTCCATTTGCACAACCCTTTCTAAATCCCCCTCAAGACCCTGTGAAGGGCCCTCTAGCACTGTGGTCACATGTCTTATGCCTTGGTAAAATTTGAGTAAGTTATTTTAACCACAACGAGTTATGACCACTGTCTCCTTCCTCTGCAACTTTTCCCTCCATGCCATTCTCCTCCTATCTGGTGGTGTTAGCAGTCAGGGGCATTTCGTATTTGAATTCTACATTCTTTTTCTTAACTATCCACCGCCTCCCCTCAAAATTTTAACAGCATCCAGCCTCACAAAACTCAGATCTTCCCTGTTTACTGTTCTACTTTGAGTTTCAGTTTCTTCATCTGTAAACAGGGGTTGGCTGCAGTCCCTGCCATGTATCCTGTGACTCAGTGCCTTGTAGTTACTCCTGGCCCACCTCTTCCTGCTGCTCCTTCTCTCCACCTGCAGGTCTGAGAGGGAAGCCACCCCACTAAGACAGGGAGGTGAACTGAGCCTGAAGTTTGGCTATAGCACCCACAGGCCACCAGCCATGAGTTCACCTCCTCAAGATAACCACACACCATGCCCTTGGCCACTGTTCCCATGTCTGCTGTGGGTGATGAGGAGTCAGGGAACTACAAAGAGATGGTCCCTCAGATCCATGCTCGCTGGAATAAGCCTTTTGGGATTTCTGTTTTCTGCTTAGCTTGTGAAGTCCTTGAGTGTGAGGTCTGTAGATGTGCCAACTGTTCACTGACTTAGGTAACAACAGCAGCCTCCAACCCCCAGGGTCCATGACCTGCTACCTTAGCTCCTGGGGAGGTGGGAGGTATGCGTGTGTCAGAGAGCAAGGCAAGAAGACAAGACTGTAGAGAACATTATCCAATAAGATTCCCTTCTCATCCAACTTCTTATTTATTTATTTATTATTTTTTTGAGACAGCATCTCTCTCTGTCACCCAGGCTGGAGTACAGTGGCACAATCACAGCTCACTGTGGCCTCGATTATCTGGGCTCCAGCAATTATCCCACCTCAGCCTCCCCAAGTGCTAGAATTATATTCATCAGCCACCGCACATGACTTATTTTATTTATTTGACAAATGCATATATACACAAAGTCATGAATCATTTAACAACAGGGGTACATTCTGAGAAACACATTGTTAGGCGATTTTGTCATAGTGTAATCATCATAGAGCATCCTTACACAAAACTAGATAGCATAGCCTGCTCCATACCTAGGCCACCTGGCATAGCCTATTGCTCCTAGACTACAAGCCTGCACAGCATGTTGCTGTGCTGAATACTGTAGGCAGCTATAACACAATGGTAAGTTTTTGTGTATCTGAACATATCTAAGCATAGAAAAGATATAGTAAAAATATGGTGTTATAATCTTATGGGACCATCATTGTATATGACTAAAATGTGGCTGTGCAGTACATGACTGTATATATATACATATATACCCCTTACTTTGTGCCTGGTACTGTTCTAAGTACCTCATAAATATTAACTTGTTTAAGCCTCACAATAACTTTCTGCTTCAGATCTTGTTATTATTTCCCATTTTAAAATGTGGACACTAAAGCCCAGAGAGGTGAAGTAGTTTACCCAAGATCGACATAGCTACTAAGTGGCAGAGCTTGGATTCACACACAGCAATGTAGATTTCGCATTTGTTCACTTGACTCTTACCCTAACTCTCATGGTAAACCATGAATAAGTGGTAAGACTTCTTCCATGGGGCCTGAACAGCTTTGGTGGATAACACAGCTTCCACCTCATCCATGTTCATCCAGTGCATCCTCCCCATCACCTGCAGCTGACACCTCAGTTGACCCAAGAGCTTGGGCCCAAGCCCTTCTCATCAAAGTGACCAGCCCAGCTCTTAAGATCTGGGAGAGAAGGAAGAAAAATGTCCTGGAAACACATTTCCAGAAAACACTAAACTGGAACACCATCTCCCACCAACTTTTCTGACTCTGCACACTGAAAGTGAGAAAGTAAAGCCAAGACACTCTATGAAAACTGAGTTCAGCTGTCACTTTTGCCCTTGACTTGCTGTTGACACTTCTTAGAAATTTCTTAGCTCCTGAGAAAAGAGTTATC
This sequence comes from Mandrillus leucophaeus, assembly GCF_000951045.1. Taxonomy (NCBI): domain Eukaryota; kingdom Metazoa; phylum Chordata; class Mammalia; order Primates; family Cercopithecidae; genus Mandrillus; species Mandrillus leucophaeus. Next base: position 5,082,536 of record NW_012100654.1, on the reverse strand, counting down.
AATATTGAAAACAACAACTTCAAATGGTAACCGTTTAAGTTTTATGGCGGTGAGAGAATAAGTGACTATATTTTTGGCAGTGCAAATTTAAAGAAATAATGGAAAGCCCATGACATCAGATTAGAAAATAGCATTGCCAATAATTCACACACGATGAAAAGCAACAACAAATCTGATTCTATTCTTCTTTAAAAAAAGGAAAAATTCAATTTGAATTCTATCTGCCTTTCTTCTCAGGGCACACCTCTGCTTACTGGGCTGGTGAACAGTGACCTAGCCACAGGGCAGGCATCCAAAGGGAGAAAGGAGATGCAATTGGCCCAAATAATCCACCCCCAAAATGTAGAGCTGAATAATTCATTTCATGTCATAGAAACAGCAATACAGTGGGGAAATTCTGTTTCACTTTTCGTTCCCTATATGTTGTGTCCTCTGTCATGGAAATTTGACACAGTAGTATTTGCCACCCCTGCTCTTGAGGGTAAAATTGGATGGGAGTTTAAGACTGAAATGGGCACCCGTGGCCTTGCAGAATTAGGTTACAGTTTGTGCCCTGTATTTATAAAGCGAAAGGAATTTCTAGTGCCACTTGCAGAGGCACCTCTAACTTTCAAGCTCTGTTTGCCGCTGTCCTGGCACCTGCATCACACTGTTAGGCTGGAGCCAGAGAGGTTTTCGAAAAATCAGTAACTCCCACATCAGAAGGAAGTATCTTTCCAGTTTGAGTTTTGGTAGCTGCTCTCTTTTGGTCTGAGGATTCTCTGGGTCCTAGGGCTTCTCACTTCTCTTGAACAATACCTCTAGTTAATTTCATGTACCTGGAGTGGTAGTTGGAATATTTCTTCACTTTAAGATTTTTTTTTTTTTTTTTTTGAGACAGAGTCTCACTCTGTCACCCAGGCTGAAGTGCAATGGCATGATCTTAACTCATGGCAACCTCCACCTCCCGGGTTCAAGCGATTCTCTTGCCTCAGCCTCCCAAGTAGCTGGGATTACAGACACCTACCACACCCAGCTAAGTGTTGTATTTTTAGAAGAGATGGGATTTCACCATGTTGGCCATGCTAGTCTTGAACTCCTGACCTCAGGTAATCTGCTCAACTCGGCCTCCCCAAAGTGCTGGGATTATAGGCGTGAGCCACAGTGCCCGGCCCACTTTAAGATTTACGCAAGATTGGCTCAAACCCTTATTCCTGTGGAAAGGTCCACTGTTTTCCTCCCAGATTTTTGCAGATATCTGCGTGGATGGTTACTTTTGACTCCCATTTCCTGCTGTTGTTGATAGCCCTCATTAAAACCATCACCTGGAGGTGAACAGACAGCTGAGACCTATCATTCCCAAAGAATTGTCATGGAGCCTAATAGTTCTATTGGATCCACCCCCTTATGTTAAGCCACCATTTCAGTGTTTTTAAAAATAGATGTATGTTGTTTAGTAGGGAGTATCTTACCCCCAAATTAGTTGATTGTTTCAGTAGGGCTTTTAGTGTGTTCCAGAGAAAATGAGCAATCAGACAAGTTGATTTAGTGAAAGACAATCACTGAATAGGATGTGTATAGGGTTGTTTGGAAGCAAGAGTGAAACTGGTATGGAACAGAGAGGCTCCCAAGGCAAGCAGACATTTTTTTTGGAAGGAGCAAGTGTTTGAGAATCTGTGGCTTATTTTTCCTTTATGAGAGGGGAGTTTTAATACCATTTCCAAAATATGTAACCTGGTATTTTGTCCCCAGAAGTCCTGTTGACATGTATGGAAGCAAAAAACTCTGTCACTCTGGCTAGAGGAGTGCAGTGGTGCCATCAAAGCTTACTGCAGCCTCTAATTCCCAGGCTCAAGAGACGTTTCTGCCTCAGCCACTGGAATAGCTGGGACTGTAAGTGCATGCCACCATGCCTAGCTAGTTTTTTT